>NC_092808.1:122557015-122915677 GCF_040954645.1 Diabrotica undecimpunctata
AATTCAAAATATTCAAAATGTAGTTATGGTAATAATTGTTGCTTTTAATGTACTACCTAAATTTATTATATATCGTCATTTAAACTTAGTTGTAATTCTCCGATTGCGAGAGCGTTATAATTTATTTCATACATTTCATTAAAGGTTCTTGAAAGTTGTAGCGAATAACGTACAAACTTATTTGCTTATAAATTTTGATGATTATGGCGTTGCCTGGCAAAAACCGTAAGCAAGAAATTCTTTATAAATATTTAAAATATTTTAAATTACTAAAACCGAGTTTGTAGTTTAATTTGTTTTATTCGTTATTTACGTTACGGTAAGACTATTACGATAACTCCAGAATTCTTGGGGTAAAATTCTACAAAATATCATCAAATAAAAAAAAACATTAAGCGACCGTACACAAATAATTCAAAATTTAAAATGTGCTTGTCAGAAAGTATCATCGAAATATTCTTCTTCTTCCCTTAACTCCTCTTCTCCTTTTATCGGTCTCCCATCCTCTATACGTACCCAAACCATTCCGATTTTTTTCTGGATATTTTTTTTTTCATTATGCAATATTAATGTATTTATTTTTCTATTTAATCATTTCTGATTCTGCATTTACTGATGTTTTGTGTTATTTTCCTTAATATATTCATTTTAATAAAATTTATTTTACTTTTTTGTTTATTTTTTATTAACCATTTGTCACTATTGGTATGTTAATCGTATTATATAATATATTAAGTATGTTAATCGAATATAACGACTGGGGAATGAATGTCAATACAACAAAAACCAAATATCTTTGTATTGGAAACGAATCAGATAACATAGACCTCGAAAACGGACAACATATTTCCTGCTGTCAGAGCTATGACTACTTGGGTGTTGCCTTTGACAATACAGGAACTGATACACGGGAAATAGAAAAACGAATCACTCAAGCAAATAAAATCTTAGGATGTGTCAATGGTATACTGTGGAGTAAAGAGATAACGAAAGGAAGAAAATTTAATATATATGAGACCATGATTAAAACTACTCTTCTTTATGGCGCTGAAACATGAAGAATTAGTGAAAAGAACAAAAAGCGAATAGAAGCAGTAGGAATGGATGCAATGAGAAGATCTTTAGGTATTTCCAGACGAGACCGAATCAGAAATGATGTAATAAAACAACGTATGGGAATAGAAGGAAATATAACTCAAGATATAGAGAAGAAAAAATTAAGATGGTATGGGCATGTTCAACGGATGCCAGCAACAAGACTCCCCAAAAAAGTAATAGAATGGCAACCGGTAGGTCGACGGAAAAGAGAAAGACCCAGATTCGAATGGCAACACGGCGTAAACAAGTCCATGAGCGAAAGAAATTTAACAACAAACGACTGCGAAGATAGGAACAGATGGTGTTTAGGTATCGGACAACGTCAAAAGACGTTCTAAACCGATGTATATATATGCTAATCGTATTATATATAACATTATTATAACAAAATTTTTATAAATTGGAAAGAAAAATGGAAAAACATAGCAACGAATTCAAATAATCAATATTATACTATTCACCCTACCTTACCACAAGATGTTACCTATATTTTCAAATACGCAATGCCAAAGAAGGTGATAGCCACAATTACACGACTGAAAACTAATCACGGTGCATTCCCAGCTCACTTGGCTAAGTTAAATATTATCCCTTTTGGGGTATGCTCATTATTGCTCATGCGATAATATATCACAATGTGACATCAACCATATTCTTTTTAAGTGCGATAAAAATAAGTATGAAACAGATCAGCTGTATTCAAAACTATCAGAACTTAAAATTCAGACTCCCATAAACGTCACCCATTTACTCTCCTTAGATAATAGAAAAGTATACGAACTAATATGTAACTTTCTATTTAAAGTTGGTTACATTATTTAAAAACTAATATCTTATATTACAATTCTGTTTCTAAAGGACTAGTTTCCAAGCCAACTTTCCAAACACACACATAATATATTAAGAAGAATTAATGAAGAATTTTAAGATGGCGAAAAGCCAGATTAATTTGACTATATCTCTTTTAGCTTTAGTTTTCTGTAACAGTTGAGATAAAAAAGGCAAAAACTGCATTGGATGTGCGAAGTGCAAGAAAAATTTTCACAGCCAGTAAATCGTGACGACCTTGGACTTTATGGTTTAGGGAATAAAAGAAATTGTATGTGGCGATTGCAACAACAACGCCGGCCTATCAATCTTGGATAAATTGAAGCTCTACACCTAAAATAATAGACTGCTAAGTGCCTTGGTGATGAGCCTAAATAATATTAGAGACTTTCTTTGTGAGAAGGTGTCTGAATTGTAGCGAAGCAGAAAATACAACTAAGAAACAAAAAACTGAGTTTAGACATGAAGTTTGCAATAAATGACGTGACCTTTACTGATGAGAATAAAGCTATATCTACGTTTGTAGCAAAAAATGACGAGCTAAATGCGCCAACTGTTCACATGAACTTGCGCAACTAGAGCTGCTTTAACTATAGTGCAACAAGCAGAAAACCCCATTGCCACGATGATCGAAAATCCGAGTGGTCAAAATGTAACGACTGTTAGCCACACAAAACCAAATGATAAACATTCTAGGCACGTAACTGACATATGACGCTCGACAACAATATCAACAAACTAAAGAGGTTAGGAACAAAACTAATGGATGGAACAGTTTAAAACAAAAATTCCAAACGGAGCAATTATCCACGCCAAACAAATAGACCTAAAGTACTCAAGGGCTCAAACGAAAATTCTATACTGAGGGCAGCACCGAAAATGGCATTCCTTTTTCTCATTGGATTGACTCCAGAGATTACAATTGAAAATATTGCAGACATTTTGAAGTCCTGTGATTTGGGTGCTCACTGCAAGTGCTAGAGAATAAAAACTAGAAATATTGCAGATCATTCAAATTTGCAGACCCAATGGTAAAACGAACTAGGTATTTATGTTTGGAAATATGGCCTAATTGAATGACTGCTAACCATTTTCTAAATCTGCAGAACCAGGGGAAGGTGCCCTTAAAATCCCACATACCATTCTTAAAACAAACGTTAACCTAAGTGTTCTACATGCAAATGTGCAATCATCAAAGTAGATAAACTGAAGGTTTTTATGGCAGATAAGAAAATTGATGTTCTTTGTATAATGAAACATTGGCTAAAGTAAGAGAAGATTTAAGCAGTCCACGGAGATTTATACTCTCAGCTTTTTCAGCCAGTTTAATTAAATTATAGGAGGAACATGTATTTGTGTTAGGGAGAATTAAAATTTTATTGTGTTTAATTTTAATGTGAATTTTAAATTAGAAAAGTGTATTGTATACTTAATGCTTGGAATAAGCTTAAGAAATAGAATAAGAAACGAGGAAGTTCGTAGACTAACCGGAGTGAAAGACATTATCGAACATATTACAAGGCAAAAATGGAGATGGGCAGGACATGTTGCAAGAATGAAAGACGACCGTTGGACAAAAAAATTGCTTGAGTGGAGACCACGGGCTGACAAGCGAAGCCGAGGAAGACTCCCAACTCGATGGACCGACGACCTCAAAAGAATCGTGACCAATTGGATAGCAGAGGCGCAGAACAGAAGCAGATGGAAAAGTCTAGAGGAGGCCTATGTTCAACAATGGACAACTCAGGGCTGATTGATGATGATGATGATTGTATACTGTATGATTTTTTTAAAGAAGGTAAATGTAAGTTTTATGTTTACATCGAAGCCCAACTGGTCTTTTTGACAACTTTTTAATATCTTAAGATAGACTTTAGGAAAGTGTTGGTATGGGGAGATCCATTGCCTTGGCAGATGAATTCAATGTCAAACTTTGTACAAATGAGATCAATACAACTAGAATCCCAGTTGTACTGGAAGGTTACAATTAAAATCAAGAACTTTTTGAACCGATTCGAGGGGAAAACTGTCTTAATTTTACCCCTTAACCCGTAACATTGGTCTAACGGACCACAGCGAAAGGATAGTCTGCTAATGGCGGCAACAGTGTAGGTCGCATCCACTGTCCTTTTAAATACCTTCTTAATAGTGTAGAACAAGCATAGTTCTGCAGTATCGTAGCGATTGCTTTAGTGTTTACGTCGTAGTAACAGTAGTTTTCAAAACGTGTAGGTCTAGCAAGCCAGGTGTTTCGAATTGCAGTGTTTTTATGATATGTCTAGGAGGTCACTTGTTACGGATTGTGTACTGATAAACAATAAGGTATTTTATATATTTTGTATAATAAACATAATTACTTTAAAAATTTTTAATTTTGTAGTAATAATGGATAGAGCAGGACCTAGCGGAACTGGCCGTAATAAATAAGTAAATCTGGCTGACCCAGATTTTGAAAAGAACATACAAAGATTACTACTTGCCGACGATCAAGATTTATATTTATCAGAGCAAGGTAGTGACGAGGACATGAGAGATGTTACAGATGATTCGGATGAAGATCCCGACCATGGAATTCGGCAAAGTGAACCCTCTAGCAGCGAAGAATCGAATTCAGATGACGAACTTTTGGAATTAGATGAACCGTCGAATGATTTACAATCCAGAACCGATTTTTTACAAGTAGAAGGGGATGTGAACATATTCAAAGGAAAAAAATGGTTTTCAGTGGTAGGGAACGGAGCCTCCAAAAAATACAAGGATACGAACACATAACATTGTCAGAGAATTACGAGGCCTAACAGCGGTAAGCAGGACTCTGGGAAATAGCCCTTCTAAATCAGATATTTGGAAGTTTTTGATTACTGATGAAATGTTGGAACAAATTGTAACATGGACAAACCAAAAAATTATTATATTGAGAGAAAAGTTATCTAATTCGACTAATACATCAAACTACAGAAGCACAAATATAATTGAGTTGAAGGCTTTGCTTGGGCTTTTTATGCTATCTTCAATTATAAATTCTTCTCATGAAGATTCTTCAACTGTTTTCTAAAGATGTTTTGGGCGGCCAATAGTCAGAATGACGACGTCTTTGAAAAGATTTGAAATACCTTTGTCGTGTCTTAGATTTGACAACAGCCTGGATCGCGAAGACTAGCCTGGACTAATTGCCAAAGGCTGTACACGTTGTCAGATTGTGTAACTGAGGATGAGATGCTACTTCCATTTAGAGTTCACTGTGGTTTTCGAATTTACATGCCCAGTAAACCTGCGAAATACAGCATAAAAGTAATGTGCATGACAGATGCTAAGAGCTCGTATTTCTATAATGGATATATATAGACTCAGGGAAAGATTCGGAGGGTGTTGGACTTTCAGAAGAAGAACTGAAGTTTTCCAAGCCTGCTCAATGTGTCATTCGACTATCCAAACCAATAGAGGGCTCTAACCGAAATATTACTGCTGACAACTATTTTTCTTCAATAGAATTAGTCACAGAGTTGCAAAAACGCCACCTCACGTATGTGGGTACAGAAAAAAAATAAGCGAGAAGTTTCTTTGGAATTCCAGGCTAATAAAAGTAGGGAAATTGGAACAACACTCTATGGTTTCTTCAATGACATAACCTTGATATCATATGTACCAACAAAAAATAGAGCTGTTCTTTTATCATCCTCTATGCATCACAGCAAAGACAATGAATTGGAAAAACTAGAAATAATTCAATAATATAACAGTTAAAAATCGGGAGTTGATGTTTTAGACATGAAGTGTGCCAATTATAGTGCCAATCGCCGGACAAGACGTTGGCCCTTAGCCGTATTTTATACACTTATAAATATAAGTTCAGTCAACAGTTACATCCTTTATCTTGTTTTATATATATGTTTGTTTACTTAATTACGCCTAATATTGTTGTTTTCTATATTACACATATTGTTTTATATAAGTATTTTGTACGAATAAGTTTTTTTTGCTCGTTTATACCTAATAAACCCTTTAATATTTTGCTGTTCTCTTCAAATGCTCTTCACATTTGTTTTTGATTTATTCAATTTTTACCTATACTGGTCCAATAGACCATATATGTTTCGCATTAGCAATAAGTACTATGTTTCGGGTTAAGGGTTAAAACATTTTCCTGAATTGCGAGAAAATTGATGTCATAAAATTGTGTCTAAATGATAGGTTACAGGGTGGGGTGTTATCATCACAGAGTGTGTTAAATATTTAAGTATTCCAGGGTTTAATACTGGGCTCTATTTTATTTTTGAGTTATATAAACGATAATCCAAACATTGAACATAAGTCTAAATAAACACTCTTTGCAGATGACACTGCGGTGGCCTTTGGAGTTGAAAGTATTGAAGATGTTCTAAAGGATTATATAGTGGCTTGGTAGATGACTGAGCAATGGTTTTCTGCAAATAGGTTGGTTTTGAATAACAATAAAACCAAACAAGTAATTTGCACAATGAGAGATGTGGGTGATATGAATGCTGGAGTTAGTGAGATTGGATTTTTAGAAGTTTTTTTAAACCCAAAATTACAGTGTGGCCCACATAATAATTACTTATGCAAAAAACTAAATAAAGTCTCTTCATTTTGAGAAATCTTTCAAAATGCGTCTCATTAGAGAGTAGATGTACTACATATCACTCCATATTCCACTCACATCTTTCATACTCTATCCTTGGCTGGGGTCATGCAGCAGACACTCACAGAGTATTTGGTCTGCACTAAAAAGCAGTAGAGGTCCTTGTTGGTTTGGAATGTAGGGGAGACTGCCATCAGCCTTATGAAAGATTAAGAATTTTTACTGTACAAGCACAGTACATTCTAGAAAACCTTCGATTAATGAAGAGGAATAACAATCTTTATAGAAGTCACAAAGATCAACATGGTTATGATACTAGGCACAAACAGAATATGATAGCAGCATATTGGTATTTGAAAATGTATCAAAATAGACCAAGGTATTGGACAACGAAACGTTTTATTGTTCTGCCTGAAAATTTAAGAAACTTGAATAAAAAGGAATTTGAAAGTAAAATTAAAAAAATATTGATAGAAAATTCCTTCCTTTTCAATTCAGGAATACTTAAAACATATTTCAATAAATGATTCCTATTCAACTTAGGAATACTTACAACATAATTTTAATTTTAATTAAGGTATTGTAAATATTTAACGTGTGTAAGATTTTATATTTTAAACATGAATAAACAGTATTAAGTATTGAGTACTGAGTATTAGTAATTAAGTTTGGCTATTTACTTTCTTCTTTTCGTATATTGTTTTATTTAGCGTATACTAGGTTTTGTTGTTTTTTATCGGTTTATCAGCTATCTCCAAATCGAATTTTACATTATTTGAAAAGATATTTTCTCGGCATTCAAATAATGAGAATTCCTTTAGTTTTTGTACTTGCATGTCGAATATAATTGTCTTTGCATTTTTGCGTTATCTTGATTTTCTTTATATTAACTATTATACCTTGTGATCGCCGACAAAAAATATTGTCAGAAGCTCACTTAGATCGACATTTAGAAGCCCGTTACACAGTCTTACTAGAAATACCACTAGATATAGGTCTCTAAGAAATTAATCTCCTACAACTGACCACAGATATTCAAGCAATTGCCAGGAAAACGAATAAAAGTAGACACTAAGAGGTGGGCATCGGCTATTTCAAATAAAACCTTTAAAATTCACATTTTTATTTTAAATAAAAATTTAAACAGAATTATTACTTAATCCTGTAAAAAAACCTCAAAAATTCACCTTTATTATTCATATCGGTGCAACTAGATTCTTTATTTAAACCGGATTGCTGAATGGAAAACTAAAAACCACTAAAGCAAACTTAGTTATTAAAGCAGCTTCAAGTCACACTATTTTAATACACGGAGAGATAACGGCAATCATACAGATTGGTAACACATTGAAGAAAAAACCTACTTCTTGTAGATGAATGCTTCTTGGGATAGAAATTATACAAAAAAAATTATTAGAAATCTTCGAAATAAAATTTTGTTTATTAAAAATAAAGAAGTTATCCTAAATTTGGAGGAGTTATAATACGCGAGGATACAGAAATTTCTCAAAATTTCGAAAGTATCAATCTACCTGGACTTAGTCAAAAACCTTATAAAACATTTAAATAAAAATATTGACCGCTTAACACGTTTAGCTCCGTCCCTTTTTTAAGGGAAAACAGTGGGCCACTGAGATGTATTCGTGTAAACTAATTAATTTTTAAGGTACACTTTAAAAAGTCATTTATAATAAATATGGGTACAAAAAAAATGAATTTGGTCACAAAAAAATACTCACCGCGTGAGTCGCGTTGGAGGCCACAGGGCAGAAAATGTGTCGGTTGAACTTAAAAAAATAATAATAATCTAATTGAGAAAAAATATAACTACGAACCCAGATAACTAACATAAGTAATTATTAAATGGCAACAACATCAAGAAAACAAACTAATTACCTAAATCAGGGCACTCCGCACAATAAAACAATAAGTCATTTCTTTCTTTTTTAGTTTGCCAGCAATATTTACACCGTCGTCGTTTTGTAATACCATGAGCTGATTTTGGACAATGGGATGGCAAATGAAACGTCAAATTTTTCTTGACTTGAGGGATTTTTGGGTTTGGTCCCAGAAGACTATCAATAACCGACAATCGAAAGTCGTACAATGACATTTTTGTATTAGAATTATTACAGAAATAGTATGCGTTGATTAGCATAATTTAAAAAATATGTATTCCTATTTTTTTGTACCACCACATAGTTTTGTGTTCGCAACTATAATAATTTAACATCTGGTCGCCTAAGTCAATGCCACCTTTGTTTTTGTTATATTCAGCGATTAAACGGGGCTTTTCTTTATCAATTCCTTTTCTTTCCTTTTCTTCTTTTTCCTTTTCTATAAGCACTCAGCAGTTCATTTTGTTTTAATTTTCGAGAAACAACTTCGTGTGGATTTTCCACTCTTCCTGGTCTCAATGTTCCTGTAAAATAAGTTTTAATCGAAAGTAGTATTTTACTTAGTAGAACACTAATATAAACATTATCCATATATAAGGAGTGACCAACATTTAATTTCGAATCTATCAAATTTAGCACTATTTTTTCCGTATGATTACGTCCTCCAACTGCGGGGTCACTAGCTCCACTATAAACTAATATGCGTTGAACCATACTGGTACATTCTGCCAAATTATACAGTTTGACACCATATTTGTGTCATTTGCCCTTGAGAAATTGACAAAAACTAAGTCTTCCTCTCCATAAAATCATAGATTTGTTCAAGGCTAATTTTTTTTCTGGATAATAAAGATTCTCCATTTTATTATTAAAAAAATCTAACAATGGAGATATCTTGGCAAGTCTGGACTGGTTATTGTCACTATTATTGTTAAAATGTAAGGCAGGCAAAATTAACATGAAGCGATTTCAGTTCATTTATTGTCCAAACACTGAAATACTGAATAAATGATTTTTCTTCCAATAATCATTCATACGAATATTTTTTTGGTTTCCATTTGAAACAACAAACAAAGAAAAATTTTAAGTTCTTTTACAGATGTATCCTTTCAAGCTGCAATTCTACTTTTCTCAGATTTACTTTTAGAAAGAATATCAACGGCATATAAATTGCTATTTTGAATAATCAAGTTATAGAATAATTCACATGCCAATAAATTAAAGTAATCAATAGTATTGCTGCCACCCATATTAATTTTTAATCCTGGGATTGCTGTAAATGGAAGCACTGTAGGATGTTGAACCTCTGAAGACCATTCAATAATATTTTAAGACTCATCATCACCATCATCATCTTCAGACTCTTCTTGTAAATTAGGATCGTCTGTCCGATCATCTTCATCACAATATAAATCTTCATCACTTGCGTCACTGTCGTCATGTAAATCTTCTAATATGTGTAATAATTCATCATCTGAAATTGGCTGAGAAGTTTCCCACCTACCTCGTTGAGAAGTCAAGGGTTGGTCGAATATTTATCACTCATTTTAAAAATAATTTAAAATTGTAGTATTTAGCAAAACACGTGCAATGACTCACAGTAAAATTAAAAGACATCCAACACCGAAGGCGTAGAAAATATTATTGAATGCATAGTAAAATTAACCGATAGGATTGGATTATGATAATACAACAAATTATTGGAAATGCAATATAATCTAAATACATCTGCTGATTTTTTTAAAGATTACCGATGCTTTTACTTTTATTACTTTACAACCTTTTATTACAGATAATTTTGTAGTTTTTGAGCACGTCTAGCTTGAATTTTTAAAAAGTAAGCAATGAAATTGAGGATTTCATATTTTATCACCCAATTTATAAATGGGACAAAAGATATTTGTCATATTTTTGTAAAAAATCCGCTGAGATAACGTTTATATATTGTCATATAGTCAAAGACAGCGCGACCCGCATTGGTGGCCTCTGAGGCTATATTTACTGAACGCGACAATGACATTGTCGGACTTAAACGTTTTAATAACTGAAGATTTAAAAAAATAATAAGAAAAAGAAGAACAAACTAAAATGTTCGAGATGTCATAGAAAAATCCTGAAATGATCTGGTAAATACAAATAATTCATTGTGATTTTACATGAATGTAAAGCTAATTATAAAATATATTAAAATTTGTACCAATGTTTTCAATAATTCTATACTTACAAATTATTTTGTATTTAAAAAAATTTGTTATATTGCTTTTTTAACATAATAAATCTGTAAGGGCTGTAGTTTAAACAAAAAAACATGTTTCTTATTAATAATAAAAAAATATTATTATCATTGCCTTAATTTTTTAATAAACTTTATATATCTATGCACTTTATTTAATATATCAATCAGTTTGTAGGTCATAACGTTGTAGGTTTATGCGGGATTGTGTGGGCTTTGTTATTGTTTTATTTACAAATTTTGTGTTCAATATAAAAGTACAAGGTTTATTATCGGGTTAAAACTTTTTATAGGTTTTGGGAATATTGCAGAAAGCTTGTTCGTATTGGTAGGAGAAAACAAATATATGGACTAAATTATACTTGAAAAGTAAATATTTTTTTATCAAGCGAAACTTAAAGTATATTTAAAATGTTAAGTCAAGTTAAGTATGACAGTCAAAAGGTTAAACAGAGCGTTAAATGCGGAAGTTATTTTCATTGCCTTGGCCATTTAACATTTTAATATTAATTGTAAAGAAAATGATATGAATCTAAACACAATATGTATTTCAGTGCGTCATGTCACCTAATAATGATTTGCCACTTCACAATTTTACTCAAACACATAATGTATGAGCTTTCAAATTCTCTGATAAATAACCTGATTACTATCTACATAAAAAAGTAGTGTCTTATCGGCAAACACAACATTGTTTGCTAATTCAAAGACTCCACACATTATGCCATTTTTAAAAAAATTAAAAGAATTAGGGTAACTTATTCTTAAGCGACCTAGATAGCTTAGGCTTAAATGAAAGTGTATTCGTCCTTGGTAGAAAATTATGTTGGTTTGATTTTAACTACAAAAATTAAAAAGTATTTGTTCGAAGATTGCTGCTTCGAAGGGGCCTACAAACCACTTGTCTGTCACTCTGATAGTCTCGTTCTGATTCGACTTTAAACTAAAGAAACCATATACTCACAGATATATTTCTGTAGATGATATGCCTTCGCTAAAAATTGGATAAGGCACATTAAGATAACTAAAACAGTTGTAGTTATGCGCGAGTTTAATGTATAAAATAGTCCATAGCGTTTGTTTTATTTAAATACTTAATATTCTTTTTTTTTGGTTGGATTATTTTTCTTATAATTTGTAAAAACATTTATCATTTATAAAATTATAATTTATGAAAACTCTTTGTGATGTTTGTTAAATCTTTAAACCATCATACATAATTTTACCCGAAAATATATATATATATATATATATATATATATATATATATATATATATATATATATATATATATATATATAAATATATATATAAGTTTCTGTGAGTGTCTGTGTGGTGTACAGTGCTTCTGTAGTGCAGTGATTAGAGACTGACACCCCGAAAGCCCGAAGAAGATATCACATATGTCAAATATGTAGGTGACAAGAAGATAATTTTCGATTAATATTAAAAACCAACTGACTCTGGAAGATTTATAAATTATATCTCTCAGCACTTAAAAACCCAAAACATAACATTGTTATTGCGATAAAGAACATAATTTTACATTATTAGCAATGATATTTTCCTACAAAAAGTTTAAAAAAATTATGCAACATATTTTGAAATAACAGCTATCCCAGTAAAATTCCCAAGTAGCTAATCTATCAGTTAGACTTATACAGGTTGGTGAATTGCCACAATCAGAAACTTTTTCTTTTTTTATATAGAAATAACTTTATCTGTTTTTCAATGTGCCTCCAGTAAGTTGTGGTTCCATCGTTTTCGTGGTTTTCCTACTGATCGTCTTCATATTGGGGAACCGTATTTTGCCTTCTTTACTACACTATTTGTTGTCATTTGGCTTATATGATCATTCCATTCTACTCTTTCATTGCTTACCCAGTTCTTGATGTTCCCCACCTTGCATCTACGTCGTATATCTGTACTTCTAGCTCGCCTTCATCACCACAATCGGAAACTGAATGAGAAATTTTAAATTGCTGAATTTCCGCTTTTCTAATTATTTTACACCAAAAGTCTTGGAAAACTGTTTGTAGATTACTGAAATCTGTATCGAAAACAAATGTTAATGAAATTGTTCTACGAATTAAACGTATTTTAAAATTTTGCAAAAATATAATACATTTATCAGGCCACACGCAGTGCATGAATGTGCATGACGTGTTGCGTTTGGTCATATTGATGTTTCTGATGTTTAAAAAACAATAAAGTTGATTAAAACATGTACTCAGTTGAGGAAAAAGTAGCAAAAATAAAAATGTTTTATTCAAGCAATAGTGCGCAAAGTCTCAGTTCTTTATTTAGCGTAAGATATCTCAATAAACCAATAAAATCATTCAACGGTTCAAAGGATTTTACAAAATTTTGAAAACTGATTTTTAATTGTACCTGTACAAACAATATTGCTTAGGAGACGGCCCTGACAGTAGCATGATTATACCACGTTTTAAACCGCTCTGTTATTTTTCAATTTTTAAATGTAAAATACGGAACAAAAATTTGATATCCTTAAATACTATCAACAAACAATAGTGCAGTGTTAATGCCAATTGACTCAACCCGACGTGACTAACAAAAAACCTTTATATATAGGATGTTACAATAGTAAATATAACCTATACAATTCGAATCAAGTTCAACCTACTGGTTTTATCAACTGGTTTTTTGGAACCGTTCGGAACTGATCCACGCCGGTTCTTTGGCCGGTGACAGGACCGGACCTGCGGCAACGCAAAAAACAAAATAAAAATGACTTCAATTAACAACATGACTACTTCTACTTCAAATACACCAAAAAATACTTATTCCAATGTAGTAAATACGTTCAAACACCCAACAGAGGACCAAGCAGTAGTACTCTCCAGTATCGAAGGCATCAAAATCCACAATTACATCGTAGCAATTGGAGCACTGGTTGGTCCACGTAACGTCTTGTTTGCATCTAGAATTCCAAATAACAGAATATGTATCTACCTCTTTACCAAAAACATAGTCGATATGCTTCTTCATTCCTACAAATATATTAATATAAATGAGTCAGAAATAGAGATAAGAAGATTAATCACACCAGCACAACGACTTGTAATTTCTAACGCATGTCCTTCAATTCCAAACAATATCATTGAAGCAGAATTACAAAAATTAGGCATCCTATGTGCCTAAACCTAAATACCTCCATTCCTGATTCCTTCAATGTATTCCACAATAAAACTTATCGTTTATTCCTCTCTATTGATGGACTGAACTGCTCTTAGTGCAAGACTATTGGACATAACGATACTGATTGTCCCATCATAACAACTGCTAACTCCTCAACCGTACCCTCAGAAACCTCTCCAAATACGACACCTGAAATAGATGATAGAGATCCTGAAACACAACAAAACATGGAAACGAACGTCAGCATAACTGAAACTATAGAAAACGCAAGTCAACCCTCCTTACCAAAAGAAACAATATCATCAAATCTAAATAATATTAATAATCCTGCTGAAACTGAAACTCTGCAACCTTCAGTTAATATTAGTAAACAATTTACTCAAGTATCTACTCAAGTTAAAAGACAAATCTCATCCTCACCTGACATCGACCAAAATAACCCAGAAACAGACTTACAAATCTCTACTTCTCCTATCACACATAAACTAAAAAAACCTAAAAAACAAACTAAAACCTCTAAATACGACATTATTTGTTCTTTAGAATTGATAAAAGATAAAATTGAAAAACCGATCACCCCCATTCATATTAAATTTTAATGAAATATGCTACTTTCTAGTTAATGGTCTTCATGCTAAACATCCTGAAACTATCTCAAAGAACTACTCAAATGAACCTTCCGAATTAACCAATATCCTTAACTTTATTCATTGTTACTCTCACAACTCTAAATTAAAAAACAAGAATACCAGATTAAAGAAAAAACTTAACCCCACTCACACATCTTCAACGGAAGAGACTGAAAAATCCGATGGATAAATCACTAATCCTTCAATGGAACCCAAATGGGTATTTCGCTCACCTCGAATCACTCAAACTATTAATTCAAAAATATTCTCCACTAATACTGTGTATACAAGAAACTCACTTCAAAGAGAATTGTATAATAAACCTAAAAAATTATACTCCTTAACCTGAACAAATTAAAAGATGTCATAGAAATTGTCGGCACCACCTTACCACTCCCACTCAAACGTTGTGAACAAGTGATAATAACTCGACTACGATTAGGACATACTATACCAGCCCATATTCACTTAATAAATAAAGAAGCCATCCCTTTCTGCCACAACTGCAAGGCACAAATCACTGTGAAACATATTATGTTAGAATGCAAAACATACACCCAAGAAAGAAGAAAAAATAACCTCTCTACCAACATGAAGAATCTACTAAGCTGCCAGTTCCACGAAGTACTGAAATATTTGAAAGACATTAAATTTTACAATATTTAATAGAATATATTTAAGTTATATATACATTGTAAGAAATTGAATACTTGTAATTTGTGTTTGTACCCCCTGCTAATAACTCTAAGCGGTTCCATTTTTGTTTAAATAAAAAAAAATATTGCTTAGTTACCAAGAAATTTAGAAAATCAAAATGAAATAAATGTATTATCAGCAGTAGTAGAATATCATAGAATAAGTTCTAGAACCATTGTGGACCAGTTTAATATTCATAATTCTACGGCCGTAAAAATTATGAAAAGAAATAAATTCCGTTCATATAAATTTCAATGTCATCAAAAACTAAGAGAAGGAGATGCTGAGACTCGAGCGGAATTTTGTTATGCAATTTTAGAGAGGGCTAATGCAGACAGACAATTTTTTTAAAAAACATTTTGTTTAGTGATAAATGAACATTTACATTAAGTAATGAACCAAATGTTCAAAATTATAGGATTTGGTTGACAACAAATCCTGAAGATATTATTAAAAGTCATACCCAATATCGTCGAAAAATAAATGTCTGGTTAGGAATATTTAGATACAATATTATTTTTCTGTGAAGAGAATTTAAATTCAAAATAGTTTTTAGACTTGCTATAGAGTTTACCGAGACTTACAGAAATAGCTCCAGATGAGGAAGAAATTTGGTTTTAGATGGATGTATGCCCTGCGCACAATAACGGGGAGGTTAAAGAATTCCTTAAAACAGCTTTAATAAGTGTTTGATTGGACCTAACTGTAACATTAAGCGGCCTCCGAGATCGGGAGATCTAGTTTCAAACAATTATTTCATCTGAAGGCTTCTAAAATCTATTCTGACCAAAAATTTACAGATGTTAAAGCATTAGAAATGCAAATTATTGAAAAATGTGCAAAAATAACTTCACGCATTGTGGCTAATGTTAGCCTGACTACATTTCCTTAACTTTATTGTTTTTTAAACAATATAACTTAATCATAAAATAAAAATATTGGCAATTCAAATATTGTCAAACATCCTATATCAATAGGATTAAACGCAACACGTCATACACATTCTTGCACCACGAGTGGCCTAATTTTTAGGGATCGCCTGTAAAATTTTTGCAAAATTTTGGAGTCCGTTGAATTCGTAGAATAATTTTAACATTTGTTTTTAATACAGAATATGAAAAATAACTATAAAAAAGACCCTTTTTTGAAATTCACCACATAAACAATAACAAAAAGTCAATTAATTATAAGACACCCACTTGCAAGTTAGGCGACATATAAAATCCTGCGATATTTTAAAATTCTGATGAACTAAAGAATATCCAACATCTGGTTCGACAATAAAACTCGTTAGGTCTTATCTTAACCAGCAATATAAAAGATGAATTGACTACAAATTCTTTAAAGATGTTCATTAGGGCACGAAAACAAGTAAAAGAATAGTAAAACGCATTCTACAAATCTAAAGGCAATTTTTTAGAAGGTGCCTTCACCATTTACTAAAAACATTGAGACAGGTTAAAGCAAAAAAGGTCTAACTAAGTTGGACAAAAATAATTGTTCAACATATTATTCGAAGATGGAGTCAATCGTTGATAGTAGGATAATTGAACAATGAATAGTTTAAAATATTTAGGAGCGTTATAACTGAGCAGTGAGGAAATAGATAAATATGCCTGCAATGGAGTTGGAACAGGATGGAAAAAGTATAATATATAGAATAAAGAGAGCAGTTTCATAAAAAATATTTTTAACGAATTTGACACCAAAATATGATCAGCTATGACGTACGGCAATGAATGTTTAATAGTTAAAAAAATTAAAATAGCGAATGCATAAGCAAAAATAAAAATGTTTAAAGATACAAGTGAAAATAAAAAAAATTGGTCATGATACGTGATTGGACTTGGTACGTCCATATCCAATATTGATTGTGTAATAAAAGAGAGAGTATCGTGTTAATTTTCAAATACTTAATTTATAGTTTTTTACAATATCGTATTTATAAATAATAAATGCTTTTTTTGTGAAAGAACTATAGCAATAAGCAAGTTGGGGTCAACACACATTTTTATTGTTGAGATTAAAAAAGCTGTATTAATGACCTAATATTGCTATTAAAATAATATTCGTAATTTTCTTTTATAATAATAATAATAATTAAAAGATACCCAATTGCCACAAATAATAATCTATAAAAATGTATGCGTTATTACAAAGTTTACTATTTTACTAAAAAAATTTATTTGCCACTAGAAATTTCTTGCGTTTTGTTTATAGTTTATTGTTTTAACTTAAAAAAACAATAACAGAACACAAAAGTCACCACTATTTAAATAGCCTAAGTGTTTTGAAAGTTACTAAGTTTGTATATCACGCCATCAAACTAATTAAAAGTAACCAAGCCCCAGGATCAGATGATATATATGCAGAAACAAGTAAGTTACTCAACGAAGAAAATCAAGACATAATTATGAAGTTATTTAACGATATCTACAATACGAACCAGATTCCAAGAGATTGGCTTCGCTTTTCATTTTTTATCCCCTTACTCAAAACACCACGTGGGAAATTCTGCAGAGACCAAGGGCTAATAAGCCTAATGAGCCACTTTGTATAACTCTGTTATGTTTATTACTCTTACTACCTACATTTACCACGAAAATTGTCAAAATTTACAAAAAAATAACATTAACAAAGTCTTAATGAAGACTAAATGGAGAGGGAAAAATGGAGTCAATTATGTACGCCAAAGTTAATAGAACTATCAAAAATAAATAAAGAAAACACTAAAAACACCCAAGAGCCCAAAAATTACTTTTTAAAAATAATAACAGCAACAAATATCTGAAAATATATTAAGGAGAACCCCAATTATTTAAATCAAAGTAAGCAAGGAGTAGAGAAAACATAAATGGAAAATATAAAAATTCAAATAAAATCTCGATCTATAGGTACCTAAAATTAACAAATAAACACATTCAGTAATCAGAATCCACTTTTACCTAACAGGGGAAATAATTTATCTAAATTTTAGTCATGTACGAATGCCTTTCTTTCAATTTCGCACCATTGTGTTTGCCTAATCCCAGATTACTTCTTTAATGTTGAATATTTTTCTTATTTCAATATTTTAAATTGCCCTTGGTCCTCCTCATTCTTTTTCTCGTTGGTGATTTTGCTTTCAATACATTTTTAGTTTGCCTTTAGTTTTACATCCTCACCAAGCATCTAAGATATCACCAAGTGGGAAGGAAGGGCCTAGGAAACTACAGCCACTTATCCATTCCCACGGGACTTACAGAGGGATTTCGACCAGTAAATTCGAAGTACCCTCTGCGTGTATTCCATCTTTAGTGGACTATTGATATTTCTCACATGATTGATGAAAAAAATAAATAAATACATTTTTAAAAGGTGGATAAGATTCCAGCAACAAGTCTCGGTTCGTAGAACGGGAGCAGAGCCCAAACAACGGACTCCTATGGTACAGGAGACCCTATATGGCGGCCAGAGGAAATATATATAGTAATGATAATCGCCTAATTAACAATGTTTTTGTAAAAGACCAGATGAAAAAAAAAACTGTAGGTTGGCATAAAATAAGGTAAAGGGAGGCAGTCAGAGACAATCTGGAGAAAATGGTAGTTAGACAATGAAAAAAAGTGGCACAGAACCGACAAAAATTGAAAACAATAGTAAGCGCGTAAGTATTTCTTACGAAGAGTGGTAATGCTATTGATGATGTTTATAGAACTCGTTTGCATATTTTTTTATAACATAATATTATGCACTAACAATTAATAACTAATAAATACAAAATAATTGTAAATTTTTTGATATACCTGTGAAGAAACGTCGGCAATAAAATAAAGGCGTTTCTAAGCAAATGGAAGTTGAACCTTTATTATTAAAATCAAACGGATTTTGAGGCCTGTTATTTATCAAATTATTAGTTTGATTATATACTTATATATAATGTATATATATATATATATATATATATATATATATATATATATATATTTATATATATATATATATAAAAATATATATATATATATATATATATATATATATATATATATAAATATATATATATATATATATATATATATATATATATATATATATATACATATATATAGTCTATTGTCTACTTTAGCAATTGGGTAACTTGTTCGAAACTACGTAAACTTAAATTTATTTGTAAAACTTTTACTTTTATTTATAATTAAGTTTATATTATTTTATATTATGTAAGTTGGCAACGTAAAAAAAACTTACCGATACTACAATCTTGATCACTGGAGTGTTGCTCTGACTCTGTAATAAAAATGACATTTGTAAGGAAAGCTATTTATTGAAATTTTTATAAAATCTACACTAAATCATAAGGTGATATGTTTTTTTTTCCAAAGATAACAATATTAATGAATTAAACGCTGTTATTATTTTTTTTTAAATTAATTTAGGAGTACTTATCCGTGGGAAGCAAACCAATATTTCCAATCTTGAATGTTTTTTATGAGTAATCATTCTCTCAATTCTAAGTTTTAAAGTTAAATTTATTGAGTAACTTGTGAAATAGTCTATAAAAACATTTGCATAATAGTATATTACTTTATGAGGCGGAGAAGCATGACTTTTCTTGATGCGCCCGATATTACGCGCCGAACGAAGTGAGGCGCGGAATAAAGGGCAAGTCAAGAAAAGTCGCTTCTTTGCCGAATAAAGTATACTATTTTTTCTTCAAACGTAGCAATTTTCAACCATAAATATTACAATTCATACGCTATTTTTACTCGAAATTAACTGTGATAACTATCAAAGTCGTCTAGATGTTAGAAATTAAAATAATTAAGTCTTCGGTGGGATTTGTGTCTCCCTGGTTACAGTTGTTTGACAGTTGTTTGCAAATATTAAAGACAGCTTATTGTTGTTGCAACCGCAAGCGCAAATTTAGTGCGAAAATGGAAAACCTAAACGAAATTGAGTCTGCGGCTAATGATGCAGTAGCACGTTTGGGGCCCTCCAAGTCCGGAATAAAGTATCGGTTAGCGTACAAGTACTTTCAAGAGTGGTGCGATACAAGAGGAGTACGGCAAGTTACCGAAGACGTTTTACTGGCATATTTTAATATAATGGAAAATGAAAATAAATGGAAATCTTCTACAATGTGGTCACGATACTCTATGATAAAATCCGAGTTAGTTATTAAAAAAAATGTGGATATAAGCAAATTTTTAAAGTTACGTGCCTTTCTGATAAAAAACAAGCGAAGGATATACTGCAAAGAAGTCTAAAGTTTTCACTAAAGACGAGTTTGATAAATTTTTGTTTGAAGCGCCAGATAAGTTGTATTTAGGATTAAAGGTAAAAAAAATTATATTGCAAAGCATGTAGTATACTCTACTAAATTATAAAAATATTTCAGATTGTTTTGTTAATTGGGGTTACCGGCTCCTGTCGATGCGACGAAATGGTAAAAATGAAGACTGTGGACATTGAAGATAAAGAAAATGTAATAATTATCAAAATCCCAGGCAGTAAAACACGATAAATTAGATCTTTTACGATAACTGGTCAAAACTACATTAAACTGTATAAAAAGTATGCATTACTGCGGCCTGAAAATTTCACAGAAAACCGATTTTTTATCAAGTACCAAAATGGAAAGTGTTACCGAAGCGTCATGGGAAAACATTCGATCAGCGCAGTAGCCCAAAAAGTAGCTAGTTATTTAAATTTAAACGATGCAAGCGCATACACGGGTCACTCTTTACGACGAACTTCAGCAACACTTTTAATTGATGGAGGCGGAAATCTAGAATGCCTCAAACGACATGGGGCCTGGAAATCAAGCACGGTTGCCGAAGGATATATAGAGGATTCAATAACAAATAAGAACGATAATGCTCAAAAAATTTTAAACCCTCATGATTCGCCAACATCGGAAATGATTGCTAAAAGTTGTTCTTGGCCATCAGTATCATCAAAAATTACCAATGCGTATCAAGAGTCGGGAACATTTTTGCACGGTTTCAATTTTGAAAATGTCTCATTAACTAATTGTACTTTTAATATTACTATAAATAAAAATGATATTTAATTGTTGTTAATGATATTTGTATTGTTGCTTTGTGACATGTTTCATATTGTTGCCATGACAACATTTTTCTCTAACAAATTGGAAAAAAACTGCTCCCGGCGGAGACATCAAACTTTGGCAGGATCAAGTTAGATAAGTAATGTCATCATTATTTGACGTTTGAAGAAAAAATATTTTTATTGTCAATGTTACACCGTTAACCCTCCTATTGTAATAATTGTTTTAAACATTATTGTGAAAGGTATTGTAAATGGGCGTAAATAAGATTTATTCCAATTTATTTGTATTTTTTAAATTTATTTTTAAATCAAATTTCAAACCTTTTTGATTTTTGTTCGTTAATTTTTTAGCTGCCTAATGTAGATTACATTGTCTTAGTATTTATCCAACTTCTATATTGCACATGTTTCAAGAATGTTTACATCGTTTGCACCAACGGATGGTGAATAAAATATTCCACTTAACAATAGTAATATTAATAACAATAATAACAAGGTTTAACAGTAAGCTTTATTATTAATAATGTGTCTGAGATGAGCGAATTTTTTTCTTAGAGAGGTTAACTCTGGATAACAATAATGATAACAACAAACTAGAAGCATAAGACATCAAACCAATTATTTTGGGTAATTTTAATAATTTTATCCTTTTTATCAAAGTACCACCACGCTAATTGCTTTAGTAATTTAACAGGCTATTACCCATCACACACATGTATTACACCTTTTCTTTCCCACACATTACATATTAAGCAAAACTTTTTTTTATCATTTCTGTCAGCTCGATCATTCCAATATAAAACACTATGTTGTCCACAAAAATTTGAGTCGAGCGTCCTATTCTCAGCTTGACACTGTCCCTTTTCCTTGTTTTCCTCAGTCATATACCTCCGCATACTAGCCTAGCTTTCTCTCCGTTCCCATTTACACCTAACCTGAATACCAAAGGGACCCATAAGTAAAAATTGATTTTACGGACGATTTATTTACTGTTAATTTAGCCGAAAAGGGTATGTCAGTCTTAGGCACTAAACTACTCCAAGTTGTGTGAATAGCAACTTTTGCCAAACTGTAATGTTTCTTCAGTTAAGCTTTAATGGACAACTTAGATCTTACTTCTTCTTCTTCAGCATTAAGTAATCCAACTTTGGACATAGGCCTTCCACAAATCAATCCAGTGTTTTTTTTGCGCCACTTGCTTCTAGTTGTGTCCTCCGATCTTCTAAATGTCATCAGCCCATCTCATTTGTGGTCTTCTTCTGCTTTTTTTTTCTAACCATGGTCTCCATAGTTGTATTTTGTGGTTCCGTCTTTTATCCTTTAGATTTTACTATCGTTCTCAAATAATTATAGCTATTTACGATCTTCAAGGCTTGATGATTCAGTTCCCAAGAATCTCTTATCACACCACCTTCTTTTCTGAATAAAAGTGTATTGAATGTATCCAAATTTATTTTTAGATTTCACATTCTGCACTATTTTTTAAGTTCATTAATCATATGTTGTAGCACTCTTCGATTGACCGCCAGCAAAACCAAATCATTTGGGTATAAGCAGCAACCATCTGCAATAAAAGTTTTATTATCAAACCATTTATTTTAAAATCGTCACCAAATGCTTCACGAAGGTCATTCAAAGAAAAGTGCAGTAATGGCCTTAAAACGCATCCTTTTTTACTGACATTACAGTCAAATCATTGTGACAGATATTTTGGTAGATAATTCCAAGAAAATTGGGACCGGCCCTGGCAAGGTACGGTTAAGTAGTACTGATAGCGTACTCCTAGTTTTTAATAAAAACAAGTGGTTTTATTAAATAGTTTTTTAAAATTAAAGTGTTTATCTACTAGATACTACTACGTAAGTCATCTATACGTAATTATTATTTTATTATTGTAAAAAGAAAACGTCAAATAATAAATATACACTACCGTACAAACATTTTGTGAGGTTAGCTGCTATAAGTAGCTTATGGTAGCATGAGACTGGTTTTTCATTTACCAGAGTCGGAGTAAGGCCTTCGCCACCGCAGCTTAAAATGACTTCACACAATGTAAACACACCTTCCAATCCAACCAGTCCAGTAAATCAACGTTCGAATATCACAAACAGTTATGCTTCAGCCGCTTCACATTCTTTTCCGAGTAAGAACCAAGCAATTGTTTTTAGTTGTATCGATAATACTAAACTGCAGGATTATCTCATTCCCTTGGGTACAATCATCAACCCAAAAAATATTATTTTTTCATCTAGATTATCTCATAATAGAATCTGCATGTATTTGGCAAACAAAACCGTAGTAGATAACTTCATGACACAACATGGCACTATAGAAGTACTCGGCGAAGTTGTAACAGCACGAAGACTTGTCTCTCCAGCAGAAAGACTAGTCTTGTCTGGAGTCTGCCCGTCAATTCCTCATCAAGTATTAGTTGAAGAATTACAGAATATCGGTTTAAAGCTTATTTCCCCAATAACATTTCTGAAAATTAGCTCGACTCTTCCCGAATATAGTCACATATTGAGCTTTCGGAGGCAAGTTTATATAAGCCCTATAACATCACCAATCTCAGATTCTATTCTAATAAATTTCGACCAAACACCTTACCGCATATTTTTGTCACAAGGTACACTCCCCTGCTTTATTTGCAAAAATACAGGACACATATCATCCCAATGCAAAACCAGTTCAGTAACGGAATCAACTCATATTGACTCAAACAATGAAGTACCAAATCAAACAGCTTCAACAAGTATACTACACAAGGTACCAAACACCCAGCAGTCATCAAGTTATCCATTATCATATCCGAGCATATCACCTACACCTACAAATCTCCACGACAAAGAAACTACTAATACTCCTACTCATAGCAACACTTTTAATCAACCTCATTCAGCGGCAACACCGTTTTCACAAACTTCGGAAGCAATATTTTCCAATCTACCAGCTCCTTTTCCATTAGATACAACTGCAGAAAACTCTAATAAAATTGATACATCACCACAATTTTTTGAAACTACCAATTCAACCAATCTTACAAATAAAACTACAAGCTCGACTTCTGTCACTACCAATGAGTTTGCTCCAGTACTTCCAAATGTAATAAAGCCACATCATCTCAGTGAAAACTCTAACAGCAATTGCGAAAACGCAAGTTCTTCCATAAAACGCAGTATTGGTGAGATTGACACGCCTCCTTCAGATTCAGCAATCTCATCAGAAAATCTGTTTGCAAAACCCAAACTCTCCAAACCAAAAAAACCGCGCTCATCTAAAGTTTAATCTACACGGGAAACTCTTGAAAATTTCATTGATAATCATACCCCACCATTCGTTTTAAATTTCCACCAATTGTCCTTACTGATTGATAATGTTCAAGGCTCCCCCGACACTATTAGCGTCGTTAAAGAATTTACAACTGATATGGCTGGTTTACTCCATCTTTTACAAAGCAGCTATCAATATGCAAATGATAGATCTACAAAAAGCAAGTTTACAAAACTTAAAAAAAAACTACACACCCACTTAGGGAAAGAGATTTGTGACTTAGATAGTGACTCTTCTGTAGACAATCGTTCAGTATCATCTAACTCCGAATCTGTTAACAACATTCAACTCGATACTTCAATGAAACATTGATGGATTTTTCCATCGTCTCCCTATGCTACAGCTTCTTTTATCTGAATATTCTCCAGATATTATTTGTCTACAGGAGACAAACTTAAAGACCAATCAGTTGTACAATTCAAAAAATTTCACTTGTTTCCGCAAAGACCGTACAGATGCAAGTCGCGCAAGCGGTGGTGTAGCAATACTAGTAAACAAATCCATCGAGGCGATACAAATTCCAATAGTCAGTGATTTGGAGACCGTTGCTACCAGAATCATATCTACCAGTTTAGTATCTATTTGTAATGTTTACCTTCCTTCTGACAAACAAGTCAGTTCTGATAGCCTTTGCAGGTTATTAGAGCAACTGCCACGTCCTCGTATAATTCTAGGCGACTTTAATGCTCACAACATAATATGGGGTTCAGATCACACGTCTGTCAGAGGTTCAAGTATTGCCGGTATCTTAGATCAACTTAATATAAATTTTCTTAATGATGGTAGCCCTACAAGATTCAATATTTCAACATGATATCCTCATGCATCGATTTAACTCTCTGCGACCCAAATTTAGCTCATTGTCTCAGTTGGGACGCTCAAACCTATACATATGGTAGTGACCATTTTCCAATCCTAATTAGAAACCATAATTATCCCTCATCAGGACCCATATTCATATCTAAGTGGAGAATAAAAAATTCAAATTGGCAAAAATTCTCCCAATATATCGATAATAACATTTCCAGTTTGGATATAACAGACGATGTTAACTCGAATGTAGAACAGTTTAATCAACTTATCTTAAGCGCCGCCCACAAATCTATTGGTAAATCTAAATCTGTTAAAGGCCGATGTCCTGTACCATGGTGGAGTGACCGTTGTGCTACAGCAATCCGTGAAAGTAAATCAGCCCTAAACCGATACAAAAAACATAAAACATCCGAAAATAAATTAAAATTCAAAATGCTAAAAGCAAGGGCACAGCTAACTGTCAAAACGGCTAAACAATTTTCATGGAACAAATACGTATCGGAAATTAATAGCAATACTCCCCTCTCTGATGTCTGGAACAAAGTTAGGAAAATTTCTGGTTTACATACTTCATATAATTTAACGGGGCTAAAAGAAAATAATAATTTCATAACATCGAGCAGCGATATTGCAAACATTTTTGGAAGAATCTATCAAGGCCACTCATCGAATCAACAGTATACCGCCAATTTTCTCAAAGCCAAAGAATTCGCCGAACAAAATCCCATTTATCTGTTTGAAGCACAAAACAATTCATTAAACCATCCCATCACTTTTCAAGAGATAAACTCATCTATTCTTAACTTGAAGGACTCTAGTCCGGGCCCTGATGATATTCCTTTAGCATTTCTGAAACATCTCCCTGTTTCAGCCATAACTTATCTCTTAAACATATTCAACAGAATTTGGCTTCACCACCAATGGCCAGCTATTTGGTCAAATGCAATAGTCATTCCTTTCCTAAAAACTAATAAACCTAAATATGACCCAGAATCATATCGACCCATATCTCTGACATCGACAACCTGCAAATTACTAGAAAATATTGTTAACTCCAGACTCTCATGGGTTTTAGAAAATTCTAATTTCTTAATCTCCGAGCAAAATGGCTTTAGAAAAGATTAATCATCCACAGACAACATTTTAGATTTGGAAAGTGAAATACATGAAGCTCTTGCTACAAACCAAAAATGTGTTGCTATATTTTTTGACTTAGAACGTGCATTTAATAAAGCTTGGAAATACAACATTTTAAGACAACTTCATAAATGGAATATTCAAGGTCACTGCCTTGCTTTCATCCAAAACTTTTTAAATAACAGATCTTTTCAAGTAAAAATAAATAATATCCTTTCAAATATTTATAGTTTGGAAAATGGTACACCCCAAGGATCCATACTCAGTCCAACACTATTTCTGGTAGCAATAAACGACATCATCAAAAACATTTAAGCACCCTTACAGGCTCGTTTATACGCTGATGACCTAGTGGTATCTATTAAAGGTAAAAATATTTCCTCAATGTCATCAATCCTTCAAAACTTTTTAGATACTCTCGAAAATTGGTCCAACTTTACAGGTTTTCAATTTTCAGTAGAAAAATCAATAGGAGTCGTATTCTCTTTAAGTTCCTTGCCGCAACCTCCTAACCTAAGAATGTATGAGAAACAGCTGGAGTTTAGAGATCACCACAAATTCTTGGGTTTAATCTTCGATTCAAAGTTAACATGGAAAAATCACATCTCAGAACTAATCCTTTCCTGCAATAAAAGATTAAATGTTTTAAGATCTCTCTGTAATAAAAACTGGGGCTCAGACCAATCCACTCTACTCCTCCTGTATAAATCTTTAATACGTTCTAAGCTAGATTATGGAGCAATTGCCTATTCCACTGCTAATAAATCTGTACTGAAATCATTAGATATTATCCATAACAAAAGTCTTAGATTAATCTTAGGGGCTTTCCCAACTACACCTGTATCCAGCATTTATGCTCTTTTAGGAGAACCATCGCTACATCACCGCCGCATGTACCTCGCTCTATCACATGCAGCCTCAGTCGCGAGCAATACTTCAAAGCCAATACATCAAAACACTTTTACAAATAAATATTTAAACTTATTCCAAGATATTCGCTATACTAAAAAACCATATTACGAAAGAATTAAATCCATTCTTCAAAACCTAAACATTAATTTTCCGGAGGTTTTCTCCTCGGATATTAAATACCCCGAGCCTTGGCTGATCGATATACCAACTTGCAATGCATCTCTAGAGTATTTAGATAAATCTAATACACATCATTCTCTAATTCGGTCCAAGTTTGAGGCCCTCATAAATAAGTACCCCGACTACCATAAAATCTACACAGATGCATCTAAATCCGAAGACGGAGTGGGGGCATCAATCGTTTCTCCAGAAAACAATCTTCTTTTCCGTTTACCCCCAGCATGCAGCACATATTCAGCTGAACTCTATGCCATATACCGTGCTGTGAAACTTCTTAACGAGCTTACACTCACAAAAGCCCTGATTATAACAGATTCCCTTAGCTCTTTAAATTCATTAAAACACATTTTTCCCAAACATCCTTTTGAAAAGTTGCTAAAATACCAGCTTTCCCAAGCTCATGAACATGGAAGAAGCGTCCAATTTTTATGGGTTCCCTCACACGTTGGAATAACAGGAAATGAAGAAGCTGACAGGATTGCACGAGAGGCAATATTAAGTGATTTGTCGGAGCCGATAGACAAGTGTGTTACCACTGACTTAAAAGCTTATTTTAAAAATAAAGTGTTGTGTTTGTGGCGAAATGAGTGGTCTCAAACTAATTCCAATTTAAATAAAATTAAAAATAATGTGTCTCAGTGGTTTCCATCGTCGCGCAATAGACGAGAACAAATTGCGGTTGCGCGTTTACGTCTGGGTCATACCAGATTAACGCACTCCTACCTTTTCACAAAGAAAAATCCACCTATATGTGATCAGTGTAACGTCCGATTAACAGTCGAACACTTTTTAACAATTTGTAGTAAATATGACCAAGAAAGACAGCGCTACAAGATCCCAAACGCTCTACCACAGGCTCTAGGTCAAAACTGTTCCTGTGACAATATAGTGAATTATCTCAGATCCATAAACATTTTGTATAATCTGTAGGTGTTTAACTATGTTATTTATATTTTGTTCCGTCGCTAATAACCTTTTGGTGGATGCGACATCTTTTTCTAATAAAAAAAAAAAATTCCAAGAAAAAAACTTTCCGCCGATCAACAATATCAAAAGCACCACTTAACTCCACAAAAAATGTATAAAATCTTTTGACTCCCCGTATGTTTTGACTATACTCTTAAAATTACCAAGTTGTTTTTAGTTAAATATTCTGTTTTGTATCCTACCTGGAACTCATTTATAATGTTATTATTTTGTACCCACGAGCTAAGTCTGGTCAAATCAATGCTGCAATGAGTTTGGGTATTGTACATATGTATATTTATGTACATTTATATGTATTTATATGTACAACCTCCTTTCTGGTTTCTGGAAGATACTTATAAACCCCAGCAGTAATTTGATCAACACAAGGTGCTTTATTTGGTTTTAAATATACACTGGTTAAGTTAAAATCTTCCCTAATGGCCGAATTTCTAAACATATAGTCGTTTTTATAGTTTCCAATGACATTCGTTTAATTTACTCTATTATAATGACATTGTCCTGTTGGGCTGACGCTAATGCGGCTCTGATAACGCGACCATATTAGCTTTCGTATAACAGGACCCTAAGCTGTAAATTCAAGGTAATTAATCAGATTATGTTTATTTATATTATTAATATTTATATTCCACTTATTATACATTAACTGGTGTTACTGACGCAGTTCAAAGAATTAAAACATTGAAATGGAACTGGGCGGGGCATGTTGCCAGATTAAAAGATGGAAGGCGGATGAAGAAAATTTTGGAATGGAGACCTAGACACGATGCTTATCGTAATCGAGGACTTCCTCCAACAGATGGTGGTCAGATGACATCAAACGCATTCAGCACAACTGGATTTAGGGTGCTCAAGGTATAATGCATTGCAATGATTTACGGGAGGCTTTTGTCCAGCAGTGGACTCAAAACGGCTGATTATAATGATACATTAACAATTTACTTATGTAAAATTAAAATATTATTAAACTGAAAAAAAAAGTAAAATGTAGTGGAAAATTGTTTTAAACATTATTTTGTACACTAAGCAAAAGAAAGTTACTGTTTTTTATATAGGAGTAATTTCTTTTGAAGCTAATACTTAAAATTATCTATTTTCCTTATAACAAATAAGCAAAAAATTTAACAATTTTAGGAGAAACATAAAACGTCTTTAATACCGCATGCTAAAGTAATTTTCCAGAAGTGGTTTTTATGTTCTTTACAAAATACGAGAAATGCAAGTTATCTAACTTTTACGGTATTATCTAAGTTTTAGATGCACTAAAAACTTTGCGATCCTGCTATTAAAATATTTCTGTTTAAGACAGCAGAAGTTGGAAATACTCGACTAATGTATCCACGGAGGTAAAATAGTTACGATATGCGAACTTTTTAAAATTCAAAAACTATTTAAAAGCTTTATCAGAGGCACTTAGTAGTTTTACAGAAGTAAATATTATATTATTGGCTATGTTTTAAGTCATTTTATTTTAAATCATGAATGTGTTGCTTGTGTGAGTCCATTTTAAAAGAGGTAAAAAAGAAATAAATTAGACTTAGGCCGTCCGCACATGAAGCTAGTAAAAAGTAACTAAACTAGTTGGTAACTATAATTACCAACTGTTTACTAACTGTGACTCGCACACTACGCTACTGAAAATTAATAGAAACGAGTCACTTCTTGCCTGTACGAGTAGCTTTGTTATAGGGTGTTTAAATTTTAAACTTTATTATATTTTATTGAGTGTTATTATCGCGTTAAAAATGTCACTCACTCAAAACAATTATTCAGATAACACAATCTGTTTGTGTTCTACATAATTATGTACGAAAACGGGAAGGAATACCATATAATATATCATTCCAAGTCTTTTCGGTAATATCTTTTTCGCTAATGTTCATTTAACATATAGTTGTATAAGCAGGGATATATTTTCACTTCTTACACTAATTTTATATTAAAAGACTGTTCTACCAATTTCGCCATTTCGCGTGTAAACTTTAAAAATATCACAACAAACTAGAAACTAGTCTAGAAGCGACCTGCACGTCCAGTCTGCTGTCCACTGATCACTGATGCATAAGAGACCAGTTACTAACTAGTAGCGCTGTGTGCGGATACAGTAACTAATAAGCAACTGATTGATAACTAAAGTTACCAACTGGTTTCTTTTTAGTAGCTTCATGTGCGGACGGCCTTACTCACAATCAGTTTAATTTTACTACCTAAGACGACCGGTTTCGCTTTCTAAAATTTGCAAAGCATCATCAGGTCAGTGGTACAAAGTAAATTAAATGCTGAAATTATAAAAAGCCCATATTAGAGTGCTGTCTTATAAGGATATAGATCAAAAAAGTTATAGACCAAAAAAAAAGTTTTAGTAATTATGAAAATATTACATGTCTGTGTTAATTAATATGCATAAATTGCATTAGCAGACAGAGTAACAACGCACAAATTGGTAAGAGAAAAAAAATCTGTTGAATCGTAATAAATTAGAAAAAAACAAAATACTACTTACATTCCGGCACAAGAGTTATTATATAGTGATTGGTGATTCATAGTTCAAACTATCCCTTATTACTGATAATGAGTGATCTTCGGTCAATGTTGTAACTGTCTAACAACTTAGGAGGAAGTTTCTTGAGGGGAGGGATGTTAACAGATGATATAGGAATAAGGTATATGTTATTGTTTTTTTTTTTTTTTTTTTTTTTTTTTTTTACCGCATCAACCCCTAGGGTTATTAGCGGGTGGTATATCTTTATTTTAGAAAAGTTACATTGAGTATATTATTAAAATTTACATAACAGTTTTGTAAAATATAAACATTTTATGTTATGTTACAGTTTGTTATACAGTTTACAATTTTTGATAAAATTTATTGTATTGCTAATGTCTTCTTTTAGAGTTTCTTTCAAATTGTGTTTTAGTTTTGCTGTCGATCTTGCTGTTGAGTACACTGGACAGTCTATCATTATATGTTGCACTGAAAATGGTATTTGACAGATGTGGCAAATCGGCTGAGGGTCCTTGGAGATGATGTATCCATGTGTAAATTTTGTATGACCTAGCCGCAGTCTGTTAATAACTACTTGGTCATGTCTTTTAGCTGGGAGCGGTAGTAAAGCAGAAGTAACATCTGGTTTGATACTTTTTAATTTTGCTTCTGTTTGGTTCCATTTTACTTGCCAGATTTTGTTCATGTAAGTTTTTATTAATGTTTTTTGGTCTGAAATTGGTACGTTTTGCATAATAGGAATTGTCATGTTATTGATAGTTTCTGTTGCTGCTTTATCAGCTGCTTCATTACCCTTTATCCCAACATGGGATGGTACCCATAAAAATGTTATGTTTTTACCACATGTTTGGGCATTGTATAGCATGTCTTTTATTAATGCTAAATTGGCATGAGTAGGATACATCTGCTTGACACCATTTAAGGCACTTAGAGAATCTGATATAATAAGAAAGTTTGTATCAATGCTGGTACATTGGTTCAGTGCGTTGAAGATTGCCTGCAGTTCTCCAGTATATATGCTACACTCCTTGGCTAGACGGGTGACAGAGGTGTTGTCTTCAAAAATAGCTGCAGCAGCTACACCATTACTGCTTTTAGAGGCATCAGTAAAAATTAGTTTGAAATCAGGGTATCTGGAGATGGTAGACCGGAATTGTTGTTGTATTTCAGAAGGATTGTGTGAATGTTTGGGATAGTTAAGTAAGGTAAAATCTACTTTTGGTATTTGAACTTTCCAGGGAGGAGACTGGCATCTGTTTGTAGAAGTGGCTCTCAATTGATGTATATCGAATTCAAATCGATTTATTCGTTCATTGAAAGGTAAGTTTCTGGGGCAATAATTTGAGTACAGATTTGGAGGGTTGCTCCTTATTAGGCTTGTTATAAACGGGTTTTCCTTTGCACTGAGATATTTAGTAGCACAACACATTGAAAAATATTGTCTTCTGAGAGTTAATGGCGGTTCTCCTGCTAGGACTTGAAGGCTGCTAATTGGCGTGGTTCTGAATGCTCCGAAAACTATGCGTAATGCTGTGGATTGGATGATGTCCAGTTTGTTCATTTGAGTTTTAGTAGCAGTTTCGTAGCATATACATCCATAATCTAGTTTGCTTCTAATTAGAGCTTGATATAATCGCAGAAGAATAGTTGTGTCTGCGCCCCATTTGTGATTGGAAAGAACTTTTAGAAGATTTATTCTCTGTTGGCATGATTTAATTAGTTCATTTATGTGCGATGTCCATTTTAGTTGAGAGTCGAATGTCATTCCCAAAAATTTGATTTCGTTGATTGTTATAAGAGTATTTTCGTTAAGTTTTAAATTTAAGTGGTGTTGTGTTTTTCTTTTGTCAAATATTATTACTTTAGTTTTTTCGGTTGAAAATCTCAAGCCTATATCTAAAGACCACCCTTCTAATTTATTTAGTGTATTTTGTAATATTGATGCAGCTGATTTTAGGTTTTTACTTCTCATATATATTACAAGATCATCGGCGTAAAGGTTTGCTTTTACTGGAAGCATAAAATGGTTAGATACGTTGTTGATTGCTATTAAGAATAGCAGGGGGCTTAATACAGATCCTTGAGGGATACCATTTTCCAGTGCTTTCTTACTTGACATGACACCGTTTGTTTTAACTTTTATACTTCTGTTCTCCAGGAAGTTTTTGGCGAAGGCTAGGAATTTACCATCTATTTTCCAACTCTTCATTGTTTTTAAGATGTGATATGTCCACGTGGTGTCAAATGCTTTTGTGATGTCAAAGAAAATTGCTATTAATTTTTGTTTATGTATAAAAGCTTCGTGTATTTCAGATTCTAATGCTATAATGTTATCTATTGTAGACCGTTCTGATCGATACCCACTTTGGATGGATGTAAGGAGATTTTTCTTTTCTAAGTACCATTTTAATCTTTTGCTTAGAATTTTTTCCATTATTTTACAGATGCTACAGGTAAGAGATATTGGTCGATACGAAGAAGATAAGTTTTTTGGTTTATTGTCTTTTAAAAATGGTATTATAATTGCTTCGCGCCAGAGAGATGGAAATTTATGGGTCGAATAAATTTTGTTGTAGATCTCTACTAAAGTAACCTTCGCGCTTATAGGTAGTTTTTCTATGAAAATTGGTGGTATGTCATCAGGTCCAGGTGAGGTATTTTTGAGGTTATTAAGACTTTCATTTAATTCATCAAGTGTTATGGAAGTGTTTAGTGGATCAGCAGTATCTTCTATATTAATTTTTGATGCTTCTGTTCTTTCTTTGTGTTCTAAGAAATTTGGGTGGTACTGCTGATTGCTTGAATACAACTGATAGTGTTCTACTAAAATTTCTGAGATTTCGTGTTTGTCTGAAGTTGTTAGATCATTTGTAGTGATTGTGTCAATATGGTTAAATGTTTTTGAACCTTTTATTTTCCTTATTTTTTGCCATATATCCCTTATGGGCGTAGACGAGTCAATTGACGACACGTAATTGGTCCAGCTCTCTTTTTTTGCTTGTTTTATTAAAAATCTAGATCTGGCCCTTAAAGATCTAAAATTGTTTAAGTTATTAGGTGTGTTAAACTTTTTGTATATATTAAAAGCATGTTTTGTTTGCTTTAAAGCGGATGCGATTTCAGTGTTCCACCAAGGAAGAGGAGCTTTTGTGATATTTTTGGTTTTTCCTATAGAATCTCTGGCTGCGTCTAAAATTATACCATTGAAAGATGATAGAGTAGTGTCTATATTATCTGATATAACGAGATTTAGTATTCGTATGCTTACTAAGTTCGAGTATTTTTCCCAATCGGCTGACTTTAATTTCCAAGTTTCATATGGTGTTGTACAGGTTTTTTCATCTTTGTCATGAGTAATTATTATCGGAAAATGATCACTGTCGTATAGGTGGTCCAATGTATTCCACTGTAAATATGGAGCTAAAGTTGAATCACTGATAGATAAGTCTATGGAGGAAAAAGTGCCATTATGTGCATTGAATCTAGTAGGTGCTCCTGTGTTTAATAAAACTAGTTTTATGTTATTAATTGCTTCTAATAATATTCGTCCATTTTTATCTGTTCTTTGTGATCCCCATGCGATGTTGTGACAGTTTGTGTCACCCAAAATTAATTTTGGAGATGGAATTTGTTTAATTACATTTTGAAGTTCTAATAGAGTAGTTTCGTCAGGATGTGGTAAATATACGTTGCATATGTTGATTTTAAAATGATGTATTACCGAAACTGCTACTGCTTCCAGATTTGTATTTAACGGAATTTCTTGGGATTGGATGGTTGAATGTACAAAAATTCCGACTCCACCACTGGATATTTGCTGTACTGCTCGATTTTTTGTATAGGGCATATAATTTTTTAGTTTTGCTTGATTGTTGGAAAGACGAGTTTCTTGAAGACATATTATTAGTGGTGACAGTTCATTGATTAGCATTTTAATGTTTTCAATGTGGCTATAATAGCCATTCAAGTTCCATTGAAGAATGAATATAATTGGACTATTGAGATAAATCGTAGTCGCTTTCTTCAGTGAGGGAAGATTCATTTGTTGGATTTATTTTCTTTATAATTCTTGTGATATTATTTTTCATGCGTCTATCATTTAATTTTGAGTGAACCATTTTTAATAAGGTGCATAAGCCGTCAAAATCTTCTGTATAGTTTTTAGCTGTGACTTCAGGAAATTTTGATCCTATTGCGTTTATCACGAAGTCGCATAATTCAGAGAAATTTAGCGTATATGAAGGAGATGCTGTCATTAAAATGTTTTCAATTGGTTTTAATGTGGCTTCGACATCTAAAGCCTTTTTCTTTTTTTTGTGTGCGGATTTTTTTGGAGTTATGAAAGTTTCGTTTAGGTTTTTAGTTTCTGAGATTTCAGGAGAGGTTGAAATTTGCCTTTTTGCTTGATTGGTTGTTTTACTATTATTGCTGTTAGCTTTAGTTGAAGGTATGCTGTGTACTATAAGCGAATCATTTGTCGTTGGGATATCTGCAGAAATAGGGTTGAAACAGTTGGTTGTATCATCTGAAATATTTGTTGCTGAATTATTCTGATTTATTTCCATGAGTTCGAGTTCTGAGGTATAAGGATCTTTAAGTGTTTCTGTACCAGTTGATGTTGATGTGCAGTTTTCTTCTTTGTGGCCAGTAGTATTACATCTAGAGCAATTTAAACCATCTAGGGATAGGAAGATTCTGTAAGGAGTGTTGTCATAGGTTATTAAGATTGTATTTGGAATTGGTTTGGTGATTATCGGAGAGACAAATATTTGCCGCCTAAAGCTTAAGACATGACTATACTCAGACTCGGGCATGCCAACTTTTAAAAACGTTAATTTGGACACTGCAGTTATTTCTAGTTGTTTCAGTTCTTCTTCTAAAATACTGTTCGGAATGCTGGGGCAGATGTTTGATATTACTAGTCTCCTTGCTGGCGTAATAAGTCTTCGAATTTCTATCTCATTGCCTTGGATGAGTACTGTTTTATGGTTGTTTAGTAAGGTATCTACTATGCTAGTATTGTTCAAGTAAATACAAACTCTGTTGTTAGCTATTCGTGATGCAAAGATAACATTTTTTGGTGTGAGTAGAGACCCTATGGCTACTATGTATTCATGTATTTTAATACCTTGGATAGCTGACAGAATAATGGCTTGTTCTTTTGAAGGAAAATTGAAGTTGCTTACTGCATTAGAGTATGTCGATGTTGATGATGTAGTAGGTATACTAATATTTTCAGAATTATTCATTTTTAATTTTTGTTTTCTTCATTTGATAAAATTTTTCTAGAGCCGGTCTTGTATCGGCTAATTAGTTCGACTTGTGGAAGTTGCCAAAAAACCAGAGACTGGATTAATTGATGTGTTGTATTGAATTATGGGTTATGTATAATATTTAATAATATTGAATTTGTATTAAATTGGTAATGTACTCACAGTTTATTTTTTGTGTGAAGAAACTTTGTTGTTTAAATACTCTATTTAGCTAACAATATTTTACGTTTCTTGATTATAAACCACTGAAAAGTTAGTTTTTTAGAGAAACTTTAAAATGTGTTACCACACTTTGACCTATGTTATTGTTTGTTGAAAGAAAATGTGATGTTTTATATTATTTAAATTATTAAAGTTATTTATATTTATTAAAGAGATATATTTTGAAATGTTTGTTAAATCATTGAAATTTTTTTTTTTTTTTTTTTTTTTAAAGAAAGAGGACAGTTATAATATGACAATGAATGAAAGTACTTATACTATTTGTGGGTGTGCAATTTCTTTGACTTGTAATTATGAACTTTTGATTGAAAGCATTTAATTTCTGCTAGGAAGATAATTGTGATGTCAAATGTTAAAATAATAAATTAAAATACAATTAGGGACAAACAGAACACAATTAACAGGACAAAACAAACATAAAACTTTAAAAAAGGGGGTTATAGGTACTACATTACTTGCTAGGAGAGGAATTGGGTTTTTTTTGTTGTCTACTAGTATTTTAAGAGGTAAATTAGACAAGATAATGTAAGTTAAAGTGTGACAGTTCTTCTTCTATTTCTAAAAGAAATACTAGTAGACAACAAAAAAAACCCAATTCCTCTCCTAGCAAGTAATGTAGTGCCTATAAGCCCCTTTTTTAAAGTTTTATGTTTGTTTTGTCCTGTTAATTGTGTCCTGTTTGTCCTTAATTGTGTTTTAATTTATTATTTTAACATTTGACATCACAATTCTCTTCACCTCATTTTATTTTCTGTATTACAATATAAGCTACCATTAATATAGTAAAAGTCTTATTGTTACTGTTCGCTAGTTGTACTGTGAGAGTCTTAAGTGTTATTTAACCCCCATCAATTTCCCAACGACAATATATTCTGAAGAATTCTGGAACAGGTACTTGTTTGATTGAATATATTAAATACCAACCTATCAACTCAAATTTTTCTCCATCATGTGGTAATAGTATAATTGTGCTGGTCTTTCCTATGTTGAACCATTGGCGTGATTTTCTTCTTTCTTTCGATACCTTATTTTCTTTTGATCTTTCTTTTAACGACAACAGCAATTAACCATATATATTGTTTTCAAAGATATGACCAAAATAACCTTCTTTTCTTCGCTTAACTGTTTCTTATCTTTATTTATTATTTCTTTCCAACACTCAATCATTTAATCCTCTTTTTATTTATGGTATTTTTAATAAACGATATATATATATAATACCATGGTATAACCAGATATCGAAAGAATCCAGATATGATATTGTTCTTGCCTTTAACGTTCAATCTCAATTTCAAACCTAACTTACGACAGTCTATAATTTAGTCATTGTCGAAATAGTATTTGTCAAAATACTTAAAAAAGAGCCCATAAAAGAGACTTTTGTGCTACAAAGGGTCTTGATAGTAACAAATTTAAAACCGAACCCAATTTAAATCTGTTATCAGACTATTCTCCAATAACTTTAACAACGTTTTTGATATAATTACCATTACTACGGGAGCCTAGACTAGTCCAACGGATTTTTTAATGTTGAATTACATATTTATAATTAATTTGTGGGATAAATTAATTTTATTCTCATCATGATATTTAATATTTTGTGTATTTTCTGTAGGTTCAGGGATATAGGCCCCTGATCAAAACGATTTTGGAACGTGTCTGTAAATTCTGTTACAGTGGAATAAAGTTGGTAGCTGTTCCAGGATTAGGAAAAACTAAGAACAAATTAAAAGCTACGGGACTGCAGTCAAAAAAACGCATGTAACGGAAATTGTATTAACAAATATGTGATGCCTTAATGTGTGTAATACTAATTAAAGGATGATTATTCCATTTTTTATAGAGACTATTGCTGCAAAATTTCGGCTGATAATACATAGGCATAAAAAAAATTCCTTCAAAATTCTGGAGATTACAAAAATGGTCAATGGTTGTAAGGTATATGTATTGTCTTGCATGTGTCAAAGGTAGGTTACAAAAAAAAAGATAAATCGATATAAGTATTTAAAGAGCGATATTTTACTGGTACAAATACTCCAATTTATTTTGTTCAATTATGTAATTCTGGAATAACCTTTGATTCCAATAACATGCTTATTTTTATTAACCGTATAATTTAATACGGTAGTATATTTCGCATAAAATTTTATTATTCAATTTTATATTCTCTTAAATAAGTTACTCTTTGTGTTAACGAAAGAGGAATTAAACTGGCAAATAGATCTTTTATGTAAAAACTGTACCTGCACGCAATAATGCCAATAAACTAATTACTCATTAAATTCTAATTATAAAGCTCAGTTAATTAATTAGTTATACCTGTGGTTTTAATTTCCTCTCTAATTTTCGGCTAATTTGCCAAAGTTGAAATCATGTAGAACTTCTGAAGGATTTATTACACTTCTAATATTAGTTTATTTTCTGATTTTACTTAAATGTTGTGGCGTAGATATTATTATTGATGGTATTGGACCCAAGCATATATGACATCAATATACAAGAAAGGAAATGAAAAAAACTGCGAAAACTATCGGGGAATCAGCATTATATCGTCTATAGACAGACTGTGTGGAAAGACCATAAAGAAAAAAGTAGAAATATATATACAAGATAAAGTCGGAGAAGATCAGGCAGGTTTCACAGCGGGGAGAGCATGCTTAGATCACATTTACACGGTCGAACAATTAATAGAAAAAAGAATGGCCAAGAATCGATTCGTCCATCTGGCTTTTGTTGATCTTAAGAAGGCATATGATCTCCCACCCTCCTCAAAATATTCCTGGTAAAACATGAAACCATGGAAAAGAAAGTGCGAAGGAATGGGTATACCAGTAAGGAACGAATATCTATATACGTTAAGTTTTACCGACGACCAAATAGTGATCGCACCAGACGAGGATAACCTCAGTTTTATGATGAGAAAACTGGAGCAGGAATATACAAAGAATGGGATGGAAATAAACCTAAAGAAAACTGAATAGGTACCTAACAACGGAGAATACAGAAATAAAACAGCTGGAAATAGACGAAGGTAAACAAATCAAAGGAACAGACAAGTATAAGTATTTAGGTTTCATATTATCAAACAAAGGAACAACGGAGGAAGATATAAAAAATAGAGTAGGACAAACAAGAGACTGCATACGAAAATTGAACCTGGACAAAAAGTATGCTCACTTATGGGTGTGAAAATTGGACAAAAAATAAGAAAACCAAAAACAAAATAAGAGCAACAGAGATGGAATTCCTAAGGAGAAGCTGCAGAGTAACAAAAAGAGATAGAATAAATAACATGAAGATTAAGAGGAGAATGGGAATGAACTCCGACACAATAGACTACATCGAACAGAAGAGGTTAACCTGGTACGGACATGTCAGAAGAGCAGACCAAAATCGGTGGATAAATAGAATAACAGAGTGGAGCCCGATAGGAAGAAGAAAGAGAGGCAGACCCCGAAGATTTTTCAGAGATGAGGTGGACGAAGCAATGAGTAGAAGGGGACTGGCTAAACAGGAAAAATTGGAGAAAACGGTTGAGTGAAGGAATACAGTGAAAACTGTGGAAATCCTTGTATATATATATATATTATATACAATGTTACTTATGTAACATTAATATGCGCTTACCAGCGGTAATATTGGCACATCTTAAAAATTACTCTATGTTACTAAACTTAATAATTGAATTTAAAAATGAACACATTATCTTCTCAACTATCAGAGAAGATGGCATCTTTTTACGCTAACCATTTAAAGTGGAAACTAAGCAGGAGACATTTGTGCGCTTTTTGGTGTTTAATTTTGTATCAGCCCGAGTGTTTAACGAAGCAGGGATGCTAAAATGATATCATAACACTCTATTGATACCGATTCAAATACGGAAGGCTGACGAATGACGAAATGTGCTTATATGCCATATATTTGCCTTTTTAATTTTTTAATTTATATGTATAATGTAATTCATTCACTAGTAGTGCTCACCGTAGTAGTGAAGTGACTAATGAGTGTAGTAGTGTCTGGGGGCTCGGGAGACTGAGACCTCGGAAGGTTTAAATATATAGAGAACACCAGGTGTGGTGTGTCTTGTAAACTGTAAACTCCATGTCTCGCAGAATCGTATCTGTCTGTGCTTAAAAACAAAAGGTTATTAGTTATAACTATTGTCCCATTTTTTAAATATATGTACAAAGAGCTAAGAGCAGTTGTTAAGCCTTTAAGAAGGCTATCCTTCTAAAATATACATTAAATATTAAGCAGAAGCATAACACGATGCAATCAAATTAATGATAATCTTGTAAATAACATAAGTCGTGCGAAAAAGAGAACTGCTGCTAAACAAAACTAAATTTTTTGTAATTTTTCCGGAATTTTAGTTACTAGTGTGACTATTTCTGGAAAGAGTACAAAGGATTTTAAAATAAGAAAGTTTTTTAGAAACATTTGAGTATAACTTTTGAAATACCACGTATAAAAAAAGGAAAATTTTATTTTATAGCATGTGCGAGACGAGCGTAATCCAAATTTAAAAGAACATATAGGGTGTTCAAATTCAAGAGTATATTTGGTATTTAGTAATGTGTTACTTAACTTCTTTAGATACCTTTTATAACAAGTGATATAGAGTACTTCAACGCATCATTGTCAAAACTTCTAAATGGTGCACGTGTTTCTTCTGTACAGGAGATAAAAGAATATTTTTTGCATTCATGTTATTTTATTTAAAATTCTTTTGACATCAAAATCCTAAAATGACGTAAAAATTTGAAAACATATTCCACCCCTTTTTGTTCCCCATGGATTTTTCCGAGTTTATCTCAATATCAGGATAACTGGAAATTTAATTTCAACTTTATTTCCTGGTATTGAATTTTTTATCTCGTGTTTGAATATAATGGATGTTTTGGATGTGGGATCTCATAATATGAACACATTATGTTTTTTTGTAAATATTGTTGTTTTATGTGTGTTTATGTGTCTTGTTTATGACATTAGATTAAGTAATAATGTGATTCATTTCATTTAAAAATTTGTTATCTTTTGTTCGCTCACTGTATATCTGATTAGTGATCTAGCTAGATTTTCTTTTCGGGTAGCAACTTAAACTTGCCCAAATAATTTATTATTGGTTGGAAGATACATTATACTACTTACACGATCTTTATTAAAATTTGTTTATGGGGATTACAAGTTATAACGAACTTTAAAAAAAATGTTTTAATAGAAATGCCACTTCCAGTTATACCGTAAGAGAGCGGTAACTTTATTATTATAAATAGGACACCATTTATAATACTGCATTTATAGATTCTACGTAATAATATAGATAAAATTTGTAAATCCCATTTTTAAATAGCCCAATACAACACAAACTTTACAACACACTTACAGATCATTATCTGGCCGCATTCTGGCTGCTCGTCGTACGCATTGTCCCATAAGAGTACAAACTAACTATGGTCGCAACGACTGGCTGGCCGTAAGCTGGGTCATATTGACGAATTGTGGCTGGTGCGGCCAGCTAACTGCAACGGCCACGTGCGTGTTGGCTCATTATCGGATCTCAGATCCCACCAGTCACAATCCTGACTGTGGCAGGAGTCGCCTTAGCTCTAAAAGTAAAGAACTACAACATGGTTGTCTCTAATCGCAAAAAAGACATTTAACTCGAATCGTCCTTGAAAACCACGTACTCTTGTTAAATGTTGATTTACTTTGCTCCAGTAATGCGAAACTGTATTGTGCCTATTAAACATTCCATTTTTTTTGTAAATTTTGATTCTTCATACGATATAATAATCTTAAAAAATTAATTATTTTCTTGATATTTTATCGTTAACAATCTGATTCTTTTAGTTTGTTTTCTTTAAACTTTGAACTGTCGTGTAAGAATAGGGTTGAATTTTTTTTTAATTCATCGAACAATGACACCTTGGGATAAGCCGCGAAGTAACAAAGATCGTTAATTGTATAATCAATATTATCAACAATAGGCTTTGCTTTGTTAACTTTTTGTTAAAAACTAAAATGTGTTAAATTTTTAAGTAATCTCTTTTCAGGGTCACGGGTAGTTCGTGGTCGATCTGGATATCTTTTAGCAAATAAAGCACATGTTATAGTAATAACTCCGTCACATTATCCGTGTATTAATAGTTATTTTGTAGCGTTTTAAATTTGGTGGAATATTTTCGTTTTTCTGTTTGCAAATGAATTTTAAAACGATCAATATTATGGCATTTTAAGTTGAGATTCTAAATATCAAGTTTTGGTATTCAGCTGTTTTTGTCTTTTGTCGTTAAAACGCAATAAACTGGAATATTTAAAAGTTGTTTCGAGTCCCCTTATATAATATTGCAAGTCAGGTATACGGTTTTTCTAAGACGTATTAACTGAGAATATTTTTTTGTCTTTGTTTACATTAATATTCCCCCATTCTCTGTATGTATTGTGAGGTAAAAAATTTCCAGTTAACCAATTTAAAAGTAAATACTCAAGAAGTTTTTTGTCGGTTTGTTGCTAAGAACGAGGTCAAAAAAGGGTAGATTGTTTGTTTTAAGTTTGTAGGCAAAAACTAGCTGTGAGACGTAAAGGGAAATTTATTTTGCGTTGAAATTTGTAAAATGTAAGGCATCGAGGAGTCGACATTTAAGCCCCAAGCAGAGCAGACAGAAGAGATTTTGAATCGCGAGTCGATTCAATTTTTTTTGTGTAATATCTTAAGACCGGTTAAGGTGATGATACTCTATGCAATGTGGCAGTTTAGATCAGAATAATCACCCATAAGATTTGTGCAGTACACCGGCACTGATGAAATTTGGAAAATGTTTATATAGAATGTCCCCGTCGACAGCTTGATTTCCTCCATCAAGTTTCTGTTCCAATCGTTCCTGCCTACGTGTGGAAATGTTTTATTTTTATTCAAGTTGAGAGTTATGTCCTTTGCAGCTCCAGTCCCATAGATGTTAACAAGTTTTTTTTAAAGTTAAGTGCGAAACAGTGAAATCAAGGTAACATTTAACATATTAATTTTAAAGTAAAGACAGACATTTTTTTGCTAAAACAATAATTGCTTTCATTAAAATTTAAAGGATTTGTAATAAATAATAAATTGTAAATTTTATGGTTTAACAGCTGTCATTTTAATTGTTTTTTTTATTATAATGTTAACATATGACAGCTAGCTTTGTTCTTTTCGTTATTCATTTGTTTTGTTTGTTTAAAAAAAGGTTAATCTCTGTGCGATAACATTTGTAAGTTTTGTAGTATCTCCAACCCCTTTGTAAACGAAGTTTGTAAACGGACACATGTCAGTTTTTTATTCTGTATTTGGCAACTATTTATATAATATATTTTTTGTGCCATTTTTATGTTTGATAACTGTTTGTATGAGACAAAAATAAACGTTTGATTTGTTTCTCTGATCCTTTATTTATTTTAGTGTAGAAAATCTCCTAACCCTGTATGTATTTTTGATTTTAGGGAAGAAGAAATTTTCTTTCTTTTTCCAGCAGGAAGTTTTCTTCGAAGCGGCGTCCAAATTTAAATAGCTAGAGGTAACCTTGTCTGTCATATCTTATTTCATTTTGTCCAGGAGATTTATGTAAGTACCTTTTCATTTTTTTTTGTAGCTGCCCCAATCCGACCTATTTATTTCACTTATCCACGACCCCAGCTCTCCAACAACCAACTGAGTGTCGTACGCACTAGATGCGTTTATTTTGCTTGCCCTATCTTCGCCCCATAGTTTTTGTCCCCTATTTCTATCCCTATGTTCGTACCCTTAGGTAGGCAAAATATTTTCGTTACAATTTAACCAACAAGTGTATTAATAAGGGCGATTAACAATTGAGATATATTAACGCGCGAGCGAAGCGAGTGCGTTAATGTTCGAGATTGTTAATCGCCATTTTAATTCACGAGTTCGTTACAAAACTTTTCCGTCGACCGTACTTTTCAGAAATAAAAATATCTTAGTTTAAATTTTTATTTACTTAACGATAAATAATGACATACAATGACAGACAGTACTTACAGCGGCTACTTCATTTTAAATAATTTTTTAATGGGAATATAAATAGGTATGTTTGGTTGCCTACACCACAGGTAACTGCCAATCACAGAGCGTTAAATGTGGTTAAATTAATTTATACAAGCAATGTATGTTGTATTGCCTATAATGAAATCGTTCATTAATAGAAAATCATTCATTAATAGGGGTCATTAATCAATGATTTTGGGGGTGTTAAAATTAATCATAAATGGAAGGTCGACGGAAAAAGTAAATTTACGCATTCTCCATTGTTTAACTTTAAACAAACTATGTCTATCAGTTTGCAAAAATTCCAAAAACCACAAATAATGACAATTATGACATATTTATACACGGCCTGCGATAATAAAACAATAAATATCTTATTTTTATAAAACAATAATTATATAACATTAAACACTAATTATCTAAAAAATGTTTAATTTTAGGTATAGTAATACCCTAATTCTATTTGAAAGACAACTGACTACTTTTTACACTACAATTATAAAATACAGGATATTTCATTTAAAATTAGTTACTTACCATGTTTTGACGTTTAAAAAAATGGCGTATAGTCTTTCTCAGACCCTTCTTTCAGTGCGTCATTGATTGTGACGTCATATAATGTATTCGATGTGTCGAGAATTATTTCATGTAATTATTGAGAAATCTGACAGAGGCCATTCTCGTACTTACTTTTATTGCAAGGTGAATTAAAAATAGTAAACAATATTGTTTATTAAATTTATAAATATGGAAACATTTAAAAACGACAACAAAACGATCCATTTATTGTTTATTTTTTTATATAACATAAGCATAGTTAGTTTGTTTTCTAGATATACAATCGATATGTTCAAAGATGTTTATTAGGTAACTTATAAATTAATTACTATACTATACCTAATAATAGGATATAATTCTAATCATAAAAATTTTAATTACTTAGCAAGGTGAAGTGTCTTACCTATAACTTAAGGTTATCTGGCTGACCAATTATTTAAAAACGTCAAAGACGCTCTGAGGAATTTATCACCAATTAAAATATTACTTACTGAAGAAATAATTACATACACTTCTGACCAAACAATTTTATACGCATGGCAAAATATGTATTTTACAATATCTCCAAACGAAACGCAAACTTTTTTTGCAATATTAGATCTAACTGGGTATAACACATTACCACGAGAAAGGTTATATTGGTCATTAGATGGGTCCCTGTATTTACAAAGCTATGCGTATGATCAGATAGGTACTTAGATAAAAAAAAGTTTGTTTATCTAGCGGATGAACCCAACCCAGCAAAATAATTTATTAAAGGGAATCCAGTCAAATTTGGTTATAAGAATTAGATGATAATTGGTTCCACTAGATAATATTGTGGTTTCGACATTCATTGTGGAAAAAAACCAAATGATACTGAAGATACTAAAGGAATACCACTTGGAGCTAAAGAAACAATTAATCTTTTGAAATACCTGACTGAACCATTTAGGAATAAAAAAAATTTAATAAATATTTCACGATATATCAACTAATGATATATCTGAAACAAAAAAATATAAAGGCGACAGAAATTTCAAGAGAAAATCGTGTACAAAAATGTCGTATGATCATGATGTGCATGATCAGTGCATTTCATTATATCCAATAAGTTTAAAAGGTAAAAAGGCATGGTGGGTTTTATTTACGTACTTTCTTGACATGATCGGGGCCAATGCCTGGAAACTTCATCAAATTTATAGTGAAAATATGATGTAAATAGTGAAAATTCCGTCGTCATATAGTATGTAGTTATTTGGGAGATGGTATTACTTCAAGAACACAAAGAAATAGAAAAGGTTCCAGAATTGAAGTCACCAAAGGCTTTCATTTTCCAGGAAAACTGGACAACAGTTAAAGAGTGTTCTGCGTGTCATATGAACTGCAATCTGCAAGGTAGATATGCAAAAAGAGTGAAAAAACAATGTGTATTGAAAAATACTATACAAATACCTAAACTCATTTGAGGACGCCCTTATATTACAAAATGTTTTTGAAAAAAAATATTTTTTTTTGAATATATGTAATAGATGCCACCTAACATTTAATTTAAATTATTTAATATACGGGACAAACTCATTAAATGTTACAATTTACAATATATATAAAATAGTGGTTTAAGTAAAAAGTAGGTATTAAAAGATAACAAAATATTCACTAAATAATGTAAACTAAAAAATATATAAAATACACATACACATACATATCTATATACACACATAATATATTATATGTAATTAATTCTTAAAACCTATAAATCCAGCACTTAATTCTACGATTCGAAGATCCAACACTATAAAGATAATTATATATATATATATATATATATATATATATATATATATATATATATATATATATATATAATTATAATATAAATGAAGTTATATTATAATATAATATAACTTCATATGTTGTGTACCTATGTGTATATAATTGAGGATATCTGTCAATTTTGAGAATGAAACAACAATGTAAGCTGCTATTTTATATATTTGAAGACATTTCGTTGCCTTCCGTGCAACGCCATCAGTTCGTCGATATCCTCAATCAGATATAGAAATATCGAAATAAGATTATGTATTAAGAAGATATTAGTTAAAGAAATAATATAGATATATAATATATATAGAAATATGGTAAAATATTTTAACTAAACTGTTTACTAAACATTCTGTATACAAACATATTGATGGTATGTTCGTATTTATTTATTAATAATTTCGGTTTAAGACTCATGGTTACTGATTGTCTCATTGTGATTTAATAATCAGAATATTTTTGAACACCTTTATTTGCCAATCGTCTTATTGTTGGCAAAGAAATTCCTAACGCCTCAGCAACACGATGAAATAAGCAGTAGGTAAAAATAAAACAATTTAATTTTCAGTGTAATTTTAAACTTACTTCACAAACAGCAGAAATTCGTAATAAAGTTTGTCCAGCTTCTTTTTCTAATTCAAAATATTTAAGCAATTTAAGTATCAGTACTTGTTCCTTATCCGCTTATCCGTAAATCTTGGCATTTTAAAAATATTGTAATGAAAACACAAAAACAAAATAAAAATATAAACACAAGTGATGTACAACAACGCTAGGAAATAATGTCAAATACTCACCTGAACCCACAAGAATCACTTCACTCTTTGATACTTCGGAAAGGATGGCCAACATAAATGAAGTATTACGTCAAATGTTCGTGATTCGCGTAACTGATTGGCTAGAGAAAGCGCGCATTTCAAATATCAACGAACCAAACGTAGGTTAGGAAGAGACCGGTAATGTATGCAACGCTGTAATATTTTCGTGTTTTAATCGCGAAACTGTTCTTTTTTCGTCACATCCAACTTAATGCGTTAGAAAGAAATCGAAAAATTGTGACGCACTGAAAGAAAGGTCTGGGAAAGACTATATCATTGGTGAAAACCCTGTATTATAAATTCAATTTGGGTGTAAATACCTTAAAGAACGTTAACAATTCTTTGTATACAAAAGTTTTTAAGACATTATGTTTGTAGATGAATGAGCTATTAACTTATCAGTTGGAATAAGTTAGTAACTATCAGTTAAAAGACGCCAGAACTACTGGCTGAAAGATCTGAGCAAGGAGACGGTGCAATAAAAAAAAATTATCTATATCTGTCAACATATTTGAACAAAGATGAATAACACAAAAAATATAAAGTTTTGGCCTATGGTACCTAATACAAATTTTTTCTACAATTTTGCTTAAAATCTAAAAATGTAATAATATACAGGATGTTTTATTTAAAATAAATAAGTTGCTGTTTACTTTCGGTATAACCGGAAATTACATGTTTGTCAATTTTCATAAACATCGTTTGAGTAGTTTTCGATGTATGGATAGTGTAAACTTGTAGTATGATAGTCGTGATACACACCCTTTATACCTTCAGGGTATTTTGTAGTTGGTTCTAATGTTCCCTGTTTCGAAGTGACTTTATCTGTCGCAGTAATTAACTTTCATTCTTTATGTTAAGAATTTATCGCTTTAAAATTTACCATTTTATTATCTGCGCGTTAGTTTAATAATTTTTCCTATTTGTATTTCAGAAATGCGTTTTGATGTTTTATTTTTTTATTCTTACTTTGATTTGTTTCTGTAATATAATTTGGCTATTTATATTAAAGTTGTCATATTATATGATAAAGAATAAAAACTGCAGGACAAAATATTTACACTACGTAAAAAGAAGTAACAATTTCGCCAAGATGAACATCATTTTCTAAGAAAATCAAATAAAACCACTACAAATCAAACATAAAAATATAAACAATGCATGCATCATAAAACCTGAACCAAAAAATAAAAAATTAACTTAGAAAAATACCGAAATTAAAGTGACAATTCACAGCCTAAATGTACATTAAAAAAGTTGAAGAAGATAGCGGTATAGACAAAAAAGACAAACAATGAGGACTTAAAAACAAAACTATATGCGAACCAGGAAAAAAGACGCAAAAAATCATTAATCCTAGACCAAAAACGACTCAGAACAAATCTATTTTGATTCAACCAGGCATTACAAAAGTCACCGCAAACGTGTGAGACATTCAGCCCTGTGGCTTAATCTTCCAGATGTTCCAAGGGCGTATCATCGGTGAACGCAGAAAAAGAAGCTGTAGATGAAGAAACAATTATAAAATAAAATTGATTAAACAAAACGGACAACAATGTCACAAACAACAGCAAAGTTGACCAAAGTAAAAAGTTGAAAGTTAAGATGAACCCTATTACCAACGAAGATAAAAAGAAATTACTTTAGCGCTGAAAAATAACAAATATATAATTATTCGACAGCTAAACAGTCATCTAAGGTATTTGTAAAGGGAATACCCTCAAAACAAGAACCCTAAGAGACAAGAACAAGAAATAAAAAAGAACTAAATATCTATATAATCTACTCTAAGAGCATAAAATCTAGATTTGATAAAAGTTCACTCCTCATTTATATAGTGTCAAAAGAAAAAAAACGACGAGAAAAATGAACACACTAATGAATATAAAAATAATAATCCTTGCCCTCATTACTGCAAAGGTCACCAACCGATTCACTAACAAAAGGAGCAAAATATCACACGAACCTTAATATGGTACGACAGTAAACATCAGTCTTCCAGAAGAAGCAGGTAATAGGAGAAACCTAAAAGCCCTAATCATAAGGACAATCATTATGAAATTAGGAAAAATAAATTCATGGAAAAGATCAATCAACACAAGAAGGTACCTTGGTAGGACACGCCAGAAGAAAAAGATGTATAAAACTTTTTTTTCCAAATAAAGTAAAAGTAAGCATCCTCCTTAACCATCGGTTAGTCGCGTGGATTACAATCGTAGTCCACGCTTGTTTTCATAGTGACCGTTGAAAAACTAGAGTGGTGGGGAGTCTAACCTGTTGAGTAGCTGTCGATAATAGATCAAATTTATCGTTAAGTACTAAATAAGCAGGCAGTAGGTGTCGGGGTGATGACAAGCGGCTCGAAAAAACGACTGGATTACTATTATAATCCACGCGACAAAGCACGTTACGTATTTTTGGTTTTGTGCCGAGTGTAACGTTTTATTAGGTAAGTTAATTTTAGAATAAATCGTAATATTAAATGAGTAAAAAAGCTTCTACATTTTTTAAATTAAGTGGTGCTGTCATTTTGCTTATTTTATTGCAGATAGAAAAATGTCTGAACCTAAAAATCAACGTTTGCATGCTAGTACAAATCCTCAAAATTGGTTAAAATGGTAGAAGAGCTGTCAAGTGAAGAAGAAAGTGATTTGGACGTAAAAGATGAAAATGAATCAGAAGAAGATATTGTAGTCAATAGTGACCATCAAACTGATTCCGAACAAGAAGGTTCTTCAGATAAAGACCAAGAAAACTATCTTCACACCTCTTCCAATTTTTTTCTGGGAAATGATAAATCAACAAAATGGAAAAAACCAGAAACAATCTAAATACTCGTATTCGTTTACAAAATATCATAAAATTACTTATTGGACCAAAAGGCAATGCCAAAAATGCAGTGTCGGAGATTGACTGTATAAAATTATATCTAACTGCGTCTAACTGATACTATTATTTAAATAATAACAAATTCAACGAACATATACATCGAAAAGATCAAGGACAAGTTTCGGAGTCAGAGAGATGTACGACTAACAAATGAAACTGAAGTTCGGGCATTTATAGGAAATCTGTTTCTTATCGGGGTATTGAGAATTTCCAGAAAACATATTCGCAAAATATGGGATAACTCAAAAGGCAGTGGTGTAGAAGCATGCTATTTATTTATGAGCGAGGGCCGATTTTAATTTCTAAAAAGGTATATAAGGTTTGATGATATCAGAACAAGGAACGACAGACGAGAAACTGATAAGTCTGCACCAATAAGAGAGGTTTTTGAAATGTTTCTTTATACATTTCAAACTAATTTTATTGCCAGTGAATTCTTAACTATAGATGAGCAATTACGTGGGCACTCAACCTGACGGGCCTTACAAGGTAAGTAACTCTCCATACGATGTTGTTCTCAGATTAGTGCAGCCTGTAGAAGGAACAAGCCGAAACATAACCTATGTTGGTACCCTCCATAAAACAAGTGAAATTCCAAAAGAATTTTTACCACGAAAAGATAGAGGACCGAAAACTACACTTTTTGGTTTTAAAGAAAACTACACCATAGTTTTATACTGTCCCAAAGAAAATAAGGCTGTATTTTATTAATTTCTTTATTACACAACGACGATTTAATTAATCCAGAAAGTGGAGACAAGAAATTACCAGAGATAATAACGTGCTACAATAAAACAAAAATAGGCGTTGATCTTATAGATCAGATGTGTGGAAATTACAACGTAGCACGAACAACAAATCGATGGCCAATGGTTGTGTTTTATAATCTGTTAAACATATCCGCGATAAATTCTTGCTGTGTTTATAAAGCCGCCCACCCTGAAGAGAAAGTCTAAAAGATCTGACTTTATTGAAACATTTGCGTGGGAACTTATCAAACCCAAAATAGAACAAAGGTCAACTATTTCTTTTATACCAAAGGAACTTCGACGTCGAGCGCGTCAAATACTTGGGCTTGAAGACATTTTACCCCCTCCAACCCCTCCCGATATGTCGGTAAATGTGATTCGTCGTTGCTACATTTGCCCAAGAAGTCGTAATAAATCGACAAGAAAAATTTGCTAACAATGTGGCAAGCATGCTTGCAAAGAACATATGCAAGATGTTTGTACGGCATGTTTATCAGAGTAAACTATTTGATATATTTACCATTCACAGTTTTTTATGTGTATGTATATATTTGTCAAACGAGTTTATGGTTTCATTTGTATATGTTTATAGTTAAAAAAAAAGGAAAAGTTGTTTAGTTTTTTAAAATTGCGTTTGATTTTTCTCCTATTTGTTAACAAAGTGTAAGTAAAGGTCTAAAAATACAAAAAGATTTTGTTTTTGCTGTCACCGTGAATTACAATGTTGTATATACATAAGTTAAATAAAGTTTTAAAACCTCTAAACCAAAAAACGCGCTCAGCTAAAGTCCCATCTACACGGGAAACTCTTGAAAATTTCATTGATAATCATACCCCACTATTCGTTTCAAATTACCACCAATTGTCCTTACTGATTGATAATGTCCAAGGCTTTCCTGACACTATTAGCGTCGTTAAAGAATTTACAACTGGTATGGCTGGTTTACTCCATTTTTTACAAAGCAGCTATCAATATGCAAATGATAGATCTACAAAAAGCAAGTTTACACAATTTTAAAAGAAACTACACAACCATTTAGGGAAAGAGATTTCTGACTTAGATAGTGACTATTCTGTAGACAATTGTTCAGTCTTATCTTACTCCGAATATGTTAACAACATTCAACTCGATACTTCAATGGAACATTGATGGATTTTTCCATTGTCTCCCTATGCTACAGCTTCTTTTATCTGAATATTCTCCAGATATTATTTGGCTACAGGAGACAAACTTAAAGACCAATCAGTTGTATATATACATCGGTTTAGAACGTCTTTCGACGTTGTCCGATACCTAAACACCATCTGTTCCTATCTTCGCAGTCGTTTGTTGTTAAATTTCTTTAGCTCATGGACTTATTTACGCCGTGTTGCCATTCTAATCTGGGTCTTCCTCTTTTCCGTCGACCTATCGGTTGCCATTCTACTACTTTTTTGGGGAGTCTTGTTGCTGGCATTTGTTGAACATGCCCATACCACCTTAATTATTTCTTCTCTATATCTTGAGTTATATTTCCTTCTATTCCCATACGTTGTTTTATTACATCATTTCTAATTCGGTCTCGTCTGGAAATACCTAAAGATTTTCTCATTGCATCCATCTCTACTGCTTCTATTCGCTTTTTGTTCTTTTCACTAATTCTACATGTTTCAGCGCTAGTCAGAAGAGTAGTTTTATTCATGGTCTCATATATATGTATTAAGTTTTCTTTCTTTCGTTATCTCTTTACTCCACAGTATACCATTGAGATATCCTAAGACTTTCTTTGCTTGAGTGATTCGTTTTTCTATTTCCCGTGTATCAGTTTCTGTATTGTCAAAGGCAACACCCAAATAGTCATAGCTCTGACAGCAGGAAATATGTTGTACAATTCAAAAAATGTCACTTATTTCCGCAAAAACCGTACAGATGCAAGTCGTGCAAGCGGTGGTGTAGCAATTATGCTCTATTAGGAGAACCATCGCTGCATCATCGCTGCATGTACCTCTCTCTATCACATGCAGCCTCAGCCGCTTGCAATATTTTAAAGCCAATATATCAAAACACTTTTACAAATAAATATGTAAACTTATTCCAAGATATTCGCTATACTAAAAAAACATATTACGAAAGAATTAAATCCATTCTTCAAAACCTAAACATTAATTTTCCGGGGGTTTTCTCCTCGGATATTAAATATCTTGAGCCTTGGCTGATCGATATACCAACTTGTGATGTATCTCTAGAGTATTTAGATAAATCTAATACACACCATTCTCTGATTCGGTCTAAGTTTGAAGCCCTCATAAATAAGTACCCTGACTACCATAAAATCTACACAGATGTTTCTAAATCCGAAGATGGAGTGGGGGCATTAGTCGTTTCTTCAGAAAACAATCTTCTTTTCCGTTTACCCCCTTATTTCCTTAGATTCCCTTAGCTCTCTTAACTCATTAAAACACATTTTTCCGAAACATCCTTTTAAAAAGTTTTCAAAATACCAGCATTCCAAAACTCGTGAACATGGAAGAAGAGTCCAATTTTTATGGATTCCTCTCACACGTCGGAATGACAGGAAATGAAGAAGCTTACAGGACTGCACGAGAGGCAATTTAAAGTGATTTGTCGGAACCCATAGACAAGTGTGTTTCCAGTGACTTAAAAGCTTATTTTAAAAATAAAGGGTTGTGTTTGTGGCGAAATGAGTGGTCTCAAATGAATTCCAATCTAATTAAAATCAAAAATAATGTGTCTCAGTGGTTTCCATCGTCGGGCAAATGACGAGAACAAATTGTGGTTGCGCGTTTACGTCTAGGCCATACCAGATTAACGCACTCCTCTTTTTTCACAAATAAAAATCCACCTATATGTGATCAGTGTAATGTCCGAATAACAGTCGAACACTTTTTATTAATTTGTAGTAAATATGACCAAGAAAGACAGCGCTACAAGATCCCAAACGCTCTACCACAGGCTCTAGGTCAAAACTGTTCCTGTGACAATATAGTGAATTATCTCAGATCCATAAACATTTTGTACAATCTGTAGGTGTTTAACCTTGTTATTTATATTTTGTTTTGTCGCTAATAACCTTTTGGTGGATGCGACATCTTTTCCTAATAAAAAAAAAAATACTAAAAAGTGCTGTTGTTAGAAATTATTCACCAAATTTAAAAGAATTATCAATCTCTAATTATTATCAAAAGTCATATAATAATTATGTTCAATTTATAATATTTAAATTTAATACACATATTTTGTACTTTCATTCATATCTTTTCAACAAATATAATTTCTGTAGAAATTTTTTTTAATATCTTCATTGCATACTTTTTTAATATGTATTTGTCGCACTGCACTATCAAACAGCCTGATCACCTCTAAATTATTATAGTTAATTCTTAATTTTAACAATTACTTGTCCTGATTATGAATTTTTGTTTTTAATATCCCAAATCTGACACATTAGTTTAATCTAATAATTGCAGCTCTTTAATAAATATAATATTTTAAGATTGTCCCTGACAAAAGTTGTAATCAGTACGTTTGTCTCGGCTCTTGATATTTTTGTGTTTAATTGCAAATGTTAAAAGTTATATATTACAGTTGAAGTGTACCAAGGTAATTCAAGGCTGTAAATTTAAATTTACAGCCTTGAATAATTTGTCAAACTTAGAATCGCATTCTAAACTGGATTTCTTAGTTTTGTGAATGGTTCATCGATCGTAAATAATTATAAATTTATCAATAATAAACAACAACCAGTGTTGTTTTTTGCTGGGACAGAGAGAAACTATATTTTTTGCTACTGTAAAGAATAACAAATTGGTACGTCGTCGGATACAGAACGTCTTTTCAAAAAGTAAATCTTATTTCTTGGCAGCATCATAGCAGAAATTTCCCTCTAACGATCAAGCAATTATTTTTAGTGCTTTAAATAACGCCCGTCTTCAGGATTATTTAATCCCGCTAGCGACTTTAATTAATCCAAAAAATATTTTATTTTCTTCTCGTATATCTAATAATAAAATATGTATGTATCTAAATAGTAAATTCAGCGTAGATGAATTTATGGAGAAATATGGTTCTATTAAAGTGCAAGGAGAAATCTTACGAGCTAGAAGACTTATAACGCCTGCTGAAATGCTAGTGTTATCTAACGTCAGTTCAACAATTCCAAATGACGTACTTATCCGAGAATTAAAAGAAATGGGCTTAAACTTCGTTTCCCCTATAACTTTCTTAAAAATCGGTGCTACACTACCAGAGTATAACCACATATTAAGTTTTAGAAGACAAGTATTTATAAGTCTACATAATATCACTATCCCAGATTCTATTGAAATGAACTATCAAATATATCTTACAGAATTGTCATATCTTAATACAGTCTGACTTGTAAGCAATTAGGCCATATTTCAAACAATTGTCCAAACATGAACAGTATACCATCAACTACTTAGGCCCAAAATTTAACTATACCAAATCCTTCTTCTACGCCAAATTAACAGCCTTTTATCGATATTAATAGCCAATTACATCAAGTTGGGGTAGGTGATCCAAATATTACACATACTTCGAAACCATCTTTAATTCATTCTATTCCAGAAATTTTTCAACTGACTAGTGAAATTAAAATAACTACAATTACCGATGAGAATATTTCCACTAAAACTTAAACTGTAAAACCATCGGAAGAAAAGGACCCACACGCTTTACTGGAAATCACGAAAGATTTACCCTGCTCATCCGTGAAAAGAAGCATTAACGAAATATTATCTCCCCCTATCGAAAATCTAAATTCAAATACCCAATTATTTACTCTCCCACCCATATCTCACAAAATCAAAACCCAGAAATCAAAAAAATTCAAAAGCACAGCATTAACCTTCGATTTTTTAAAACTATTCATGAATGAAAACTCCACATCACTTTTATTAAACTTTCATCAACTTATGATGCTAATTGTAAATGTCCAATGCCGTCAATCACCTATAAAAATTGTCAAGGAATATACATGCGATTTTCTTTGTTGAATAAATCTGTTAACCATATATTATCCATATATATACGACAAAACTACGAAACATCGTTTCACCCATCTTAAAAATAAATTGCAACACTACCTAGGTAACGATATTACAGACAGTGAATTACCGATATATAATTTTCAACTCTATATTAGAGTGGAATATTGATGGACTATTCCATCGCCCACCTATGTTACAACTCATTCATCAGAATACTCCTCAGAAATAATATGCCTACAAGAAACGAACCTTACTCCTTCCAATATATACTCACAAAAACAATTTAACTGTTTTCGAAAAGATAGAACGAACACCAATCGCGCTACTGGAGAAGTGAAAATCTTAGTAAAAAATTTAAAAGACCATTAAGCCTTTCCATTCATAACAAATTTCAAAGCCATTGCGGTAAAAATCACATAGAAAATGTTCAGAACCACATAGAAAATTCTACATCTGTAATATTTACTTCGCCTAATTTAAGATGACCTGAATAGCCATAATACAATTTGGGGCTCACAAAATACATATTTAAGGGACCAAATATTAGAGAACATTATTACATATTTTCATCTAAACTTTTTCAGTGATGGCAACCCTACTAGACTTAATATATCGAAAGGTAAATCATCGGTTCTAGATCTTTCTTTATGTGATCCTAACTTAACCATAGGTTTAGACTATAAAGTATTGCTTTTTTACATGTGGAAGTGATCACTTTCCCATAGTTATTACGAATCTCAAACATGTGCAGAAACATCAAAAATTTAGTCCAAAGTGGAAAACGAACAACGCAGATTACAATTCATTTTGTCAATATATTGATAGTCACATATCTAGGGCCCAAATAACCAATGATATTGACGAAACTATTAAATTACTTAATGACATAATTTTATAAGGTGCTATATTGTACATTGGTAAAACAAAACACATACAAGAAAGTACACCAGTACCGTGGTGGTCCAAAGAATGCGAAGAGGTCATAAGAAATAGTAAATCTGCTTTTAATAATTATAAGATGCACAAGACACCGGAAAACAGAATTAATTTAAAAAAATTAAAGGCAAAAGCGCAGCTTACTATAACGCAAGCTAAAAGGAATATATGGCAGAAGTTTGTGTCGGAAATAAATAACACAACTAGCTCCAAGGAAGTCTGGCAAAAAATTAGAAAAATTATAATTAAAAATATTGCAAACGTTCTAGCAGATTTTTAGAAAAGCCTCTTAAACAACAAAAATCCAAGTGCAGATTCTTCAAATTCATCATCTGATACCTATACCTAAACATCTTCCGGACTGAGCCAAATATCATTTACTTGACATATTTAATGTAATATGGACGCAACAGCATTTTTCTTCAATATGCACTACGGCCTACTTCTTTTAAAAGACAAAAAATCACGATATAGTGTAAAATAATACAGGCCAATTTTAATTAGTTTCATGTGCAAACTTATAGAAAAAATCGTTAACAGTAGATTAATGTGGACATTGGAACAAAACCGATTACTGATTACTGAGCAACATGGATTTAGGCAGAATCAATCAATGGTTGATAATATTCTGGAACTCAAAAGCGATAATATGAAATCGTTTGCAACTAATAGAAAATGTATGGCGATATTTTTTGACTTAAAAAATGCCTTTAATGCTGGCAGGAAACACAGGATTCTGAAAACGTTGTATAAGTGGAATATCCGGGACACTGTTTATCGTTCATCAACAATTTTTTAACTAATTGGACTTTTCAGGTGAGAGTTTCCATTTCGTGCTCGAAAACTCACTGCTTAACAAATAGAGTACTATAAGAGACTCTTCTTAGCCCAAAACTCTTCCTAATAGCGATAATGATATTTTAAAAAACAAAGAAAAATCTTTAAAAGCACGGATTTATGCTGACGATTTAGTGGCATTTACAAAAGGAAAAAATATAGATAGTATGACAAAATGTTTACAAAGCTTTATCAATAAACTGGAAACATGGTCTCTGAATACTGGTTTAGAATTTTCTACTACAAAAACAAGAGTCATGGTTTTTGCAAAAACAGCAAATGTAAGTACTGCGTCAAATCTTACGTTATACGGGAAACCAATAACAGTATATACTCTCATATTAAATTTTTAGGAATGTCTTTAGACAACAAACTGACATAGTGAGAACATATAAAGCAATTACAATTAACTTGCTATGAGAGAATAAATATTTTAAAAAAATTATCAAACAGGAAATGGGGCTCCAACCAAAATACAATATAATCAGTATACAAATCGTTAATCAGGTTTAAACTCGATTATGGATGCATCGCTTATTATTCTACCAGAAAGTCTATTTTAAAATCTCTAGATACAATTCATAATAATGGTCTAAGAATCGCACTACGAGCATTTAGAAGTACACCTATTGAGTTTATTGAAAGCATATTACATTATTATATTACATTACATTCACACAAGTGAATACAACTGACATTAACACATTCGTCCTCGGTATACTGTAATCCAGAATAACCTATTTACAGTAACACCTTCACAGATAAATATAACGAACTTTTTAAATATAATAAGATACTAAGAAAATCATACTATGAAAGAATTAGAACATATTGTTAGAAATAAAACTTTAATTTTCTTTCTCCAAACATCGCCGGTCCTTATATAGCTTGGTCAAACTTATGAAAATTTCTCCAAAATATTTACAGATGCTTCAAAATTTAGCAATAGAGTTGGTGCCGCTTTCGTGATCAATTCAAGTAAATATCTATTTCAACTATCTCCCCACTGCATCATAGACATAGCCAAATTATTTACTCCTTATCGAGCAATTAAGTTTATTAATAATACCAATATCGTCAAAGCGGTGATTCTTTCTAAATCTCTAAGTTCGATTACTTCAATTCAACGAGTATATCCCAAACACCCAATTGAAAAAAAAATGATCAAATCAGAACTTTACACACGTCAAGAAAAAGGAAGAACAGTTGACTTCATATGGATTCCTTCTCATGTGGGTTTCACTGGAAATAAAGAAGCAGACTTAAGTGCGCGTAGTGCAGTATGTAGAGCGGACTCAGAAATAATACTGAAGTGCGGTCCAGAAGACTTAAAACTTTCTATTAAGGCAAAAATCTTATTAGTTTGGCATAAACAATGGCAAATATCAACGTCTAAACTACGACAAATCAAAGACACAGTTAAAAAAACTAAACTTTTTTCAAAAATTGCCATGAACAGAGTGTAGTTAACCGATTACGATTAGGCCATACTAGACTCACACACTCTTATCTTTTTTCAAAATGTAACCCACCAATATGCGAGCGCTGCAGTTCAACCTTAACAGTAAAACATATCTTTGAATGTGACAAATTCAAACATCAACAAGCTCTTTATAATATAGATTCAAATTTATCAGTTCTGTTAGCTCAAAATAGTTATTCAAAGAACTTAATAGATTATTTAAAAGCTATCGATGTCTTCCATAAGATACAATTTTTTCATAGGATTGTTTATTTTTAGTACTATTTTGTATAAAAATCTCTTTTGTAACCTTGTAATATTCCTATACTTGTAAAATTGTACATATCCGTCGCTAATGACCATTAGGTGGATGCGACTTTGTCGTTAAAATAAAAAAAAATAAAATAAATAAATATTTTAATAGGTCCATAAGTTAATAATAAAGAACTTATTTTACAATTACAGTTTGTTCACAAGGTATTGGTTTTATTCCATTTAAAAACTAACTTTCTCGCATTCGATATTTCCTTTCGAATATTAGGAACTTCCATCAAGCCTAACGAGATTAATTAGCACTAATAGTAAACCGTCATCATCAAAACCGGAAAATGTTTCACACACTAATAAAACTGTTCGGATTACGGGATAATGGCTATAAAATGGGAATATAACACCCTACGGCTGGGTTTGGTTTGATTCTCATTTTGAGCAACAGGAAAGCCGACGATGGACGATGATTGAGTACCGGACGAATGTGGTTTTAAGTCTTTCAAATCGATAAAGTGTAAATAACTATTATTACGTAATTTTCCGGATGGGTATACTCGTATAGATATTTTTGTTTAATAAAAATGAACTTGGTGAGCATGTATTATTATGGGTTGAGATTTCGTCCAAAAGAGTTTTAATATCGCCAAATATGTGGTCAGATTATAAATTATTAGAAGGTAAATGATTATTAAAAATACCATCACTCAAGAAAAAATACCGAAGTACTCTAAAAATGCTATAAAAATATAAAGTCTCTAGATGAAAAATATTTAAAAAGTTGTATAAAATAGTTATACATTTTTTTAGATAAATTCAGTTACAAGAAGAGAAAATGAAAATAAGATATGACAAAAATATATACAATTTAACATAATACAAACTGCAAAAGAAGGTATGAGAGCCAGAAAAATTAATCATAGTACAAAAAAGTCATGTTTTAACACCTAAATTGGAGATTTTGATTCCCGGAAAAGGAAAGTATATATATATATATATATATATATATATATATATATATATATATATATATATATATATATATATATATATATATATATATATATATATATATATTCAGGGATTCTACAGTATTCACTGCCTTCCCTCGCTCAACCGTTTCCATCTCTCTCTGTTGTCCCATTTTCCATCGTTTAGGCCTCTCTTACTCATGGCGACGTCTACTTCGTTCCTCCAGGATTTTCGTGGTCGTCCTCTTTTATCCTTTCTATGGGGCTCAATTCGGTTATTCTCTTTATCCATAAGCTGTCACTAGTTCTTCTTACATGTCCATACCACTTTAGTCTTTTTTGTTCTATGTATGTTAGTATTTCTGTTTCTATTGACGTTCTTTGCTTTATTTCGTCATTACTTTTCATATCCATCATTGTTACTCTGCAGCATCTTCGCAGGCATTCCATCTCTGTTGCTACTATCTTACTGCTGTTTTTCTTGTTTATGATCCAATTTTCAGCCCCATATGTCATAATACTTCGCACTAATGTTTTATAAATCTGTGTTTTTGTTTTAATATTTAGGTGTCTATCCAACCATACTGAGTTAAGTTGTCGGATTGCTGTTCTTGTTTGTCCTAATCTTTGTGTAATTTCTTCCTCTGTTGTTGCCTTTTTCGTGATTATAAACCCCAAGTATTTGAATTTATCCTTTCCCTTGATTGTTACGTTGTTATCAATCTATCGATCTTCTATGTCTTCTTTACTTGTAGATAGGTACTCTGTTTTCGCGAGGTTAATATCTAGGCCAGCCTTGTTATATTCTTCTTGTAGTTTCTTCATCATGTAGCTGAGTATATAGGTATTCGTTCTGTACTGGTACTCCCATGCCTTCGCATTCTCTTTTCCATGTAGTCAAGGCTTTCTCTAAGTATATTTTGAATAGGGTTGGAGAAGTGGAACAATCCTGCAGGAGCCTTTTTGTTGTGGTGAAGTCTCCTACGATTGTTGTTCCCATTTTAATGGACACTTTATTTCCTTTATACAGAGCTTTTGTAGCTTCTATGAGTTCCGTCTGTATTTCTAATTTGTACATTGCCTCCCATAGTTGTTTTAGTGTGTGTATGTGGCCTATGAATGATCTTCCTGCCGTGAAGCCTGCCTGATCCTCCCCGATTTTGCCTTTTATTGCTTGCTCTATCTTTTCTAGCAGTATCTTCCCATATAATCTTCCTATTGATGATATTACGCTTATTCCTCTGTAGTTTTCGCATCGTTTTCTATCTCCTTTCTTAAATATAGATGTCATATATGCCTCCGTCCATTCCTTTGGGAGTTGTTCTCCATTTATGGCTTTCTGAAATATCCATTGTATCATCCGGTGTAATTTTTTTGATCCGTATTTTATAAGTTCAGGTGAGATGCCTCCAGGTCCCAGTGCTTTCTTATTTTTGATTGTTTTTATGGCCGTTTTCATTTCCCTGTCTGTTATCTCTATTTCTTGTTGTGGGGATCTGCTTCGTCTTTGCCTGTTTTCTTTTCCAACGAATTGTGGTCTTTGTTCTGTTAACAGTTCCTAAATAGTCCTTCCATTCTTTGTCCTGTATATTTTCCAATTTAATTTTTTCTTTTGAGCTTTGTTTCAATCCTCTCAGTACTTTTCATGAGTCCGAAGCTCTTGTACCTCCTATGTATGTTTCAATATTTAAGCAGGTTCTTTCCCATTCTTCATTCCTTTGTTGTGTTATTTGTTTTTTCACTTCTCTATCTTTTTCTCTATATTCCTTATAAATTTCTTCGTTGTTTGTAAAAAGGAAAGTATACCTACAATACTCTAGCAATGAAACAAAAAACACTTACCTACAATAGTTTGTAGAGGGATAATTGGATATGATTCACCAAAGACATGAATTATGTGAAACCCAAATAAAAATTTAAAAAATCCTTAAATGTATAAAAAAACCACTAATGAATATAAAAATCTAAAAAAAAAGAAAAAAAGAACTTTACAATAGAAGGAGTATTAGCTACCAACAATAGTACTGGAATAACCATAATTCAACTAGCGAATGATCTCAAACTCGTTTTCAATTCGTCAGTAGAGAATACCCGGCAAAACTTATAGCAAAAGAGCAAAACAACTCTTAGTGAATTTTAACTGTTTATTGGACATCTCTTTGTAGACTTATTAAGTAGAAAATAAGCATCCATTATTATAAAACTCCTAATTAACCATACGAAACTTACCCTTGGTTTCTTGATGTCCTTAGGAATCGTCCAATTTGCTTCCATTGCAGTGTTTACCTGAGTGTGAATAAATCCTTACCGACTAAAAATTATTCAACGGCCTATATAAAGCATTGAACTGTAAACCTACTTTTAAGGAAATGCCCAAGAGATCACGAAAACTACACCGTTTTTAAAAACCGTTTCTCATCACAATATTTTACCCATAGTTATGTAATTATTATTTAATTGCCTTACTTTTGTGTACCTTGTTGATATTTCTGCACTTAATATATAGATTTTTTATTAAATGCTTCAATTTTGTTTTATATAGCAGTATATAGCAGTGGTTTAAAGCAGTGTATTATAGAAGTACATTATAGCAGTGTATTATAGCAGTGTTTTATATATTATAGCAGTATATAGAGTAGCAAAATTTTTTTTTATTTAAAAAAACAAAGTCGCATTAACCCGAAGGTTATTAGCGACATTTCTGTAACATTTGTAACAATCAATCATTGTAACAATTATCTACAATTTATAAACAATTAAATATTTGTAACAATTAATTATGTTAAATTTTGTTTAACATGTTTATACATTTTAAGTAACCTAATAAATTGTCCGGAACACATTTTTTGTCAAGTAATGCTTTCAGGTTATTTGGAAAATTGTAAGAATGTCTTTGATTTATATATTTAGGACAGTCTATCAAGAAGTGCTTTATACGTAGTCGTAGTCGTAGTCGTGTAATAATAAGTTGATATCTTTTACTTCTGGCAGTCGACTTCCATGAAGAAATGTCACTTTTGATGGTTCTGAGTTTAGAACTAGAATCATTACACTCCCGATTTCACGCACTTAATACCTTATATTTGAAATCTAAGACTTTTTGAAACGTTTAAAAACTTTTACATCGTTAGCGACACTCCGACACTCTGTTTCTGATGCTTTATTGGTGATAGCGTTACGCGCACTAGTATCTGCTTGTTTATTCCCTTTTATACCTATATGAGATGGTATCTACAGGAAGTGGATTTTTCTGAAATTTTCTTTAGCTTCCATTAGTTCGGCCTTGATAATTTTCTCAATGGGGTGTTTAGGGTATACATTTTGCATAGCTTTGACTTGGCTGAGAGAGTCGGAAAGGACCAGACAACAAGGGATGTTTTTATTATTTACATGTTCAATGACTTTAAACAAACCAAATAGTTCTGCAGTATAGATGCTGGAGTTAAGAGGAAGTTTAAATTGAAAAGAGTCACTTGGGGTTATTACTGCTGCTCCAATGCAAAGTTCACCTTTGGATGCATCTGTATAAATTTTAATCCAGTCATTGTATTGTTGATCAAGAATTGAATTTAGTTTGACTTTAAAAACAATCGAACTAGTTCCATGTTTACTATAATACACTTAACGCTATAATTACTTTGGGCTGTTTGACAGTCCAAGGTAGATAGTGATTTAGGATTCGTTTGAAATACTGTTGGAAACTAAATGTTCAGGTTAAAATTATATAATCGGATTGTCTCGTAGTAAGGTTTGGGGACACGGGGCTTATTACTGTAAACATTGATATATTTGTTATTCAAAGTATTACAGAAAAGAGATTTGTTTATATTTGAGACTATAGATGTGGTACGGGCTAGAGCTAAGTATATTCTTCGGTGGTTTAGAGGTGGTTCGCCGGCTTTGCTCAGTATGCTTTCGGAGAGAGTTATCCGGAAAGCTCCAAGTGCAATTCTAATACTAGAGTGTCAAGTTTATTAAATATTTTTTTAAGCAGATGCATATGCAATTGATCCATAATCTAATTAATCTAATGATCTAATTAGTGTTTTATAAATACTTAACAGAGTTTCCTGATCGGATCCCCAGTTTCGGTTTGCCAAGGTTTTTATTAGATTCAGTCCTTTGTGACAGGTTAAAACTAGTTGTTTAATATGTTCCTGCTAAGTGAGTTGTTGATCAAACCACATACACAATAACTTTACCGTTGGTTTAGATGAGAGGATGGTATTATATAATTTTAAGGTAGGGGGCGTGGATGAAACATTTTTGGAGAAAAGTATTCCTGATGGTTTTGTTACTGAAAATTTTAATCCGGACGCCAGAGACTATTGTTCTAATTGGTTTAGAAAAAAACTGCAAAGCGTTTGTCATTGATGTGGTGTTGTTTTCTTTTATAAAAACAACGAGGTCATCTGCAAACAGTCGAGCCTTTACAAGTTTAGTAAGGTTGGTACTAATATTATTTATTTCCAATAAGAATAATGTAGGGCTTAGGACTGATCCTTGAGGTGTTCCATTTTCTTCTCTTTTTTCCTCTGAGTAAGTATAATGTACTCTCACACAAAAAGACCGGTTTTGTAAAAAGTTTTTAATAAATTTTAAGAAATTTCCACGAACATTCCATGAATGTAGTTCTTTCAGAATATTTAATTTCCAACAAGTATTAAATGCCCTTTTCAGATCGAAAAATATTTCTATACAGTGTCGCTTGGTTGCTAGCGCTTCATAAACTTCAGATTCTAGATCAAGAATATTGTCAGTATCCGAGCGATTTTGTCTAAAACCATTTTGTTCCGGAATGAAGCTATTTGATGATTCTAATGTCCACGTTAATCTGAAATTTACCATTTTTTCCATCAATTTGCTCATAGATCATGTTAAGCTGATTGGTCTGTATGATGAGCCAGGTTCTAGGTTTGATTTTTGAGGTTCAAAAAAGGTAATATAATAGCTTTAGACCAAATTGATGGAAATTTATTATTTTGTCAAATGAAGTTAGGAAGTTGAAGTACATATAATTTTACTGAGTAAGGAAGATGTTTTAAAAATATTACCGGGATGCCGTCTGGGTCCGGGATAGTATTTTTTAATTTGGATAAAGCATTATCCAGTTCTTCAATAGTGAAAAGTAGATTTAATGGATCGTTTAAATTATCATATTCAAAGAGATCAGTATTTTCTGTTATTATTTTCTTTTCAAGGAATGTATTATTGTAGTTACTATTTGAATACATTTCTCTAAAAGTTTCAGCTAAGGTGTTAGCTATTTCATGAGAAGAAGTTGAAATTCTATTGTCTACTTTTAATTCAGAAATAATTGGAGTGTATTTTAAACCAGAGATTTTTCATATTCTTCTTCATACTTCACTGACAGGACTTAAGGAATTTACTTCTGAAACATACTTGGACCAGGAGGATTTCTTAGCTTGTTTTATAATAAGCTGTGTCTTAGCTTTAAGTGATTTAAATATGATTTTATTTTCAGGTGTTTTATGTCTCTTATATTTATTAAATGCAGTTTTACTTGCTCTGATAGCAGCTCCACATTCTGAGTTCCACCAAGGTACAGGAATCTGATTATTCATTGTTTTTTTTTGTTTTCCCAACAAATTACTTAGCACTACTCATAATTATTCTATTTAAGTTCCTTTAGGATTCATCAATGCTTTCAGTTATTTTACAGTTTAACATTGAGTTGTCGATATAATTTTCGAATTTTAACCAATCGGCGGTTTCAGTTTTCCATCTGGGTATAAAAGCCTCATGGGTCAGAGCCATAGAGTTTTTTATTACTATAGGATGGTGGTCGCTCCAATACGTGTATTTTAAAACTTCCAACCGATGTGTGAGTGCAGGGTGGCAAAGACTTAGATCAATTACTAAAGAATCTCCTGTATTAACGTTAAATCTGGTTGGAGATCCCTTATTAAGAAAATTCAATTGAAAATCTGAAATTATATTTTTGACAATTCTTCCTCTAGCATCTGTATAACAGGAGCCCCAAATAATATTATAACTATTAAAATCCCCCACAATAATGCGACGGAATAGTATTTGACTGAATAGATCATTTAAATCGTTGTATGCTATTTGACTACTGGAGGGTAAGTAAATGTTGCAAATAAAATGCCTGTTTGATGATTGTATTTCTATAACTACAACTTCCAGATTTGTAGTTACTGGAAATTATTTCGCCGTTAGTGATTTTTTTACTAATGTGGTTACGCCGCTTGAAAAAAATTATTATTTGTTATCCTATCTTTGCGAAAACAGTCGTATTAATTGGAGTTATATATTTTTTTGGGGATTCAGATTAGTTTCCTGTAGGCATATTACATCAGGAGATTGTTTACCAATAAGATGTTGAAGCATAGCAAGGCGATGGAAAAATCCATCAATATTCCATTGAAATAGAGACTTGAATCTTAATGTTGGCCTTATTGGGTTGTGTCACTTTCCCAGTCCGATGCCTTATTACCAATGTTATAATAGATTTTTTTCCTTAAGGACGTGAATTTGCGTTTTATGGATCTTTCCTTTAAATGGGGGTAAACTTTACTGAGCATATCGGACAAGGCTAGTAGGTCGTTGGTATATTTTTGAATCGTGCTGCTTATAGGATCTGTTGATCCAGTGATTTTCATTAGTAGCATGTTAAGTTGGTCAAAGTTTAGAGCGAAAGTGAGTATTCAGAAGTGCTTGCTGAACTAATTTTAGTTTTTTTTGTTTTTGCTTGGACTTTAGGTGTTGAAAAATATTACATTGTTTTGAAGGTAGATCTACTTCAAGTGAAATAATTTCATCAAAGCAAAGTTTTGGTTGATTAATTATGTGACTGTCCTTATTTGATGCATCTACTTTGTTCGGTATCTCTGAATTATTGATAATGGGCATTTGTTCACATTGAGAAGGGTTTGTGTCATTGAGTTTTTGCAAACATATATTTGTTGTGCTGGATAACGATGTTTGGTTGCTTTAGTTGGGGATGAATTGAGTTATTGCTTCGGAGCAGTGTGATACAATGTAAACTAACTTCTTGCAGCTATAGCAAACTAAACTGTCTTGAGAGATGAATATTCTACATGGCGTGTTGTCAAAAACAAGAGTAAATGACTCTGGTAGTGTTAGACTGTGACGGCTGATATATATTTATCTTCGAAAACTAAGAATGTGATTGTACTCCGGCATAAACGCACTAATTTTTAGGAATGTCATGGAGGAGACAGGAATTATGCCGATTTTTGGCAACTCATTGATAAGCAAGTCTTGTGGTATTGTAGGACATACGTTGGAGAGCACAAGTCGTTCCGCTGGTGTAACTAACCTTCTTTCTCTAAAAATTTCACATTGTATTTCTACTTGGCCATGATTATTTATAAAATTATTCACCATTTGTGTATTGGATAAATACATACATATACAATTATTATAAAACTTAGAAGAGAATATTATATTTTTTGTTTAATTTTATTTCCCAGCGGAAGACGGTAGTCTTGTAGTTTGGTGTTTTCTAAGGCACTAACAATAATTGCCTGTTCTTTGGAAGGAAATTGTAGCATCAACGCTGCCGAAGAATATGTTTGGGATAAGTTTATTTAACTTTGATGGTTTTGAATTATAGATCTGTTGTGAGATTCTATGTTTGAATACATTTCGATAAATGTTATGTGAAATGTAAGTCCGACCCTGCATACATGCTAAAACAGATATATGGGTCTTTACTAAAAGTGGTTATTTTGCTGAGAAAACTGGATTTGTATACTGATAACAACATCAAATAATTGCAATCTAGTTGATTTTATAATAATTAAACTGGATATTATGTAAAGAGATTATACACTTACAGTTTATTTTAATATATCACTGAGATACACAATTTGTAACTTATATTAAACTTCATTAATATTAAAAATTTTCGGAGCGCACATTCAACACGACATTACAGTTTTTTCTTTCATCCCATTATGAGTAGCAAAATTGTATATTCTTCTCTTCGCACAATCAAAAAATGAAAAGAAAGCGTATTAAAAAGGCTAGTAATTATAAAAAAAAATTATCCTAAAAGTAAAACAAGCTTGTTGGGAATTATTTAAAATTATATAGAAATTTCTGATCCGGTAACAGAGTAGCACTTTTCTACGATCCCGGTAGAGGACAGGCTGCTACAGGGAGTAATGTCCCTGCCGTACGCTAGCTACTGACTTTCTCCTATCCCCAAGCCTTCAGGAAAGGCCAAATCCTTAACCTATCTTTTCCCTCATTTTCCAATCTTTACAGCATACCAGCTACCAATTCGCACAGACCAGCGTGGTAGTGAAATGGTTAATCTACCCCGTAAATGACATGATACAAACTAGAAAAAGGTCCTTAGTCCCCTGTGGTCCAACGGTCCTAATGACGGTAGTCACCAGATCAGACCAAGGACAGAGGGTGCAAAGAATCACCAGGAAAGACACGGCTACCATGGACAACGATAATTGCACACTAGCACTTATAACGTAAGAACGCTTGCAACTCAAGATAAACTCATTGAATTGCAGGAAGAACTTAACTGATAAAATGGGATGTATTGGGAATTAGACACGGTGATACTGTCTTACCGAAATTGTTTACAGCTGTACTCAAATATATGTTCAAGCAAATGGTACAAGAGGATAATATGGGAATTAATATAAATGGAGAGCATCTAAACCACCTTAGATTTGCTGATGACATCGTTATACTATCCAGTTTGTTTAAAAAGAAAGGATTTGAAACAATGTGTTTTACCGGTCCTTACATATGGTGCAGAAACACTAACTCAAAGAAACAATAAATAAAATAAGAGTTACACAACACGCTATGAAAAGAATATTATTAGTTATTACCATTAGAGATAAAGTACCAAACCCAGAAATAAGAAGAAGAACAGAGGACGACCACCAACTAGATGGACGGAGAATATAAAGCAAATCACCACAAATTGGATGCAAGAAGCTCAAGATAGAAATTAATGAAAAATTTAACGGGAGGCCTAAGTTCAGCTGTGGACAAATATAGGCTAGTTGATGATATAGAAATCATTAAGTGAAACATTAAAAGGATTTCCCTGAAAAGTTATTTATAAAATAAAAATCAAGTAATAGATAATTACAATAAAAGATAAGGAAGTCCTAATAAAATCTATCTGAACAGAATAAAAATATTAACCCAACATAGAAAGTAACATAAATCCAGATCTTACCGAACTTTTAGTAAAGCGCCAAGAAAGAAAAAAATAAAAATGAAATACTTTATTGTTCTACAAATAAATAAATGGCTTAATATATCAAAAAACAATTATAAATTGTGTAAATTTTTAAAAAATTTAATTGATTTCTATTAGCGCAATTCATAATTTTACAAAAAAAAAACAAAGAAAAAGAACTTCGTAAAAAATAGTTTAAATAAAAAAGTTAAATAAGTATATAAAGAAGTTTATCCTAAACAACGACTCAAAAAGTTCCAGTCAACTACAATACAAAAACGTGCAGATATGTTTACCTTATCCTCGAAACTTACGTAAGTTTTTTCTTTCAGAATTTTCTTGATCAGAATTTTTCTCAATACGTTGTTCAAACTTTTGGGAATCTTTTTTTAAACTAATCATGAGGCTTTATATAAAAATTTGAAATTTAAGAATAAATGTTTGTTTATCAAATACTTTCAGTAGAAGTTATAAGGGCCAAACTTTAACTTTTCTAGTTAAAATTGAGAACCTTTTCTGTACCTCAAAACAAGTTTGTAAGGAATAATTACTTGCAGTAGCTAAGAGTAAACTATATTATTTCTTTTATAAAAAGATATTCGAAAGTTTCGAGAACTTTGAGAAATGTGTATTTTTATACCATGAGCAATTACATTTTGACGGAAAATATTTAGTTAACGGATTTAAAAACACTAATAAATAAACAGTTTATTTAAAAAAAGTTTAAAACTAGCGCTAAAAAAAGGAGTAGTATATTAAAGTATACGTTGAATATTGAGGTGTTTAAAACACGCGCTAATGCTCAAAACCAAACAAATGTTTTAATGACCAGCTACCCATGAATACTTTACGCTATTTTTTTAATGGTACACTTTAACATCATGTATTATTGCTACAAAAAAATTAAATAAGAGCTAATAACGTAAACTGGTTGAATTTGTGATATACATCACATCAGTATAACTTTCGTTGTTATGGAAATGAGAAAAACAAAAATTAATTTGCAATCTGTCACATACGATTAATTGTTATTACTGCACCAACAGCAGATAAGTCAGAAGAAGAAATAACTAAGTTCTATAAAGATCTGGAAAAAGTAATAAGACTAACAAAGAAAGAGGACATAAACATAATAATGGGCGACTTTAACGCCAAGGTGGGTAAAGGAATATATGAAGACATAATTGGAGAGTACGGCCTTGGAGTTAGAAATGAAAGAGGCGACCTGCTGTGTGAATTCTGCCAGGAAAACGGTTTTGTCGTCATGAACACATGGTTTTAGCTCCCACCTCGTAAGTTATATACTTGGAAATCACCAGGAGACCGTCCAAATCGAATAATTGGAAACCAAATTGACTACGTTTTAATAAATAGAAGATTTCGTAACGCTATCAAAAGAATTGCAACATATCCAGGTGCTGATATTGCATCCGATCATAATCCGCTAATAGCAGATGTGAGGTTAAAACTAGCAAAAATTTAGAGAACAAATACAAACACCAGCACGCCTATAGAACTGATGAGAGACGAAAATCTGAAGAAGAGTTATGAAAATCAAATTATTGAAAGAATGCGAATAATAGAACAAAATGATGATATCGAAGAGATGGTCAATGATATTAAAGGAACGATTCTGGTAGTAAACAGGGAAGTTAAAACACAGATCAGAAAGAGAAAGCATAACGAATGGATGACGGACGAAATTATGGATCTAATGGAAAAGCGAAGGCAACATAAACAACAACGTAATCAAGACAAATACAAACAGATACACAAAGAAATTCGCCAGAAAATTAAGAAAGCCAAAGAACGTTGGATGGTGGAAAGGTGCAACGAAATAGAACAATTGTAGGAAAAAGGAGATAGTTTTGGACTACATAAGAAGATCAAAGAAATATCGAATATACACAAAAGCCACCACAGAACAAGAATACGCAACGACAGAAACGAATACATAGAGTCAGAAGAGGAGATAGCAATGGCGTGGAAAGAATACGCAGAAAGACTTTTTAATGACGAAAGACCAACACAACCAACGCGCAAACTTCCTTCTGAAAACTTATCCGGGCCATCAATAATGCGAAGTGAAATAGAATATGCAGTTAGAACCACAAAGATGCATAAAGCAACAGGTCCAGATGAAATTAATATAGAAGCAATAAAACTACTAGACGAGGAGAATATCGAAATCTTGGTAAAGCTGTTCAATAGAATTTATGATACTGGTTACATTCCGCGAGAATGGCTGCAGTCATCCTTTGTGATGATCCCAAAAACAGGTAATGCCACAAAATGCAATGAAAACCGCTTAATCAGTTTAATGAGTCACTTGCTGAAACTCTTTCTTAGGATATTACACTCAAGAATGTACAAGATACTAGAAGAACTTAGCGGGTCAACACAATTCTGTTTTAAGGGAGGACTAGGAACAAGAGAGGCAATTTTATGTTTGAACACCTTAATACAAAACTGTTTAGATCAACGAAAAATGTCTACCTCACCTTCATCGACTACGAGAAGGCATTTGACAATGTTAAACATGATATCATGATGGAACTACTACATAGGGCCAACATTGACCAGAAGGAGATCAGAATTATTCAGAATCTATACTGGAACCAAATGGCAAAGGTGAGGATTGATCAAGACCAATATACGGATGAATTTGAAATCCGGAAAGGTGTCCGCCAAGGCTGCATACTCTCCCCGATGCTTTTTAATTTATATGTTGAAAATATATTTGCGGAAGCATTAGAAGACACTTTTTAATTTATATGTTGAAAATATATTTGCGGAAGCATTAGAAGACACGGAATTAGGCATTAAGGTGAACGGCATACCAATTAGCAACCTACGCTATGAGGACGACACAGTGATTATAACTGATAATTTGGAAGATCAGCAGTTATTACTTGATAGGGTGAATAGCATAGGTAAAAAATATGGCCTCAAAATCAACATTTTGAAAACGAAATATATGGTCATTAGCAGAAACCCTATAGAAAACCCGATAATATGCATAGGTGACGATCGCATAAAACGCATGAAAACTTTTAAATACCTTGGCACCACAATCAATGACCAATCGGATCCACAACAAGAGATAAAAACCCGAATACAAATGGCAAGACAAGCTTTTGTGAAATTCAGACCGCTCCTATGTAATCACAACCTAAATTTCGAAATACGCTACAGAATGGTTAAGTGCTACATATGATCCATCTTGCTTTATGGCATGGAAACGTGGACTTTGAAAAAAAAATCTATCAACAAACTTGAAGCATTTGAAATGTGGTCATTGAGAAGAATGATGAGCATACCTTGGGTAGATAGAGTTCGAAACGATGACGTCCTTAAGAGAGCCGGCGTGGAAAGAGAACTCTTTGAATTAATTAAAAAACGCAAGATTGGTTACCTTGGGCACATATTGAGAGGAGCAAAATATGAAATACCACAGTTAATCCTACAAGGGAAGATCGAAGGTAGGAGAGGAGCCGGCCGCAAACAATTATCCTGGTTAAGAAATATTAAAGAATGGACAGGAATACACAATACAGGCGAGCTGTGTGACGCCGCCAAGAACAGAATTCTAGTAATGAGATAGTCGCCTATGCACTTTGGTGTATGGCATGTTAAGAAGAAGGTTGTATATTACTTAAAAATGAGTTCCTACTTTGATTACTCTAACAGTAAAGCAGAATTCCAGTTAATACCGCAAAAACATAAGACGCTTATAAAAAGAATACAAGTTCATTAAAGGGATGGAAGAGCAGAAAATAACAGATACTGATGAACGAGTTGTGCTTGCTTACTTTCACAAAATGTCGGAACAGTACAAGCCGTTGACTATGTGGGCTAATTAATTATTAATAATCTTTCGAAAATGCAAAGTATGTTGAGGATAAACCAAGAGCTCGATTTAAAATCATTTGTGAAAGTGCATGCATTCATGAAGACAATTAGCAAGAATGACGTAGCCAAGAGGGCGTATATATTCAAGGAAGACGATTTTCGGACGTTTTACACAGAAGCTTCGAAAATTACGTATTTATTTTGGAAGTGGTAGCCATGTGCGGTACCTTTGGCTCTTGCAGATGTGACTTGTGCAATTTACGCTTACATGACATCAACGAAGAAGGAAGCGTATTGTTTATTACTATCCGACCATCTAAGACTGTGATAGCTTGACGTTTTATAGCTGCTGACCGCTATGCAATGAATTATGTGCATTTGATGAAGAAGTATTTATTAGTGCACTTAAAAAATGTGAGTACAGATCTAGTTTTCTCACGAGTGCACTAATCAAGTAGTTGGTATTAATATATATGGATCATGTCCCTTGCAAATTGCACGTTATCTAAAATTAAATGATTCTAAGAAATACACGGAACATGCGTTTCGACGTACAATTTGGCGAACACGGCATGACAATATATCAAATCCAACAACTAGTAGGATGGAAATCGGCAGCTGTGGCAACTGGTTACGTTGAAGAGAGTATTACCAATAAAAAGAATGTTTCAATCAGAGATAATCAATTTTTTAATAATATGTGGCATAAAATAATAAAGATATGGTAAATCTACTAGCACCTTATTAAAGTTGAGTACCTTTACTTTTAATGTGCACCAAAAAACCAACCAACCAACTTTGCAAAGTTGGTATTATGTTTGATTTATAATTAATAAGAATAACTTTTAAACTGTTACTCGTAGGCGAAATATTTTTTAATATTCGAAAATATGACTATATTTACACGAATTTAAAAAAATAGATATTATGTGACGATTAGGTAAAAAATAGGTATGTTTTAAATAACGCAGCTGATTTATATATAATAATAATTAAGATACGTAATTAGTCGCATTCTAGATATAAAAAAGTTTTTTATACAGATTTTAAAAAACGATAAACATAAACGAAATTATTTATGAGTCTTAAAAAATTAGGCTAAAATGAAGATGTCGGACTATATGGAGAGCGAAACTTAAAATTTAAGCGTTTAAAAAATGAATAAGAATAATTTTAAAGTTATAGGCACGAAAAGTAGATAATAACTATGTTTTTAATAATTTCTAAATATTTGCCTTTTTTATTTGAGACCTATTTGAGAGATAGGGAAAGTCATTTACTTTTATTAAAATTATCAGACAACTTTGCAAACTCTCCAAAATCAGAATGCCACCTCTCACATCCACCTCAAACCAGATCCGCCCTGGTTTAATTCCTGTGTCCTATAAAAGGCTATAAGGATAATATAAGAATAAGAATATAAGGATAAGCTATAAGGATAAGAAGGTACAATAAGATGGAGAATAAGACTACGTTCCATAATTTCTAAAGTTTTGAAAGTTTTGTTCTGATACCATTGGTAAAAGTTTTCTAAATATATCTTTTATTTTTTTATACAATAACATTAACATTTTTCTTTGTTAGTGTGCTATGTTTCGTGTTACTCTTCTGTTTAACAATATACAATATTTAAGTACTTATAATTTGTCTCGAAAAGTGCGAAATGGTAAGATTGAACATAGTTTAGTGCAAAAACTACATAAAAAGGGTCCATATCATCGTGTATATTATTAAAAATCAGTTTTTTTACATATTTCATGACAATTATGGTTTTAAAGATAGAAAAGAAAAATACTGCGTATTTAAAATAGTATTCATATAAATATATTGCATACATATGATATTGAATGAAAATATATTTGATAGAAAATACAAGAATTGTTCAAATACACAAAATTGGAAATATATTAATATTAATGTCGCGTATCGGTTTAATACATTTCATGAAAACCTCAATGACAAAATGTATTTCATATCAATATTTTTTTTTTGTTAACAATGAACTAACTAATAAATATTATTTTAAAATAATAATTTTAGTATAAAAATATTTATTTGCCTTAGTTAGTTGGTGATTTTCAACTAGTTTCATAGTTTTGATAATAAATACCAATCTATACAAACTATTACCTATAAGGTTTAAATACATGTCAAATCAGAAGCAGGTATTTCAAAGTTCTTCCAAACAATTATTAATTTTTAACGGTTTTCTCTTGAAGTAAAAGTATTGTTACTAAATTATAAATGGATTATGGTGGATTTTGGATATACGTTTATAAATTTAAAAAGTTAAAGTGATTAGTGAACTAGTTGAGTGAGCTGTAAGTACTTTTTATTATAAGTTTTCTCTTCTTCTTCTTCAGTGCCTTCCTGTCCGGATGTCATGGCGATCTTCATGGCTGTCATGGTTTTATTGACTGCTCTGCGAAACAGCTCCGCGGTGGTCATCCCAAACCATTGTAGGAGGTTTTTCAACCACGAGATACGACGGCGTCACGGTCCTCTACTGCCAAATACTTTACCCTGCATAAGGAGTTGAAGAATTCGATATTTTTCTTCGTTCCGCATCACGTGGCCGAGGTACTCAAGCTTACGTTGTTTCACTAAATTAAGCACTTCTTTTTCTTTTCTCATGCGCTGAAGGACCTCAACGTTGGTGACATGGTCAACATAAGACATTTTTAGTATCCTCCTGTAGATCCACATCTTGAAGGCTTCCATCCGCTGTTCTATGGCTTGCGTCAGTGTCCAGGCTTCAACTCTATATAGTAGGGTAAACTGTGCAAATACCGGTCCGGTCATCCTGATTGTGCGAAATCTATTCAATCTGGCAACCTCCTATAACTGTCAACGTGTCGCTACACTACTCTGTATTCAAATTGCCGACGAGCGTTGCCGCATACCATTGTTATAGAAATATTATTAACCTGTTTTCAGTGTTTTCGATCTCATTTTTATGGTGAGTAATATAACGTCTTAATTTATTTTTATTCACTTGTAGATCATAAAATTAGTTACAACTAATTATAATGATGTTAGCTGCCTATTCCTTTTTTAAAGATCAATAATTTAATACATGTTTACAAGTAAAAAATTCTAAGAAAAAAAATGTCAATAGGAGGCAATGCCCGTCAGTTGACCGGTATTACCCCCATGCTGTCTTATATTAATTTACAGTTTGTACTATTAATCCTTAGGGAATTTTTATATTTCAGATGACAAGGAATCGAAAAAGAACGACTTGTAAAGCAAAATGGAGTCAACAGGATTTAGAAAAAGCTATTTTAGCTTATAGAAATGGTGAAATGACTAAGCAAAAAGCAGCAAAAGCATATGCTATCCCTTTTTCGACATTGCAAGAAAGAATAAAAAATAAAAATCTTTAAGGTGTGTCATTAGGTAGAAAATTAGTATTTTCTGCCGAACAAGAAGCTAAAATAGCCACACAAATAAAATATTTAGCTTTTATTTTTTATGGCGTAACAGCAAAAGAACTGAGAAAATTAGCATTTGAGTTTTCTGAAAGAAACAGTATTAAACATAATTTTAATGTCGGCTTAGGATTAGCTGGTGTCGAGTGGATACGAAGTTTTCTTCGCAGAAATCCAACAGTATCCATACGCAAAGCAGAAGGCACGAGTCTAAACATATTAACAGCTTTTAATAAAGAAGAAATGGACCTGTTTTTTAAGCTATTAGAAAGTTTAATGACAAAATATCAATTTGGTACAACACAAATATATAATGCCGATGAGACGGGAATTAGTACAGTTCAGGATCCTGGAAAAAATTTAGCTACCAAAGGCCAGAAAAGGGTGGGCTTTCAACCAGTGAAGAGAGGAGTAGAAATATCACAGTTATGTGTGCCATGAATGCCACTGGGGATACATTCCATCCATGTTTATTTTTCCGCGAAAGCGACTGACTCCTCTTTTAGAAAAAGATGGACCTCCGGAGGCATTATATAAATGTTCAAATAATGGTTGCATTGATGAAGGCTTATTTTATGAATGGTTGCAACACTTTCACAAATACTCAAAACCCAGTGAAACCTTACCAGTTCTTCTAATTACAGGTAACCATTCCAGCCACATATCAATAAAAGTTTATGAATATTGCAAAGCAAATAATATTTCTATGCTTTCAGTTCCACCTCATTCATCTCACAAGATCCAACCTTTGGATATTGTTTTTTTATGGGCCTCTTAAAGCTGAATATCGAAATGAATGTAATTTGTTTATTAAAACACATTTTATGCGAAATATCATGCCATATGATGTTGTTGGTCTGTTTAATAAAGCATATTCTACAGTAGAGATCATAAGTAAAGGAGAATCTGGCTTTAAATGCGCTGGCATTTTTCCAGTTAACCCAAAAGTATTTATAGATCAAGATTTCTTAGCTGCTACAACATTACAAAACCAATCGCTTGTTGAAGTTCAAGATAACAATGAAGCCATACCAGCCGAAATTTAGAATACAAACCCATCTCAAACTTTGCCACCTATAAATAAAAATCAGGTTAAAACAACAGCAATGTATCCTTTTCCGGGACCTTCTTCTAGTTTCACATAATTTAAAGAACTTACGTCTATTACAAATTCCGCTGTAAGAAAGAGTATAACCAGAAAAAAAAAACAGCATGCCAAAATCCTGACATCTACGCATTTTAAACAAGAGTTAGAAGAAAAGGAACAGAAAAAACAGGAAAAGGTAAAGAAAATTCAAGAAAAACTAAATTAAATACCCAAAAATCTCAGAAAGGACAAAATACAAATAAGACTGGAAAACAAGTACAAACTAAGAAATCTCATTACAAGAAAAAAATGTTTGATTCTAGTTCTTCAGAATCGGATATCGATATACCATGTGATGACAGTAACGATGCAGACGAAGATAGATGCCTGGTTTGCACCGAGTTTAGCAAAAATAACGAAACGTGGTTTAGATGTACCCTTTGCTCAAGATGGGCCCATTCAGAGTGCAGTGGATGGGATTCTGCAGAAGGTTATACCTGCGATGACTGTCAACCATTTTTACATTAAAACACATATTTTTGTTATTTTTTTTTGTTTTGTAAAAAAAAATATTTTTCACCTTTCTAACTGATTTACTTGAATTATTACCCATTAAGGCACATTCGTTAATCGTTTTATAACAAAAAATTGTTAAATAAATTGATTTTTATTTTAATAATAACACAGACAAATTGACTGGCATTACCCACACTCATGACTGGTATTGTCCATATATGGTGTCAATACCAGTCAAAGATACTTTTTTATTTTTTGTCTCTGTCAAAGACAAACATTTTTGATTTTTTAAATTGAATGTGTCTTGCAATAAGTTAAAACCCAAAATGACCGGTTGACGCCTTAAATTTGATTCACAGAGTTTTACTTTTTTTATATTAAATTTTCTTATTAGGTGACCGTTGCACACTTTACCCTAACACTGGAAGAATGTAGCACCTCACTATCCGCATCTTGGTTCCCAAACTGAGATCACTGCAGCACAGCAAGGATCTTAACTTGATAAATGTAGACCGTGCCATTTCAATTCTGGATCTAATCTCTTGAGCGTAGTCTGATTGTGAGTTAAGGGTAGTTTCGAGGTAAGTGAATCTGTCGACTCTCTGGATCTCGTCGCTACCTGCTATTACTGCACGGAATCTAAATTTGCACGGCCGACAACAAGGAAATTTCCTCACGACCAAGAAAAACTTGATCATTGTAAAGTTCATCACCGGCTTCAGATATAATTTATTAAATAAATCGTGAAAATAGATAATAATATTTAATTTCTACCAAGGAATAGAAACTAATTAAATAAAGCAATAACAAAGCATTTCTCCGTAACCAACCAACCAAGCTCTACCTACATTTTTCCGTCTACACATCAAGCAATAGTATTTAATAGTATTTGCTTAGGTTAGTCAATGTCCTTATTTTTCTCATTGCTACATACGCAACTGAAACATAGACTATCAAAAAAATCGCCTTCGAAATGTGAGTCTACTACAAAATTCTACTCGTTTCCTAGACGGAACATTGGACCAACCTGTCAATTCTGAAAAAAATTTATATAAAAAATTGACTATTAAAAAAATGAACCGAGAATACCGAAACTACTTCAGCCATATAATCAGCAGAATGAAGACTATAGAACTATTGGTAGTAGAACGAAAAATTTAAGGCGTACCCAACATCCACCGTAACATTTTCATCTCAGCTATCTCCATTTTTTTTTCATGAACCCTGTTTAAAAGCCACAATTCACCGCCGTACACCAACGCAGGCATCATCCCCTAGTATATTTATCCTTTCAGCCCTTTCTCAATTTTTTGATCACAAAATACCCCGCTTATTCGGTTCCAGTTAAACTAACCAGTCTTAATCCTGTGGGCAATTTCTCGATCTAGTGTTTCATTTTTCGTTATGTAGTAGCCAAGGTATTAAGGTGCTCCTACTCGTCCACGTTTTTCTCTAAGAAATTCGATGTTCCCAACCACTCCTGTTCTTATTCACTTTACTTATATTTTAATATCCATCAATAGTATTTAAGATTACATCTTTGGCAGCACCGTTTTAATCTTTAAAACATCTTTATAATGCTTGTGTTGTTGTGCTTGTGTTTCTTTTGTAAAAATATATTCTCTAATACATATCTGATATACAAGTTTAAACATTTGATTCACTTTAAATTTCCATTATAAAAATTCAATTCCTGTTGGATTTAGGAATCTATTTTTATTCAGAAAGTGTACTGTTTTCAGTTAGCCCGTGTGTTTAACTTAAACAAAACGAAAAAGGAAGTAGCGAACGAGAAAAAATAAAATTAACTCTGAAAAGTAAACAAAAAGGGAAAGTTGTTTTATTTTCAATTTTGTGACTAAAATCGATTACCCGAGTTCTATGTAGCGTGACTTAACGATCAGCTGCCTACACGAAAATATGTCAGATTGAATTTATACAAAGTATTTTGATTTTTTGGTTAATTCGAATTTAAATCTTGAAATTAATTTATCTTTTGTACTTGAATGGTATCACTATGAATTAGAGGAATATGTATTATATTTAATATATACGTATTTAACATTTTTTACCTCAGAATTGAAAAAAATATAGCGATGAGAATTACTGGAAAGTATACGAAGAGCTGACTAAATGGAGAGTGAGCATAATGCAGGGTCAATCACCGACGGTGGAAAGCCTGGAGAGAGTCATTAAAGAAGCGATGAAAGAAAGCAAGATAGGTCGCCAAGATGTCAACAGGATGCCATACTGGTAGAATGCAGACATCAAGGCATTAAGAAATGAATGTGTAGCAACGAGAAGAAGGATAACGAGAGCAGAGGGCAGAGCAGGGATCAACCCTGAGGTCATCGAGGAGTTCGAGGAAGAGTACCGCGCAAGGAAGAAGAAACTTTACACGAAAATCCGTACAGAAAAAAGAAGGCACTAGAAAGAGCTGTGTGAAAAGCTGGATGAGGACATCTAGGGTCAGGGATACAAAATCGTCATGAAGAAGTTCCATGCGTATCCTTCTTACGAAATGCCTATGGATAAAAAGCTTGAGGTAACACGAGAGCTCTTACCGACGGCAGATGGCATGGTGTATGGAGGGACGAAGGATCTGAGCGAGCCTTACCCTTTACCATGGATAAACTTGTCGAGGCATTGGGTTCACTCAAGACGCGTAGGTCCCTCGGACTGGATTAGATACCACGTGAAGCGGTGAAGGGTCTAGGACGGGCGGAGCCTGCGTGGCTTCTGGAACACACTGCTGGAAGCATAAACCTTTCCTGAGCCTTGGAGGACATCGAGGTTAATACTGCTCCCCAATGCTAAGGAAAAGTATCGCCTTATCTGTCTTCTTCCATGCATCAGTAAGCTGTATGAAAGGATGCTGCGAGTACGCACATACGGCATGATTGAGAGGTCAGATGGTTTATCTCAGAGGCAATTTGGTTTTTGTAAAGGGTGAAGCACGATTGATGCAATCATGAGGGTACTCGAAGCATTGCTCAACAAAGTAGATGAACATCGCTGGACGGCCCGCTGTTGTTTGATGTTAAGAATGCATTCAATACGCTGCAGTGAAACGAAGGCAATGGAGGAGAGAGAATGGCCGGATTACCTGATGAATGTGGTGCGGAGTATCTGTCCAAAACAAGAATTATGGTGGAAAAGGTCACGATCGTGGACGTGACGGCCGGAGTCCCCCAGGGATCTGTCTTATGACGGGGTTATGAACTGTGAATACAGAGATGGTACAACCTCCTTCGCATTCGCTGATGAGCTCGCTGTACGCAGGTCGCGTCGTAAAGAAATGGATGATACAGCACGGACTGAAACTTGCGCCAGAGAAAACCGAAGCCATCATTATGAAGGGGAAAAGGAACAGGAAATTTGTTGAATTACAATGTGCGGAAACATGTATAATACTTGAGAAACAAGTAAAGTACCTAGGAGTGACATTGCAGCAGAATGGAAAATGGGGGGAGCACGAGCGGTAGGTTGCTCGGAAGGCTGCAAATAGTGCAGCTGCGTTGGCAAAGGTGATGCCCAACATTGGGGCACCAATCTACGCGGCACCAGTCTGGAGTGGGGCGGTAGAGATAACGGCCTATAGGAGGCTTATAACACCAGTGGACAGAACAAGTCTGTTGCTAGTGGCATGCGCCTACAGGACTGTGTCTACGGCAGCCTTGTGGACCATCACTGGATGTGTTCCGTTGCATGTTTTGGCGGTGGAAAGAAAAGTGCTCTATGAAAGAAGAGGTCCAAACCTTACTATGGCCGAGAGAAGACGGGAAAAAAGAAAAGTCAATTGAAAGATGGTAAGAAGAATGGAACAACACGGAGGATGTGACACAGTGGACGAAAATGCTGATCCCGAACATAGATTCGGTGGACTGTGGCCACAGGTGACTGGATTATTTTCCTGCTCACAGGACACGGGTGTTTTAGGGCCTATCTCTCTAGGTTTGGAAAGGCTGACACAGATGAATGCCTATACTGTGGACAGTCGGACACTCTGACACATACGATGTTAGATTATATATTTTGTTGTATTGGCAACATGAATTTTGACGATAAATTGCATCAAAATGGCATGAAACATAGAACACGTTTTTTCGTCAAGCATAGATATTAAATGCACGAAAATATAGCATAAAAATTGCATAGTGTAAAGTCGGCTTTACGCCGATCCAAAGTGCTTGGTTAAATACATGGCAAAATGAACGGAAAAAATTAGGTACAAAGTTCAATATAATCTACCCAAAAAATGTTGCTTTGGATAATTGTTTAAATAGAAGAAACCTAGTTATTATTAACCGTCTAAATATTGGCCATACTGCTTTAACACAACAATACTTAATAAAAGAAAAACCACTACCAATCTTCTCCAGTCGCTCTAATCCACTGACCGCTCTAATCCACAGGTTGACTGTGTTCCTAAAATATGTAAAACACGAAACTGTGTATTACCGGGGAACCTTCTATTTTTACTCAGTTAGATTAAAAGATCAAATAACAGAAGACTTCTTTGAGATTTTATTAGTATAAATGATATTTGAAAACAAAAAAAATGTGTAACTTGTTACTTTTGTCACCGTATTACGTGCCTGTTTGCTTCAATGTGTTTCTATTAATTTATAGCACCCTTGGAATTGTCTTCTCTTTTTCTTTCCAGGTTCTGACGGTTTAACAAAAGTATGTATAACTCTTTTTTTTGGTAGTAATGGTGTCTTCGTGTTGCAACGGACGTAACAAGTAACTCCCGTGCCACTCTTCTTTTAAATTCCATTACAGATAATTTTGTGGAACAACTAATCTTGTTATAAACAATCCAGGCCTTTACAATAGCTGTTGTGCAAACAAAAATTCAAAGGCTAGTTTACGGTATCATTTTAAACTTTTTCTTTAAACGATATGATAAGAACTCATCTAATCACTAAAGTCTACTCCTTTTTTGCTTGATTGTAATCAACAATTGCCTTTGGTTTCAATACAAACTCACGTTGCCAGTTTCGCTTTCCTGTTGATTCTAAGGTAGTTGTATGGGTTGAGTTAGTCCTTAAGATCAGAACATTTTAGACTACGCAAGGAGTTGTTCTAAGTACTCAAAATTACTTCCTTTTCCATTTTTTTAGGTACCGGTTTGGAATACCTCTTCTGTTGGAAATTATTTGTTTTTTAAATAATATTTTCGCTAAAGGTAAAGGTAATAATAATTATCAGCATGCAAGTAGCGATAGTAGCCATTTTCAAATTTAACACGTTCAAGAAGATCATATATTATCTGCTCACTCTGAGAAGTATCTGCTATTGAAATACGAACTACACTAAACGTCGATTGACTGCGCAAATATGCATATATAAATATGCCCCGGTTTTATAGGACCGGTCTCACACCCGAGTAACAAATTGTAATATCTGTGCGTTACCGGCCCCTAAAGCCCGGTACAATTTTTTATTTTAGAAATGTTCCTGTTACCGAGCGCTGTTAATGTGGTTTTTGAGTTTAAATAAAAAAAAAACTAAAAATAAAAAAGTTGCCATAAACAAACGAATTTCTGATGTATTTTAAATCTAATTATATTTTTTTAACAAATAGAAGCTAATGAGTTATTTATACAGGGATGAGTGCCTTAAGAACTGGCAAAATAACGCAAAAGATACAAAACATAATCGGTTGCGAAATAAAAAGAAATGAAACTAGCAGAGGTTTGAAATTATCGATAGAAACCTATAATTTCCATTACAGTACATTAGGACTATCGATAGTTTCCAAACTTTAGACATTAGCTTATGAGGTAGTTGACTACAGTCATAATTATTATCGTACGGCGTCGAACACTAACATTTTTTTTTTTCGCATAAAGTAAAAACTAATTGAAGGCAATAAAGCAAATGTAAGTAAAAACAGCTTAATTAGACGTAACTTTCCAAAATTAAATTTTTGATAAAGAATAATTATTTCTACTATGATATGAGACGTCGTATACACTCTTGTCAATACAGTATCATCGTAGGTTGTTGGTTTAGTGATGAGGATATCGTACTTTTACGCGGATGCCAAGGGTTCGAATTCCTCATGAAATTTTTTTTGCAATAATTAAATAAATATTAAAATTTGAAACTATTGTATTTATCTGAAATACGGCACAATAACGCAAAAGATGAAAGACATATTAAGTTATAAGATAGTATGAGATAAAGCTAGTTCTTATAAGTGGCTAGTTGACTTCAGTCATAATTATGCGTATGATGAAAAACATTTTATTTTAATTTCCCATGTTACAACAAATAATTGAATAAATTAAGACAGATGCTAGTAAAAAAACATTAATTACTAGCAATATTAATTATAAATCAAACTAATAATAAAAATATCTAAATTAAAATATTTTACTAAACTAAAAGTTACGTTCTGGACGAAAACAATGATTGTGTTCATATACGTTTATTTAGGGTATTTTTATTTTTGTAAAAAATTTTACTTTATTTTCTAACGTACGACATTGTCATTTCAATAAGATTTTCATGTCTTACTTTAAGCCTTTCAGACCTGACTTTTTCTCTGCAGAAAAAAAAAATATTTTTCTATTGAATCTTCTTGATCGAAGATTGTAATAGGCTAAAATCATATTTTTGATATTTTTGTTTAACAGGTAGTCGTTTGACAGAATGTCCATTGCAATGGACATTGGGACTATAATATGAATTTAGGAAAATAATTACATACGATATTTTTATTAAATATAGTATATTTGTATAAAGCAAATGTTGAGATAATTTAAATAAAAATATTTGAAACAATTTCTGTTCTTTACAAAACATAAATGTATATTACATTTTTCACAAAAAACATGGTTTTTCCCTTCACACCGAACATTTTTGTATCTGGACACTTCCTTTTTGTTGTCATACTCAGGTAAATGATCTATTTTATCCATCTTTATTTTCTTCAATGGTCTAATTTCAACTCCGGGTCTTTTTGGAGAGTGGCAAAAATTTTCATTTGATATTTTGAGACGACCAATGCTTCTTTTTATTGGTTTTCCCACTTCATAATCCATTTGATCGTTGAAAGGTAAACTAAGCTGCCCCCTTTTATATTCTAGCTAACTAGTGGCACAAGCAAAATCAAAGTTATGAAAGATTAAACGCAATGTCCATTTTTTGACTTGATAAAGATTCTATAATATGACAATAGTTGATCTAGTACACCTCCCATCGATTTATTATATAATTGAATCTCTTGCGGTCTCTGAATCGATATTTTTTTCTTTTGCTTCTATTCCATCTTTCTATTCTTCTCTTTTTCTTTTCCTTTTCCAACAAAATTCGAACCTACAAGCACATACTTATTATCTTGCAACTTGCATAAAATCACAGTTCCTTCATCATTTACCACGTCTTCGCTATATCCAAGTTCCTTTTTTATAATTGTCTGTTGTGAATGAAGGTTTCTGAAATCTGTCAATTTGACAAAAATATCAATATAGACCTGTAGTCCATTGCAATGGACATCATATTTTAATGTTTGTCATCGACAAAAAAAAACAATAAATCATCTATGTGGAATAAGCAGTATAAAAATTGATATGTCTACTATTATATAAAATATTATTTGGGTACATATAATAAATTTACCACTTGAAGAAACATGATATTTACTTACGCTTTCCGGGGTATCGTGACTATGCCATGTCACACTATCTTTAAAAGCCTTTACTCGGCTATGATTTAAACTAAACTGAAAATTTTTATGACTAGTAGTAACTGAGATATGCAAAATAAAAAATATGTAGTTGTCAGGATTTTATTGAAGTTTAATTTTGTTGAAGGGCTTACGTAAATGTATGTCCATTGCAATGGACACCGGGTCTAAAAGGGTTAAACACTTCTATAAAGACTGACACAAATATTTAGTGATTCAAAGCAAACGATATCTGCATAATTTTATATTTTAATATTTAGTTATTGCAAAAAAGTACGATATCTTCAGCACTAAACCACCAAACTACGATAATTCTGTATTGATATAATTTAATTTTGGATTAAAAAATTACTACTAATTAAACTGTTTTTACTTACATTTACTTTATTGCCTTCAATCCGTTTTTACTTTATGCAAAATTAAAAGAAATTGTTAGGTTTGACGTCATACGTATAGTAACTATGACTGAAGACAACTAGCTCATGAACTAACGTCTAAAGGTGGAAAACTATCGATAGTCCTAATGTAATTGTAATGTAAATTATAGTTTTCTATCTATAATTTCTCATCTCTACTAGTTTCATCTCTTTTTATTTTACAACCATATTATGTTTTCTATCTTTTGCGTTATTTTCCCGGTTCTTAAGGCCCTCATTTTATATCAACTACTACAAACAAAAAAGTCTTATATTAAAATAGACTATCCAATCTTCTATTTATAGAACGTACAAAATGTAATCTCTTGCTTATTTACATTTATTATTAAGCTCTTAGATTATGTTTTTAAATATAGAATTTCAGTCGAAGGTAATCCAGGAGATCTCTCATTTTCTCCAGTATCCATTTTATAAAGAGAAAACTGTTTTCAGCAGTTGTTGCGAGTGAGTAAAATCCAATTGGATGTAGGTCAAGTTAGGTAAGCATCAAGTTCAAATGGAAACTCCATTTACCTAGTTCAGAAATTGAAATACGGTTTTCACTTTCTGGCTTAAGGCGAATTAATTTAAATAATAATTTATATACAGTATGAGCCAAATGGATTTTTTTACGGCTAAACTGTAGAATATATAATAAATTTTATAACAAAACTGATGTGTATAACAGACGTAAGTATGATCTATAATTTAAAATTATTTTCAATTATACAGAGTCAGTCAAAACAACGTAATGAACCAAAGTTTTTTTGAATGGAACACCCTGTATACTTAATCATCTTTAAATATATTTGTTAAAAATATGAAAAATATGATGCAAATTTTATTGAGAAAAATGATAATATTTAAAGGACTGTGCTAGGTTGCTAAGGTAATAAAAATATGTAAAAGATTTTTTAGTATATTGTCATTTTTAAATAATTTATTATCTTTGTTATTTAGCTATACAATATACAGTGTGATTACTATTTTTAAATACAAAATTTTCTTAATTCTTTTAAACAGAACACAGTATTTATTAGCACTGTATTTTGGGCTTTGAACCGGCAATGCCAACTGTTGAGCTACGCCATCCTCCCATCAACTGCCCCTAGTGGAGAAGAAGCAGTACATGATAAACCTAATGATTGTCACATCGAACAGATATCCGTATTTGTATTATACCAAATCTAAAATATTCTCTCCTAACATCAGTTGAACTTAAAAAAACGTTTTTCGGTTTTTACGAAGAAGTTTAGCAATAAAAGACAGACTATACTTGTAAAATATTTTTCAAAAACATTTAAATATTATTTAATTTACTAATATTAAATAATATCTTTTATGATCAGACAAATATTAGAAAAAACTGGAAATTCAACCGAGATATACAACAAATTTTCGTAGATTTCCAGCAAGCATATTATTCGATAAAAAGAAGGAGACTACGGCTAGCAATGCTAAAAATGGTAATACCAAGAAAATAAGTGGAGCTTACTCAAATGTGCGTGACAAACTCATATGCACAGGTAAAGATAGGAACCACAACATTAATGCTATTTAGTATAGCATCAGGTTTTAGACAAGGAGACCCTTTATCACCGTTGCTATTCAATTTAGCTTATAATATGCAATAAGTAAAATATCGTTTGAACTCACAATAGGATTTTCGAATCGAGGATCAAAACTATTGTTGGCATCTGCTGATGATCTTGATGCAGTCGCTTATTCTACAAGAGACGTGAGAAAAGTGTTTTCACAATTTGAAGAAGAAACAGGAAGTCTGGGTCTTTAAATAAATGAAGAGAAGACCAAATACCTGCTAGTAACCAAAAATTTAAGACCAAGAGTTAGGCAAAACATAACTATTAATGACCACTATTTCGAAGTAGTAAAAGAGTTTAAATATCTAGGGACGGTAATCACAGATGACAACCACATAAAAAATGAGTCTTAGCCAGGATAGCTGCGGGAAATAGAGTATTATATATATATATATACCCGGTATTTAGGCGTTCCACGCCCTTCCGGTAGGGATCTATGGAGGAGTATCACCTAGCCGCAAGCCCTTATCTCTTGCCGTACTGCTCCACCATAGGCAGATCAGATACCAGCATATTCTAGAGTATTATACTCCCTATTATTATTTTTAAGATGTTAGCTGTTAAAAAGAAAATCTTAATTAAGACTGTGCAAGATGAATTGACAGAAGAGTGGAGAAGACGCCGCAATTCTGAGTTAATGACCCTTTATGGCACTGAAAACATCGTCAGACATAGAAGCTAACCGGATAAGATGGAAAGGTCATGTGGTAAGATCAGAGGAAGACAGACTGCTAAATACAGTGTTTTTTGAGAGACCAGATGGTAGAAGATCAGTAGGTCGTTCCAAAAAAAGATACAAGGATGATGTTGAAGCCAATTTTCCTAGGATTTGGGTACAACAATGAGTGGATGCGGCGAAGACTCACCTTGCGTTGTAAAGCCAGTCAAGAAGAAAAAGAAGAAGAATATATAGTGTAAATTTTTGTGGTATATACTATGCTTTTTGGTAACTGCTAATAAAGTGTAGCAATACTTCTCTGGATGGAAAGTTGGGGATTAAAAGAGAAATAGGAAATCCAGGTGTAAGTATGTTCACCTCGCAAATCGGTGGTCAGGTGTTTTGGAGGACACAACGGTTAGCTTTGGAACATGGGTTCCATGGGTTCATAGATCTGGGATGGGGAATATTAAAAAAAATTGAGAATTCTGAAATACCAATGGAAATGACAGAATTTGGTACTAAAAGCTAGGAGAAAAATAAAGTGCGCCACCTAGTCCTTCGCCGAGGGACGAGAAAAACTCGACACTTAATCTATGAGAAAATTTGTTTAACCCTTTATGACCTGACATTACATATATGTAACGTTTGCAGACCCCTACAAAATTCTCTTGTGCGACCTTAGTTAGGCTATTAGCAGGTAAATGATGAAATAGGTCAGTTGTCAAAAGCTAGTTCTGTCGCTAGAAGTAAGCGTTGTGTAATAACTTTGAATATATTTTTTATGGGATTTATTTTTGGTCCACATGGCCGATTCAATGGAAACCGGAGTACGATTTGAGTAAGTATTAAAAATCAATATCTTTTTCACTTATGCAACATTATATATGTATTTGTTTAGCTAATGGTTCTGTTTACATAATTATAAGGTTAGATATTTTCCAAATAGGCTTACGTAAAACCGGTATTTTGTTTGTGTTACAAATATGTAACGCTAGATTATTATGACGCCAAAAAAAAAATGTTTACAGTAAAAATTGATGATTTTATTTTTATTTGTCGTTATATATGGTTAAAACAGATATAAAAAAAGTTGTTTATTGCCAATTTTGATCTCATTTTTTGTTTTAATTTCAGAAGGAATTAGGCGTTTCAGGAAGCATTAAGAATGGCATACATTAATTATGCAAAAGAGATATTCACAGAACAACTGGAAAGTCAACAAACGAAGATTCTGCAAACGAGGATAATGGACGAACTGTGGATAAATTAATTATCAGGCCGGCAATTGAGAGCAGAATTCTAAATTAAATTCCCACATTCAAAAATAATTTTTTCCACTTTGCTTTAAATAAAACAACTTGCCGTATAATTGATGAAAATGTAGCCTTGGAGTAAGTAACGAATCAGTGTGAGCAAACATCAATATTTATACTGTCAGATACAACAAAACTCAAAGATAGTACAAGAATGAGCCTTAAATGGGGATTTTATAGATATTCACGCCATACTTTTTCCACTGCCAAATTGAAAAAAAAAATATCATGAAATGTCATGTGTGGATATGTTTAAACAATATATTGACAATAATATAATTAATCTACTACCAATTGAATTAACTAAATATGCCTAAACATTGCTTACAATATCGGATTATCGGATTGGGATTAGGTCTAAAAAATGATGGTCGAGCATGGCTCTTAAATGCAGCTGTAAACAACTCTTGGATTTTGTACAGAAAGCACCACAACATATGACAATCATAGTTTCGCAGGACTATATTACAGGCTTACCTACAAATGTACCAAAATCATCCTAAAGGAGGTGGAAGGCCGTCTATTTCATAATCCAGTATTTCTTTGAATAGAATTTCAGACGAACTTCGTAATAATGGGATGAAACATCTCCTAACTACTATTCCTGACAAGAAGCGAAGACGTTGTGCTGGAGAAGATTGTTCTTTTAGTACGAAAACTATGTGGAACAAATGTGGTATTCTCATTTTTTTGAAATGTAACATAATATTTCATACAAACTCTCATTAAGGTCTACATAAGGTCCTAGTGTTACATATATGTAACATCTTTTTTTTTGTAGTAAATAATGATTTTTTTAAGCACAATTTTTTTCATATATTTCTACCACTAATTAATGCAAAAATATAAATAATTACGTTATTACTACAAAAAATAATTCCGGTCATAATGGGTTAAGAACGATTCTTAAAAATATGACAGAAAGGTTAAACCTCTCTAAAAAAATCAAAATGTTAACTATAGTTAAAAAGAAAGTAAAGCAAACACACTTACCTTATGTTGTCGGTTTACATTACTCTCAGATTTACCTTCTCATTATTTACCAATACAAAGAAAGATAATGAGAGAACACAAATAATCGCTAAAAATTGACAACTTTTATTATTAAAAGTTCAGTCAAGCAAAAGTTTTAATAGAATGTCATTATATTAACAAAGTAGACATAAATAATACAAAGCAAATAGCAAGAATCAAAAAGGACATTGAAACATATCAAGTCTTAAACAAATACTTCTAAAATTAGATGTAATTAATACCTTTATAACTGGGTAGCACTTTAAATTACATCAGTTGTAGCATGATTATTATAATATTATCGGTATTATAACTTACTATACTTTTTTACAAAAAGTAAGACAATTTTCCTTGATCACTAGGGTAGTGAACAAAGAAATTTTTAGTCTGTACAAAAATCAACAAAACATAATTACAGAATACCAAAAAATTGAGGGACTTACCCTATACAAAAAAAGTGGCACTACTCTGCACTAAATACATATGCCATAAAAGTTATAAATAAAATCAGGTATCTTTCTTTGGTTCTCCAGATAGAAAACATTCCGCGATTGAACCCAAATATTTTGGCAAGTTAAATTAAATTGACAGACTTTTATAAGACTCCAGCTGGCACTGACAGCTGAATATAATATATTTCACAGACTAAAACATATTATTATGTACTTATATTATATTAGTAGAACTGAACTTTAATATATTTTTCCCACTTTTACAGACCACGTACTCAACCTCAACTGCGACAAAAAAACAATCAACCTTTCGGTCTTGACTCCACATCTTTCCTTGACGGTTGTCAATATGGAAGTAAAGTGTGACAAAACCTATCCTCTCCGAGTAAGAATAAAAAAATTCTTAAGTGGACTGGATTTATTTTATTCCCAATTAGACAATGTGCAAACTTAGCGAATTCTTTCTAAAAAATCTCTACAGAAAAAACTGAGATCTAATAAAAGATCTGCTTAATATAAACAGACTCCTAAGTATGTAGATTATCAATCTTAGAAACGTAAAACAATTAGGAACCATTTTCTGTTTTTATGATATACAGGATGAATCAGAAATGCTACAAAAGCATTGCCTCTTAATTTTCAAATATTTATTAAGTTCTGCTTTCTTGATGTTAGTTTATTTCATTAATCTATTTATATTTTATACTTATTGCTATAGCATTTTTTACAATTATTAAATCTATATTATTTTTTTGGCATAATATTGTCTTTTAAATAAGTTTGCGCTTATTATTATTTTTTTTATTAACAACGAATCCAATCACTGTTGTAATTCAAACCAGATAAAAAGCAATTTTACAAAAAACTTTTATGTAATAAGTTGGATCTAAACAACTAATAACCGAATATACTCTTTCGCCATGCTTGTTTTCTTTGCTTTGATGTAACAGGTGACGCGGCCTCCAAGTGTGACCTACTTTTTAATCTACAAATGGAGCATATTCAATTAACTTAGCAAATCATGGAAACCCTGATCGATCCACTAAAAGGGACATTAGTAGTTCGATTTGAGGGTGGCGGTATCTTTGTCAATGAAGCTAACCATGCAACAAGTTCTTGTTTCGACACAGTCGAATGACGATGAATGAGTTAGCCGCACATTAGTTACAGGGCGTACACGCAAACATCCGCTTCGTCAACACTGTTCGATAATGTGTCAATTAAATCAGGGTCAGCAGAGATTGCTAAAAATCTATAGAGACTGAAAAGTGCAATAACCGAGAATTAGATTAAAATTTTGTCAAATTTTCACATTAATTTGCTTTGAGGGTAATAGATTTTAATAGACTAATAGAATAAATACGTTGCTAAATATAATTGGTATACCTCGGATGGATAACACGGAAGTCTTTCTGTTTCCACACACAAAATACTTAAAAATTATTATTATATTCCAGTTTAATAATTTACCAAGTCCGGTTTAAGTATACATTCATAGAATTGCTTATATAAAAAAAGTAACGAAGAGTAACATATCAAAAACATAATTTCATGGTTTAGAGAGGAAGTGAAGACAAAATGTGAAGAAAAAAAGAAAGCCTTTTTATAATACAGAATACAACAAACACAACAGGCATACAACCAATATAAAGGAATCAGAAATAAAACGAATACTTTAGTTAGACAAATAAAAAGGAAACACTATCATAGCTTCTTTAAACAGATAGAAAACAAATTCTACGCAAAGAGAAATATTTAGAATGATCAAAAGACAAAGAAAAAAAATGAACAAACTAATAAAAACAAAACACATTCAGAAGGAAACATATGCAGGCTACTGTCGATTCCTATTAACTAAAAGCGACGATAATAAACCACCAATACTAGTGGTGACTGCAAACGAAGAAATAAGTATTAAGGAGAAAAGAGGTAAAGGGAGCATTAAGAAAATTAAAACCAGAAAATCACCAGGAGAGGACAGAATACTAAACAAACTCCCAAAGTACTGAGGACCAAATCTGACCAAACAACTACTAAAACTAATCCAAAAAATAATAGAACAAAACAGAATTCCTCAAGAATGTAGATCAAACATTCTAATACCTCTATTCAAAAAGAGAGACAAATCGGAGTTTTAAAATTACGGAGAAATTAATTTATTAAACACAGCACTAAAATTAACAACCAAAGTGAGAACAAATAAACTTATTGAAATTATAACGAGTCGTTATAATGAGTCAAGTGCAAGAGACATCATTATAATACAACAAACCGGCATATCTGTGTTTCGTGGACCTTAAAAAGGCACTCGACCTGCTTAAATTAAAAGATATTATCCACCTATTGCACGTTAGAAAGATACCTCTCAAAATAATCATAACCCTCGAAAATAACTACTAAAACAACATGATTAAATTAAAAGTAGAACAAGAACAGATTGACCCTTTTAAAGCTGGCAATGGGATAAGACAAGGAGATTTCCTGAGTCATCTGTTGTTTAACCTGACTATGGATAAAATAATAAAAAAGTAAGATTTAAAAAAAAATTACCAAATGGAAGAAAAACAGCTTAAAATAATCTGATATGCAGACGACGTAATACTACTCTCTCAAACTGAAGATGATTTACAACGTAAGTTGTAAAAAAGAACAAAAAGGATGTTAGAAACAGCAGAGATAAAAATAATTAAAAAAATTGCAGGTAAAACACTATGGCAAGTTGAAGAGCATCAATGACTGGGTAAGAAAATACCACGAAAACCATGGAACGACAACTTACTGGAGGTACATTAAAAAACAAAGTTATGTCTACATAAAAAGAAGAAAAAAAAAATAATTAAAAATATTTCTTCACAAACTACCAGTCCGAAAAAAAATACCTAGAAAGCCCCGAGATATGACGTTAAGAACATAGAAGGCAACCAGATTAGTTACATCATTAGAAACCAAAGATTCTTTAACGCCATAGTATTTACTATACCTTATACAGGGCAGATATAGCAAGTGGCCACAATCTTGTTGTAGTAGACATCAATCTCAAACTAAAGAAAATAAAAACAGCTATCACAACGCCTAGAATTATTCTCAGAATACTAAAGGAAGTAGATCTCTGCCAACATATGAAAGTACAAATACACAAGGAAGTCCAAGAAGTAAAAAGCCATGGAAACTTACGAGCAATTTAAAAAAAAATTAACAGTGGAGTGGAAAAACAACAATATGATGATAATCAATGTCCTTAAAGGATGAGGTATACTAGGAAGAAGCTGTTTCTATTAATTTAAAATTAACAGACTACAAACACGAAATTTAAAATGATTAAAATCTGATTTATTACTGCAGTTTTTAAAAATTAATTATTTTATTTCGGATTTAAATCTCCCTGGTCGAATTTCCTTGATATTAATGGGCAGCTTATTATACAATATCAGGTTTTTTAAACACATGCTTCTTTGACAAGTATAGTAGTCATGTAATCTTCGGTCATACTTAGAACATGTGTAAGTACTTTATAAAGGGTACATTTATGAATTAATACTAGTTAACGTAGTAGACCTTGATTCATTGTTAAGTATTCTTCTTGGACAGTACAGGTATTTATTTGAAGTCGAGGTAGTTAAAAAATACATCAAATTACCCAATATGATGGTTAAATTTGACATATTTGAGTTTATAATATGTATTAAGATACTATTTTTTTATGATAAAGGATTTTAAATTTATTAATTCTTTTAAGTATTCCCAGTGCTGAAGCTTTTTTTGTGACATATCTGTATGTATATATATATATATATATATATATATATATATATATATATATATATATATATATATATATATATATTTCAAATTATTTTTCGACCGTACTGTTTTAAATATTGATTTATAGTATCAGCAATCAGTCAGGAAATAAAACTCTATTTGTTCAGTCTCAATATTTCGTCACGATTTTGTGACTTCTTCAGGAGAAAACTGTAAATTTATTAGAATCATTAATTATTATGTGTAAACAAAGTATATATTTTAATACTTACAACTATAAGAATAAAAATTAAAATTTTTTTAGCATATCTAAATAAATGACATATTTGTTTGATTTTATTTAGGAGTTATGGTAACCGCAATATTTTATACAACACAAAAGTGACTGTAACATACGAAAAAACTCTTGTGCCTTAGTGGACCACCACTTGAAGACAGGACATAACTTTGACTTAATAATGTAAAAATCTTGGAACAAGTTGATAATTATAAAAATCGGCTTTTCCTTGAAATGGTACACATTAATAAAACTCCTGAATCTATCAATTATAAGACAGACACCAATCATTTAAGTAATATCTACTGCAACATACTAAACAATATATAATATGATAGATCTTAACATTTAAACACAAACTTAGTAATTCTCTAGTAACTGTACCAATAATTTTATTACATTCCTAAATATCAGTATTGCAATAACTGACTACATACCATCAATTACATTTTATAGATCAATTTATCGTGTTCCTGATTCTTTCTCAATTCTGTACTATTAATTCCATCTTTACACTTTATAATATGGATAATAGTGTCATAGTAATTGTTTATTTTAACTGACTCACTAAAAATTGTACAATGGGAATTCACTCTATAAAATATTGCAGTTACCATAACTCCTAAATAAAATCAAACAAATATGTCATTTATTTAGATATGCTAAAAAAATTTAAATTTTTATTCTTATAGTTGTAAGTATTAAAATATTCACTTTGTTTACACAATATAATTAATGATTCTAATAAATTTACAGTTTTCTCCTGAAGAAGTCACAAAATCCTGACGAAATATTGAGACTGAACAAATAGAGTTTTATTTCCTGACCGATTGCTGATACTATAAATCAATATATATATATATATATATATATATATATATATATATATATATATATATTTATATATATATATATATATACAAGAATTACTGGATATTAGTAGTGACTGTCAATATAAACAAACAACACAGTTTATTAGCGTTGCAGTCAGAAAATTGGCCGGGATGTTAATGAAACACTCTTATGACTTTTTGTCTAGCTTTCGACTATGTCTTGAAAAAGGAATAAAACCATTCCGAAAGCTAGACAAAAAGTCATAAGAGTGTTTCATTAACATCCCGGCCAATTTTCTGACTGCAACCCTAATAAACTGTGTTGTTTGTATATATATATATATATATATATATATATATATATATATATATATATATATATATATATATATATATATATATATATATATATAAATGCCTTAGTTTTCACAGTTAACCTGTTAGGAATAAATTATTTATTATTGTTAAACTCGCCTTTTTGGGAAAAGTTCCTGGGCTATAAAGCTTTATTTGCATTTCAATACAAATTGGTATTGGATTTTTTATTTTTATATCTTATTTACGTTAATTGCTTTTTAAATATCACATTCCCTATACCTAAACTCATTATTTTTCGAGATATTTTTGGTTTTCTTCAAATTTCGGGAATACATTCAATTTTTGTAAGTAGAAATAAGTATTGTGTGATAATATACCAAAATTATTTTTATTCAATAAGTAACTAACAAAAAATATATGCCATAATCATATATGTAATGAATATTACAACTAATGTGATATTAAGCTAATAAGTCTAAAGTAAATTTTCAAAATGTCCACATTCAACGTCTATACAAGTTTGTAACCGATAATCAAGTGACCGAGCCACATTTCTTAATATTTGTATGTCAATTTTAATAAAAGCTTCTCTTATTCTATTTTTCCCACATGTTGGGATTATTCTAGCCCCACATATAAAAATCAATTTTGGAGAATTCTGGTGATCGTGGTGGCCATAAAGTTGGTCCTCCTCTGCACATTTACCTCTCAGGTTATTATTTAGATGATTATAAATAAGAGCAGTGTGGTGAACTAAAGCACCGTCATTTAAAAACCACATTCGTTGTCGTATATTAAGCGGTACATTTTGCAGTAGTATTGGCAAATGATTATTTAGAAAATCCAGATATATGGCACCATTCACACGATTGTCAAAAAAAATGTGGGTAAATCACATAATCGCCAACAATACTACCCCAAAACTTTATAGACCACCTAGTTTGACTATGAGTGTTAACAAAATAGGGATTACTTGATGTATAGTAATGAAAATTATGCCGATTCACCGTTTATGTTTACAAAGGATTTTGCCACTGTGATGTGAGGATCTTAAGTAGTTGCTATCAGTACATCATATTCCTTTTCTTTACATAGAACAGTTTTGGTTCTCTCATTTTTTTTTCATATACAACTGACCCAGTGCGAACAAAAAGATCCATTAGTTTTTCAAAAAGCTCTTGTTTGGCTTTTCCGTTCAAGCTATCGCTTGTAATATATTCTGTATGCAAGTAAGCAATTTCTCGAACTTTCTCCCAACACCCAGATCATATCTGTTAACTCCTTTACAGAAAAATTCATTTTTAACAATCAAGATAAGCCATATAGACCGATTAAAAAGATAATAATATGAAAACTGTCATTTTCAAAGCCAAAACTGATGAAAAAAAAAAACAGAAGAGGAACAAAGATAGCTGGATCAACGGCAAAGATAAGTGGGAAAGATGCTAAAAGTTGAAGCTAAAAAAGTAGGTCAGCCTGCATGAGTTAGACTGCATAAGTCAGACCGTGGAAAAGGAGGAACTGCTCGTCTGGGAATGATTCCGTACTAGGAATGATGAGGGTATTCTACGCGCTTCCTGGAACGAGGCAGGGAGTCTCCTTGCCAATGGAGTATGGATGTGGATAAATGGAGAAAGACAGCGGAGGGTCTGATTTAGCAGGTAGGCGTTCGGCGTAGACTCGGCGACGAGAGGGTATTTTAAAGTACCTCGGGAACTATCACTTGTAACTTGTAACTTGTAACTGACACAATTGGCATTTTATTTATTAATAACTGCCCGTTACAATCGGCAGTTAGAAATGTTTTATTAAAAATTACTAGCTTAGAATATTGTTGATATGACAATCTAAAATTTGTTAAATCAATTGTACATTTTTTTGCTTTCTGTTTTGTGTGAGTTATTTATTGAATAAAAATAATCTTGTTATATTATTATACCAAACATATTATCTTGCAGGAATTTTAGGAATCTTGTATTCCATTAGGCATATACGATATATTTTTTGTTAGTTGCTTATTGAATAAAAATAATTTTGTTATATTATCAGTCAATCCTTAATACTTATTTCTACTTATAAAAATTGAATGTATTTCCGAAATTTAAAGAAAACTAAAAATATCTCAGAAAGTAATGAGTTTAAGTGTAGGAGATGCTATATAAAAATGAAAGAGTAACATTTTTATTAATTAAAGTACATTTACTACTAACTTTATAGAGTATACCATAGTATAGTATTACCCAATAAGTATAGTTTCTATAAATATATAAGCTGTATCAATTACTCAGAACATTCGTATTATTGTTTTTAAAAAAAACATTGGAGCAGGGAATTTCAACGTTTTCAATGTTTATTTTCGTGCACGTACTCGTACTTACAATAAAGAGCTGCTTCGTATAAAATAGGTCAAACTACTGGTCCGTTTTCAAGTTAAGAAGATGTAGCTACTCGATATCACTTTAATTAGCTTGTAGAGTAAGCAACAGCTACATGGTAGAGTAATTCCATGATGGAATCGGCCCATTTTACTCATTGAAACTTTACTGCCTCTCGGTAGGGCTTAAAACAATAATTGAGTTATTGATTGCTTAGTAACGTTCTATTAGGTTTTTAATTTTCTAAAGGGAAATATAAAACTAAAACAAATAAAATTACATCAATAAAATACAATGAACATACACAGTGGCAAACAATTGATAATAAAAATTGATCATAAAAATTTCATAAATTTTCTCGATTCTGCATTCATAAAAGTGACATAAATTTGAATTTTTAATTTATTAGAAACCTTTCGATCATTATATAAATAATAAGGACGTTTAAAAGTCAACCAAGTAAAAATAACTATGAGTAGTTATCATGGAATTTATTGCAAACAAGATAGGGCCTTCTCGATTCATGATAAAACAATATTAACAATATTTCTTTTTTTTTCCTTTGTTCCTTTTTTATATCTATTGATTAATAGTAAAATAAACAGTGATGACCTTCAAGAACTAACAAATATACAGTAAACGATCATTTGTGAAGCAGCAAGAAAACGTGTCTAAATACAATATGAACAAAGACCTCGTCTCAAAATAGGATAGCAAACACTAGAAGCCTATCCCCATTCCACAAACATAGATCTAAAACAAGGGTTAACTTGTAATGTCTGCGATCTATCACAAAATATTAAGAAGACAAGCGATCGACTACCCACTAGTAGTACTAGGTTACTAGGGTCTAGGCTTAGATACTAAAATGCGTAGAAATATGAAAATGCATTTTTTGTAAAAGCTTATCAATACAAAATATAACTAAGGCATCTAATTAACAAACTAATACTAATAGACTTGTTAACGAATCATTCTCTTAATCCACTTATTTGCTTTAGAAGATTGTAATATTTTAGTTTAAAACTTTATTTCATCTCTGACAATGCAGAATCGTACAAGTATGTTGATCAGAGTATTCGTTTTAAATGAAGAGCTATTTTTTTTTAAACATTGAGATGTGTATTTGTATATAAAAGATTAAAATTTACATACAACGTAGATGATGAAAGAGCGAAGAAAATTAAAAGTTAGAAATGACAACAAATAGAGAAAGTTGCATTAGACAAAAAGGAGACTAAAGAAGATAAAAATAGCAAAAGAAACATGGCTGACGGAGAAATGTACGAAAATTTAAACACTACAACGCAAACATGACGATTTTTATGAGCACAAAAAAATTAAAGAGGTACAGAACACCAGAAAACAACGCAACACAGGCATAATTGTAGACATTGAAGGCCAAATTTTGGCTACTGTTGAACATAAATTACGAAGATGAAAAGAATATATGCAAGAATTATTCGAAGATTGAGTATTAAAAAACAATCCTCATGGTATTTATAAAGGTAAATGCAATAGACTGTTAACTTGTTGATTAATAAAAACTGAAAATGGGGGCATCTTACATGACCCCCTGTAGCTGGTGAGGTTTTATCGACTTACATTACCTCTGATCTGTGCTGGAGTCTAGGGCTAACTGATAGAAAGATGGCATGAAAAATCAGTTAGTACCCGTCAATGTCAAGTGGAATGATGTAGTAGGAGCAAAAGTCATTGTGCTTAAGTTTGTGAATAGGCCGTTTTTAGTGAAGAATTGTGTTTTGTGTGTAGTAGGACCAATAGCAATTTTTGGTATTTTAAAAAAGATGGGAGAATGTAAAACAATGAGTGACTGTGATGTAAAATAAATTTGGTATACCAGGGTAAGCAAAATTTAAGTTAGGTAGTTGAAATTAATAAATCATTTTAAAGGCGATAAAAAGAATGTTATTACCTAATTGTTTCCTTGTATGAAGTAAGTATAGATAAAAGTTGGTTTAAAATTTATGAAAGATGAATCGAGGAAAAAGAAATAAAAGAAAAAGAAAGAAAAAGAAATAGGAGATGAATGTAAAGATGTAAGCTGGGGATACTGAAACTGATTGTGATGAGAGATTGATAGATGTAAAGTAAGTATTTATAAGAAAACCTGTGTGATTAGTTAAGATGGTAGTTATTGCAGAGGATGGGAAATTGGATATTGGAAAAGAAGGATGTTAGTGTATTAATGGTGACAAGAATAGAGTTAAGTATGGCGGAATATATAGGGTGATATTAAGCTATAGGAAAATAGAAAGAAATGTAGAAGTAAGTAAAACTGGATGTGTAGTTAAAAAAAAGAAAGTTAGATCAGGAGAATAATTGTCGATGTAGTGGGACGAAGTCTCTGTTGATGCTGGTGTGACGATTAACACAATTGGGACTATTTTTCTTTTCCTTGACTATCTCCAAATCCTCAAAAAGGTCAGGTTTGAGATAATATCTACCTGGGATGTTATGAAGAAGAGTAATATCATCTGGTACCTTGATTGTGTGATTGTGATATTTAAGATGATGGGAAAAAGAAGAAGTGTTCTCTAACTTAGAATGTTCAATGGCCCTGGTTACTAGAGATCTACAAGTTCTACCAATATAAGTGGCATCACAGTCAGAACATTGAAGTTTATAAACTCCACTGCGTTTGCTGAAGTCAATAGAGTCCTTACTATTGCATAATGATCTACTCAATTTATTGTTAACTTTAAAGGAAATCTTAATATTTTCAACAGAATTTAGGATAGTGTTTTTGATTGATTCGGAGAATGTTGGACAGTGAAATGGTAATGAGAAGTAAGATGGAGAATCTGAAGTAATGTTAGGGTAAGCTGATTGTTGAAGCAATTTACGTTTCTTTTTATAAATGAGTTTATGGATGATATCAGGGTTATAGCCATTATTGAAAGCAATCTGTTTAATTATGTTTATTTTTTGGTTGTAGTTAATGTTGGTTAATGGGATGGTTTCTAAACGATGAATGAAACTGTTGAATGCAGATAATTTGTGTGAAATGGGATGGTTAGAATTAAAATGTATGACATGATCTGTTTGTGTGGGTTTTCTGTAGATAATCAAAGACATTATTAATTCTATTGAAGGAAAGGTCCAAGAAATTGATGGAGAAGTTGGATTCTAATTCCATAGTGAATTTAATATTGGGGTGAATATTATCGATAGTGTTTAACACTGTTTATGCAAACGCAGTGGAGTTTATAAACTTCAATGTTCTGACTGTCATGCCACTTATATTGGTAGAACTTGTAGATCTCTAGTAACCAGGGCCATTGAACATTCTAAGTTAGAGAACACTTCTTCTTTTTCCCATCATCTTAAATATCACAATCACACAATCAAGATACCAGATGATATTTCTCTTCTTCATAACATCCCAGGTAGAGATTATCTCAAACTTGACCTTTTTGAGGATTTCGAGATAGTCAAGGAAAAGAAAAATAGTCCCAATTGTGTTAATCATCACACCAGCATCAACAGAGACTTCGTCCCACTACATCGACAATTATTCTCCTAATCTAACTTTCTTTCTTTTAACTACACATCCTGTTTTACTTACTTCTACATTTCTTTCTATTTTCCCATAGCTTAATATCACCCTATATAATCCTCCATACGTAACTCTATTCTTGTCACCATTAATACACTAACATCCCCCTTTTCCAATATCCAATTTCCCATCCTCTCCAATAACTACCATCTTAACTAATCACACAGGTTTTCTTATAAATACTCACTTTACATCTATCAATCTCTTATCACAATCAGTTTCAGTATCCCAGCTTACATCTTTACATTCATCTCCCATTTCTTTTTCTTTCTTTTTCTTTTATTTCTTTTTCCTTGATTCATCTTCCATAAATTTCAAACCAACTTTTATCTATACTTACTTTATACAAGGAAACAATTAGGTAATAACATTATTTTTATCGCCTTTAAAATGATTTATTTATTTCAACTACCTAACTTAAATTTTGCCTTACCCTGGTATACCAAATTTATTTTACATCACAGTCACTCATTGTTTTACATTCTCCCATCTTTTTTAAAATACCAAAAATTGCTATTGATCCTACTACACACAAAACACAATTCTTCACTAAAAACGGCCTATTCACAAACTTAAGCACAATGACTTTTGCTCCTACTACATCATTCCACTTGACATTGACGGGCACTAACTGATTTTTCATACCATCTTTCTATCAGTTAGCCCTAGACTCCAGCACAGATCAGAGGTAATGTAAGTCGATAAAACCTCACCAGCTACAGGGGGTCATGTAAGATGCATCCATTTTCAGTTTTTAATAATCAACAATTTAACAGTGTATTGCATTTACCTTGTTAAATACCATCAGGATTGTTTTTTAATACTGATGTCCTTCCAATGTTTTTATGTGGCCATACAATGTTTTTAACAACTTTCTTATGTAAGTAGTAAAAAACCAACGTGTTCTTTCTATATATTTAAATTTTAACTTACTTGTTTTTTAATATTGGTATTTTTACTCTCTCTTTTAGTAAACTGATGATGGAATGATTCAATTCCGAAAATATCTTCTTTAAAATAAAAATTTTAAGCTTTTAATAAGCATTTTGTATACCTTAATACACACGAACACCACGTGCTTTTTAATAAATACTGACTTCTACAGTTGATTCTACAAGGCAAGATTGTAGGGACCTAGGCATATATTCTGGCTGGCGAATCTTAGGAAGTGACCTGGTCTGACGTTAACTGAATTATTTCGAGCTGCTGTGAATACAATAAGATGGGTCAATGTGGTCGCCAACATCTCTAGAAGATAAACATATTTAGAAGAAGAAAGAGAAAGCGAAACACAAGCTAAAAATCACTGAATATAGGGACATGAAACGTCAGAGGTGTTCTATAAGCTGGAAAATTTGACATATGTGGTCTAGCAGAAATACAATGGAGAGATCAAGGGCATTTTAAAACCAAAAACCACACGATCTAAGAGACTAATAGAATGGCGAAATATATTAGGAATTATAAAATAATTAAAGCTAGACTCAAATAACATTCACATAGATTAAAAAATAACATTCAAAGTCAAAGTAGAAAATTTCCCGGTCATTTATATTATATGAATGGCAGGGAAATGTTCCCAAAACAGATAACCCAGATGAGGACAATAACAATATATACAACAAGATGGAAGATACTTCTTGAAGCAAATCCCACAGAAGGAGTCATTATTAAAAACTTTTCCGCAAGGGTGAGAAAAATTGCAACTGAACCAAATTTAAGTGATATTCTCAAGTCGGATATTTAGCTTAAGAATTAGAAACAACAGAGGAAAACTTCTACTGCAAGCATATACTGACCCAGATTACAAGCTGCTAAAAATAAACTTCACAAAAATAGAAAAAAAGGATAAATAATGCAAAAGAATTCCAGATGAAACTGATAAACACAAAAAAACCACAAATAATGAAAGACACACATAAAACATGAAATCAACGGATCTTGCGATCAACACCGAAAAAAACAAAAATAATGATCGTAGATAGAGCAAATAGTAATCTATCGCAGATACACCAAGCGGCGAATTTAGAAGTCGATTTGTACACTTGGGCTCTCTGATAACCAACAATGGCGATAGCTTCTTAGAAATCACGCCTAGACTAGCAACAACTCAATCGCAACAGATAAATTAATTAAACTATGGAAAAAACCTTTATCCTATTGATACACACGTAGCTGAAAGATAGACTCTCAAAAAAATCCATAAAAGTAAGATCAAAGCTTTCCAAATGTGGGTATCCAAAAGATTTATATGCGTTTCCTGGATATAACACTTTACCAACCTGTCAATTCTAGAAGAGCTTCATATAAAAAATAGGCTATTAAAATTAGTCAACCCAGCATACCTAACTTAGTTTCACCACCTAACCAAAAGAGGACTCTGGAACTAATTGGTAGTAGGAGGCAACGTACAATGGCGATACCAAGAGGAAAATCTCTAACATGATGGACAGACCAAATGAAAACTCTAGTGGGAAAGTCCCTACATAAAGCTGTCTACCTGGTACATAATCGCAGCCATTGGAGATAAAAAGCTCATACCACCACTCTCTGACAAGAGCTCAAGGAATGAGATGGAGGTCTTCTCTTTATTTTGGTCATACCCTCTACGTTAATAGTTAATACGTTAATCAGTATCAGGAAGGATTCTAAAAAGCACCGCTTCTCTCTATTGGGCAACGTTTCGGCTCTTTTGTATTAAGAAAGCTAAAACCCTACAGATCTACTAACTAAAACTGACAAATGTCAGTATGTGACGACTCACATATAAAGTAATTTAAAATAGATCCATCATTGTAACATTTCCGTCACATATAGAAGCATGACCCTATAAAAATAAATAGCGATTATAAAAAAGTATATTAATTTTGAAATGTCTATGTTTGACTACTAATATTGCAAACAATTCATATCGTATAAATCAAAATTATTCTCATATAACAAATTGATATAAGTGGACGTACGGAATGCAACTCGGGAAAATCGTCTACATCCCAAATATAGATATATTTCAAACGTTCCAAAACCAGTTCATGAGGATTATCGTGGACGCACCTTTCTCCGTTTTAATCCAAATTTGCCTAATGACCTACATACGACGACTGTAATTTAACGGCTTCTGCCAATGCAGCTCTAACTTGGCTTTCACATTTCACTTGGTTGATTAGTTTATACAGTTCTCTCGAAGTATTATGACAATTAGTTTTCGAGGGGAAGGATTTTTGTTTACTAAAACCGACCATTGGATTTATCAAATTTTAGAAGGGTAGAATATAGCTTGCAGCAGTTATAGCACTAAGTTACAGATTGAACACATGTATAATATTTATTATAATTATCGATATAATATACTGAAGATCGAACATGTTGATATTTTTACATGTACCTGATAGACGCGGAACTGACGTCATTACTGCATTTACAATGTCCGACATGAATTTAACAGGTAACTAATTATTTTCCAATATTTTATTGTTAAACAGGTAATATATAAAAAAAGAGGTTAGTCTTTGTATATGGGTATATTTTATTTTATAAAAACCCTTAAAAGGGCAACATTACAAGCACGAACGTTTTCGGAACAACTGTTCCATCATTAGGTTAAAATGCCTAAAATAAGTATAAACCATTTAGTTACAACAAACGTGGTTTAAAATTTTGACTAAGGTTAAAAACAATAAAATGGTTATACTTACAGGTTAACATGCCTGAGCCACCAAAATATTTGGGTAAAAACCCTTTAAATTGAAAAATGTTACCGAAGAATGTACATGATGTTTATAATATTATATGATGTTTAATATTTTAATTAGATTTTACTTCAGGTAACATACACCCATGCTTAAGTGAGTTCCAGTGTCCGGAGAGTAAACCTCTTCAAACGGACTACGGTTGGCAACTGATTGATGAAATACTCATGAGCGGTGTCAGAAACAAAATGTCAATGAACCATGAAACAGTGTTAGTTAAACATTATATTACTACAGCCAAAAGATTAAAAAACTTTGATGATGTTAAAATGATAACAGTAATCCAGGTGCTGGAATTTAAAAATTTCTCTATAATTATTTAATATTGGATGTAAAAGATGTAAATTACTGGTGTTGTTGAAGGTCATGTTTAAGAAGATGACGTATGTATTAGGCAGCTTATTTTACTCTTTATCGTATGGAGTGTGGTCTAAAAGGTGTAACCTGTGAAGAATTAGCTGAAATATATGGAAATGTCCTTTTATGTTGCTAACATCTAGGACAAGGAAGAATAATTAGTATATATTTGTAGCTAATGTAAGACTTTTTTAAGTAGATGAAATTGTTTAATACTGCTAGTATCGTAAAAATTTTTTTAATATAAGTGAGTCCAATAGTTTGAGAAAAAATGATTGAAAATCTTCCGGCTGAAGGAATTAAAGTTATAATTTATGTGATTAAATTTAAAAATTTTTTTATGGAAAGACTGAGATCCTCAGAGACCTGGCAGGAATAACAGTAAATGGAATGACTAAAGAATAAAGGGGAGTGGGTTAAAGGGAAATGAATGAGTTAATCAACAAAATTAGAGATGATAGAGGTCCTTCATGCTTAAAGCATCTAGCACCCTGAACAAAATATATTTTGGTTGTGTTAAAATCTGATACATAAAAGTTTGAAATTTTATTTGTGAGTATGGTGTACTAAGTTGTTGACTAAGAGAGGGGGGAGCAATGGTTGATTAAAGGTTTAGGTAAAGTGGGAGAAAGTGAATTCTGATGAATTGCTGGATTGTGTTTAAATGTTTACTGAGTTTGGAACTAATGGGTGGATGGTAGATATATGAAAAGACAGAGAACTAGCAAAAGAAAAAAGAATGGACAGGAATATGGTGCAAACGTGAAGATTGTAAAATAATGAAATAGTGAGGTATAAAAGATATGATGTTAACAATAGGGGGCTGAAAAATTCTTTTGGAGGGAGTGTTGTGACAGTAGTGTAGAGAGAATGGTTGTTTTTAAAAAACAATAATTGTTGAGAAGGATTAAGGTGTTGACATTTATAGAGGAAAGACAGATGAAGGAGATGGGGTAAATTTGAGAAGTGTGGGTTATGAAAAGAGTTGTCGGTGTAAGGGTTGAAAGTCACGGTTGAAAGATACATGGCGATTAACGCAGTTGGGGCTTCTTTGCTTTTCCTTGACTATTTCCAAGTCTTCATATAAATCTAATTTTAGAAAATTTTTTTGGGGTATATTATGTAACAAAGAGACGTCTTCTGGTATGTTGAGGGTATGTTTATGTTGTGCAAGATGTTGTGAGAAGGTGGAAGTGTTCTCTTTTTTAGTGTGTTCTTGGGAACGGGAAGTTAGTGATCTACAGGTTCTACCTATATATGTAGCATCACAATCAGAGCACTGTAATTTGTAAACACCACTACGATCCATGTAGTTGGTAGGTAATATATGTTAAATCAATAATTTAATGTATTCTTTTTGGTAAGTTAATAAAATACTAAACAAATACGTGGAAAAAACTTTTGAAGATATACGAAGTAACACTGGTATTTCAACAAACACCAATTGCGAATCTGGACCACCATTTACAGTCGAAGAAGTAAAATATGCCATCAAAAGCAACAGCACGACTGTAATTTAACGGCTTCTGCCAATGCAGCTCTAACTTGGCTTTCACATTTCACTTGGTTGATTAGTTTATACAGTTCTCTCGAAGTATTATGACAATTAGTTTTCGAGGGGAAGGATTTTTGTTTACTAAAACCGACCATTGGATTTATCAAATTTTAGAAGGGTAGAATATAGCTTGCAGCAGTTATAGCACTAAGTTACAGATTGAACACATGTATAATATTTATTATAATTATCGATATAATATACTGAAGATCGAACATGTTGATATTTTTACATGTACCTGATAGACGCGGAACTGACGTCATTACTGCATTTACAATGTCCGACATGAATTTAACAGGTAACTAATTATTTTCCAATATTTTATTGTTAAACAGGTAATATATGTTAAATCAATAATTTAATGTATTCTTTTTGGTAAGTTAATAAAATACTAAACAAATACGTGGAAAAAACTTTTGAAGATATACGAAGTAACACTGGTATTTCAACAAACACCAATTGCGAATCTGGACCACCATTTACAGTCGAAGAAGTAAAATATGCCATCAAAAGCACCAAAGATGGTAAAGCAGTAGGCCCTGATAATTTTCACTCAGAATTCTTAAAACTTATGGACTATGATGGCATAAAATGGTTGACAAATATATTTAACAGTATATATGATACGGGCGTGGTTCCTCAAGAGTGGTTAGTGTCAACTTTTATAAATCTTCCAAAAAAACCCAATGCGAGAAAGTGCGAAGACTATAGAATTATAAGCCTTATGAGCCATTTACTTAAAACATTTCTAAAGGTCATCCACAAAAGAATATATACAAAATGTGAGGAACAACTAACAAGAACACAATTCGGATTTAGTGATGCTCTGGGAACACGGGAGGCCCTTTTTGCTGTACAGGTGCTATTTCAGAAATGCAGGGATGTGAATTGTGATATATACGTATGCTTTATAGATTACCAGAAGGCATTTGACAGAGTAAAACATGACAAATTAATGACTCTAATGCAAGAAATTGGAATTGACAACAAAGATCTTAGAATTATCAGAAACATTTACTACAATCAAACGGCCAAAATCAAAATAGAAGACCAGTTAACTGATAAAATTGCAATAGAACATGGAGTACGACAGGGCTGTATTTTGTCTCCATTGTTGTTCAATATTTATTCTGAATGGGTATTTAAGGAAGCTTTAGACGGTTGTGCGAAAGGAATACTAATAAACGGTGAATGGTTGAATAACATTAGATATGCAGATGACACTATAGTTTTTGCCGATAATCTGAATGACTTACAGATATTAACAAATCGCATAACAGAAGTCAGCAACAGATACGGACTAGCTCTTAACATAAAGAAAACCAAATTTATGACAATTAGTAAAAAACCAATACTAAACGCTCAACTTACAATCAACCAACAGAATATCGAAAGAGTCGAGCAATATACATATCTAGGCACCAATTTAAATAGCCAATGGGACCACTCAACAGAAATTAAACAGCGAATAATAAAAGCAAAAGCAGCATTCGTTAGAATGAGAACTATTTTCAACAGTCGAGACATATCATTAAAAACAAAATGCCGTCTATTGAACTGCTACATATTCACAGTTCTGCTCTACGGAATGGAAGCATGGACACTGACTGTTGCATCTATGAATCGGCTCGAAGCTTTCGAAATGTGGTGTTATAGGCGCATCTTACGTATATCCTGGGTTGACAGAGTTACTAATGTGGAGGTCCTGCGTAGAATGGGGAAAGAATGTGAAATTCTCATGACCGTCAAAACTAAAAAGTTGGAATATCTAGGTCATGTAATGAGAAATCAAGAACGTTACGGCCTTCTCCAGCTGATTCTCCAAGGGAAAGTAAATGGTAAGAGAGGACCGGGAAGAAGACGCATTTCCTGGCTTCAAAATTTGCGAAAGTGGTATAACACGATTACCACTGAACTGTTCCGCGCTGCAATAAGCAAAGTGAAGATAGCCGTGATGATCACCAACGTCCGGAACGGATAGGCACTTTAAGAAGAAGAAGAAGTTAATAAATCTTTTATATTTTGCATCCAGTCACATCAGTACCGTGCAATGCGCAACTATATACCTGTAAAATATATAATGTTTTATATACTTTTATGTTAAAAAAATTATAATTTTTTAATTTTACAATGTAAAACGTCATTATATCTTTTAATTAAATGTAAATAACAACGAAAATAAATATTTATTGTACATATATATGTACCAAAAGAATTTTTTGCGTACACTATTGACATTCTGGAAAAAAGATCGACCATTGGAACCAGCCACTTTGGACGCAAGTATTTATTACTAGGGTCCATCCTTTATACATTATACCGATGATTCTAATAATAAAAATCAAATCGTGGTGTCGTGTATACAAGACAATATTCAAATAGGTACATATAATTATATCTATCAGCTCGTAGTTCTTTAAAAGTTGATTTATAAAGAGTTTTTTTCGACGATATATGGATATACGGATACTCGTATATCCTCCGTAGACCCTGTAGACCTGAGTTATCCCCTTACTATTTTCACATTTTTAAACAACTGAAAAAGTCGTTAAAAGATAATAGTTTTCAGTCGGACGAAGAAGTACAATACACTGTAAAAGAATTCTTTGAGCAAAAGTCAAAAAATCTCCAATTAATTATCTCCTATCTCCGATTAATTGTGGTAGTAATTATTTGTATATTTACTTACCAATAAATATTTTCTGGTTTAAGAATGGGCTTTATTTGAATAAGCCTCGTAGTAAATTCTCATTTATGGGATATAACTTCATATGTTATAAATTTTATGTATGGAGTATATTGTAGCGGTTAATATTTCACCCAAAAAATTTGTTTATGCAATTTTAAAAAACTGATGTAATGGATTATAAACACGTTTGAAAACATTTAAACCAACCACTGGACTTTATTTGAGAATAAATGTTTTAAATCTTTTTTCCTCGTTGTGATGCATAATTTATCTGTTTCTATGTTGCAAATCTCTTGAATATAATAACGGACGAAATGATACAAGCAGTACGTAAAGGTCATGGTTACAGAATGGGGAACAAAAAGATCCAAATATTATGTTATGGAGATGACGCCTCATTAATCGCCGAGACAGAAGACGAGCTCCAAAGATTAACACATATCTTTAATACGACAGCCAAGAAATACAATATGATAATATTAGCAGAAAAAACCAAATGTATGACAACATCTAAATACACACTACGATGTAAAATCGAAATTGAACGAATTGAGTATTGATGAATGAATTAAAAAACGAATACATTAGTAGAATGGCAGAGGATAGGGTACTACGAATAGCACGATATAAGTCACCAAATGGATGAAAAATTATTGGCAGACCAAGAAAAAGATAATGCGATAATTTAAATAATTTAGGAGGCTAATATTAAAGACTCCTGTACAGCGGAGTAGATAAAAGCAAACGAGCTCAGGCAGGAGTAGGCCTCTTAATGCACAATAAATATAGTAACAATATTCAAGAAATAAGATACATCAACGAACACATGATGCTGGTTTGCATTAAACTTCACCAGACGATACTTAATATTATCCCCGTATATGCACCGGATAACAGCAAAAAACAAGGAAGACAAAGATGCTTTTTATGGACAGCTCCAAGATCTACTGGACACCACAATAGACGGTAGTAAAAGAATAATTATCGGTGACCTAAACGCCAGAGTAGGCAACATACCTGTGGCTGGAGTTACACAAAGATTTAACGAAGAAACGCTCAACGACAACGAAGAAAGACTTCTAGAACTTTGTTTAATGAATAACCTCCGAATTAACAACACATACTTTGACCACCCAATACAACATAAGATCACCTGGTCGGATACAAGAGGACGTAACTCTATGATTGACTACATTATAACAAACAGACAAATACACCCCAAGAATATAATAGATGTGCGCACTCTATCTTCCGCCAATGTAGGATCCGACCATGGCCTGGTACTGGGAAAAATAAAAATAGCAATCACCACACAAGGCAAGCGAAATACAAAAGTAGAAGAAAAGTTAAACATAGAAAGCTTAGAAGAAAAAAATGCTTATTAAAAGCTTAAAATTTTTATTTTAAAGAAGATCTTTTCGGAATTGAATCATTCCATCATCAGTTTACTAAAAGAGAGAGTAAAAATACCAATATTAAAAAACAAGTAAGTTAAAATTTAAATATATAGAAAGAACACGTTGGTTTTTTACTACTTACATAAAAAGTTGTTAAAAACATTGTATGGCCACATAAACACATTGGAAGGACATCAGTATTAAAAAACAATCCTCATGGTATTTATAAAGGTAAATGCAATAGACTGTTAACTTGTTGATTAATAAAAACTGAAAATGGGGGCATCTTACATGACCCCCTGTAGCTGGTGAGGTTTTATCGACTTACATTACCTCTGATCTGTGCTGGAGTCTAGGGCTAAATGATAGAAAGATGGTATGAAAAAAAAAAATCGGTTGCCTGTAGTCGGTTTTACGGGCGAAGATTTTACGTGACAACGTCTTTTTCTCGGTAGAATATTTATTGATATAAATATTATTAAATTGCACAATAGTTGTTTGCAGTTGAAACGCGCTGTTTCTTCTCAATCGACTGAATTACGATTGATTGCAGAGTGATTTAAACTAATAATTTACTTAACACTATCAACATTTGTCAATAGTATGACATAACCTATAAACTCAGTTTCTCAACTTTTGTGTCAATCTAACAATTAATCAATCAATCATAGTTTACGATAATGAAATATTAGTGTACAATTATTTACCTTTATTGTTGTAGTTGTTGTAAATGACGAATCTCAGCACTCCACATTTTCACTACAGACACAGCTGACGATACTTTAACCACACGTGTGAACTTGTATTATGACGCTTTCTCGGTTTTCCAACGCCAAGAACGCTCGAGAAAGACAGAGACACAAGCACGCACCGATTCAACGCGCCTAATTCTCTAGTGCTGCGCGCGCAGCGGACCGATCATGTTTGAGTGGGAGAGAGACGCAAGGCATTCGCCGATCCGGCGGGCCTCTCTCTCGTTCGGTGACTCATCGTAACAGACGTGAGCGGGCGTTACACTTTTTCATGAGTGGCTCCGAGCCACAACCTAATTTAAGACGTTGTCACGTCAAAAGGGACACAAAACTTGTATAGAAACAGACTAACAGAAAAGCTAAACAGCCATAACCTAGATACTAAAAAGAATATAGAAGAAACCTGGAAAATTATTAAACAATGTATTCTACAAGCAGCGGAAGAAGCTTTAGGTAAAAGAAAAGTTAACAGAAATAAACGGGAATACAAAACACCATGATACGACGAAAGGGTAAAAGCACTAGCAAATAAAAAGAAACAAGCTTTCCTAACATACAAAGGAGTGAAGACATCGGAGGCACGAGAAGACTACGTGAGATTTAGGAATAGAGTAAACCAAGAAATAGATAACATCAAAAAAGAACACTGGGAGAAATTTATCAAAGATATAGAATACGACCTCTATGGATCTCAGAAAAAGGTATGGAAGATGATAAGGAGACAAAAAACAAAAATGAATGAATTTGTACGCATAGATAACATTACGGAGGAACAATGGACTGAGCATTTCAAGAAATTATATGGAGAAGGAGAAGAAGAGAACAGAGAAATAATCAATAACGGAACTCACGATAGGGTACTAATATCAGAAGAAGGGCTACAAGAACGAATAAGAAAAAATTAAAAAACAGAAAAGCACCTGGTCCTGATAAGATAAACAATGAACTGCGAAAATATGGAGGAACAACACTACGTAAATAGCTCCTAAAATTATTCGTCGATATAATAAATACCGGAGTAGTACCAGAATGGAAGGAAAGTCTCCTGCTACCGATACTTAAAAAGGGAGACTCGAGAAATCCTGAAAATTATAGAGGCATTAGTCTGATGAATAGTACATTAAAATTGTTAACGGCAGTCATAAAAGATAAAATCGAGGAAAAAGCGAACATGGCAGATGAACAACAAGGTTTCCGGAAGAACGCAGCACAATAGACGCAATTTTTATTATCAGACAAATAATAGAGAAGTCTATTGAATATGAAAAACTAGCATACATAAGCTTTGTAGATTTAAAAAGTGCTTTTGACAGAGTGAAGCGAAATGACATCTTAAATTTATTACAAGCTGAACAAATAGACCATCAGATAATACGGACAATTAATGAAATTAACAAGAACAACAAGACCAGAGTTATGATGACAACAGGGGAAACAGAATGCATAGAACTAAAAATAGGAATCCGCCAAGGAGACTCGCTCAGCTCATTGTTATTCAATATGGTGATGAATCAAATAATTCACGAAGTAAGAAAAGGACACGGATACCACATGGGAGCGCATAAAATTACGATACTATGCTATGTTGATGATGCAATACTAATTGCTGATAACGAAGATAACCTACAAAGGCAGCTCCACACTGGAGGAAAAAACTAAATGTATAGTGATCAGTAAAGAGCCGCGTAGATGCAAACTAGAAATATACGTCAAAATTGTAGAACAAGTAATGAAATTCAATTACCTAGAAGTAGAGATCACTAGTAACAGGGATATAAGAATAGAGATCACAAGGCAAGCATCAAAAGCGGCAAGAGTAAGTGGTTGCCTCCGAGAAACCATATGGAGAAACAAATATCTGACCACGGAAAGCAAAATGAAAGTATACAAGACAACAGTAAGACCAATCCTAATATATGCAGCGGAGACAAGGACCGATACAAGAAAGACAAAACAACAAATCAACAATATCGAAAGTATTAAGATCAATAGCGGGCAAAAAAACTGGAACGAACATGTAAACCGAATGGGACCAGATAGATTAGCGAACATCTGTAAAAACAACAAGCCGTATAGCAGAAGACCCGTTGGAAGGCCGCCAAAAGGGCGGAAAAATAATGTACAGTCAACAACGACTGAAACATAATAAGAGGCAGACAAACAGGAGTAATCCTAGTCGCGCCAAAAAGAAGAAGAAGAAGAAGATATTGAAGACGAAACAGGTTTTAAAGCCTACATACAAGAAATACGAAGAAGAAGGAGATGTGGTAAATATTTTTATGAAATACACTAATTTAATTTTTATCTTTTTGTACATTTTATTTTGATAAATGCATGATTGATTAAAATATTGATAAATGCTGTACAAGAACTATATAGAGACTCAAAGGCACAGATAAAAACAGAAAAATATCTAACGGAAGAATTCCTGGTTATCAAAGGCTTGCGACAGGGATGCTGTATCTCACCAACCTTATTCAAGATATATGTTGCAGCAGCATTGGAAAGATGGAAAAGAAAGGTGCATAGGATGGGTATAGAGCTTAGCAATGAATGTATATATACACTCCAGTTTGCTGATGACCAGGTAGTACTAGCGACCGACAGGGAAGACATGCAGTACATGCTTAGAAAACTGATAGAAGAATATAACGACTGGGGAATGAATGTCAATACGACAAAAACCAAATATCTTTGTATTGGAAACGAGTCAGATAACATAGACCTCGAAAACGGACAACATATTTCATGCTGTCAGAGCTATGACTACTTGGGTCTTGCCTTTGACAATACAGGAACTGATACACGGGTAATAGAAAAACGAATCACGCAAGCAAAGAAAGTCTTAGGATGTCTCAATGGTATACTGTGGAGTAAAGAGATAACGAAAGGAAGAAAATTTAATATATATGAGACCATGATGAAAACTACTCTTCTTTATGGCGCTGAAACATGGAGAATTAGTGAAAAGAACAAAAAGCGAATAGAAGCAGTAGAGATGGATGCAATGAGAAGATCTTTAGGTATTTCCAGACGAGACCGAATCAGAAATGATGTAATAAAACAACGTATGGGAATAGAAGGAAATATAACTCAAGATATAGAGAAGAAACAATTAAGGTGGTATGGGCATGTTCAACGGAAGCCAGCAACAAAACTCCCCAAAAAAGTAGTAGAATGGCAACCAATAGGTCGACGGAAAAGAGGAAGACCCAGATTAGAATGGTAACACGGCGTAAACAAGTCCATGAGCGAAAGAAATTTAACAACAAACAACTGCGAAGATAGGAAGAAATGGTGTTTAGGATCGGACAACGTCGAAAGACGTTCTAAACCGATGTATATATATATATATATATATATATATATATATATATATATATATATATATATATATATATATATATATATATATATATATATATATATATATATATATAATTGATTAAAATATTCTATAAGGAATTCTAGTATAATATATAAATTTTATGAAGATTGATTATGTATTATTTTATGATCTGCTATTTGATAAAGTATTTGGAATTATGTTATTTTTATAATTATGTCAATATGAATTTATACTATGTTTCCAAATAACATAATTAATAATGGACAAAGCTTTGTGTACGTTAAATAAATATTTGTATTGCCTATTTATTAGTTCAAAGCATACCAAAAGAGATAGACAAAGAGCTCTCTAAATGTTACGGGATCCCATTCATATTTACTTAATTGCTAGCGCTTTAATTGTTTGCCTTCGTACAAAGGTTACTCTGATTTTCCTAATCTACTCCTGTTCTTGATATTATGTTGTGTTTCTTGCGGTTACATGTAGTTCTCGGATGGTTAGAGTAACCGCGGATCAAACAAGAACACACCTTTTAGTTTAATTGATGTAAGACCGCAGCACCTGTTAAACTTGAAATTATTTAAACAGATTTTTTAATTTTGTTATTTACTAAATTACAAAAATCTTAAAAGTTAGTATAGATATATTACGGATATATTATATAAATACATATATAAATATGTATATATAGGGTGAGATTTTGGTGCGACCAAAATCTCACCCTATTCTCACTCGGTGAGAATCTCGGTATTTTTTGATATTTTTTTAGGAACGTACTCAAAGTAACTATCAAAATTCAGAACATTGTCAAGTTGGAATTCCAAATATTGAACTGTTGTGACAATTTCAATTTTTTAAATATATTTATTAACCATTTCTAAAATAGTGTTCATTTTTTGAATAGCTACATCAAAATTATCATCACTACAATAGATTAGAGTATCATCGGCAAAAAGATTAATAAATTCACAAATTACAAAAATATCGATATCGTTAATATACACAATAATAATAAAAGGGGCCTAATACACTATTTTGAGGAATCCCTGTATTACTATCCATTTCAGATGACAATTGGTCTTTAAATCGAACTTTCTGTTTGCAATCTTTTAAATAATTTTCTAACCACGCAATTACTGTACCTCCTATACCATACCGGAAATGGTTTAGAAATGAAATCTTCCTATTGATGATATTACGTTTATTCCTCTGTAGTTTTTGCATCGTTTTCTATCTTCTTTCTTAAATATAGATGTCATATATGCGTCCGTCCATTCCTTTGGGAGCTGTTCTCCATTTAGGGCTTTCTGATATATCCATTTTATCATCCGATGTAATTTTTTTGAGCCGTAAGTTATAAGCTCAGATTAGATGACTCGGTGCTTTCTTATTTTTAATTGCTTTTATGGCCTTTCTCATTTCCTTATCTGTTATTTCTATTTCTAGTTGTGGGGGTCTGCTTCATATTCGCCTGTTTTCTTTTCCAATGAATTGTGAAAATTCATTGGAATTCCATTCGTCTTTGTTCTGTTAACAGTGTCTTGTAATAGTCCTACCAGTATTTTCCATGACTCCGAAGTTCTTGTAACTCCTATGTATGTTTTAATATTTAAGCAGGTTCTTTCCCATTCTTTATTCTTTTGTGGTGTTATTTGTTTTTTCACTTCTCTATCTTTTTCTCTATATTCTTTACAAAATTCATCGCTGTTTGTAGTCAGCCATTTTCTGTATAGTTGCTTTTTTTCTTTAATTATTCTTTTTATTGGTTCATTTATTTCATAATATTGCTGTTTAATTGTTATATGTTCTTTTTATCCAAGGGCTTCGAATGCTGCTTATTTTATACTCGCCTTTATATGCTCGTATATTTCTTCGATGTTGCCGTATCTGAATTATATTAATTTTTGGTCTAGACGTTGTTTGTATAGTTTTCTTATTGATTTTTCTTGTAGTAGTTCTATATTTTATTGTTTTTCTCTTATAGTGTTTAACGGTTCTTTTGTAGAGAGGGTCTTGTTATGTTTCCAATTAATGCCCATTTTTGCTGTCAGTAGTTTATAGTCAGTTCCACATTCTGCTCCTCTTCTGACTCTCATATTTTTTATCTTTATTGTGGTGTATATATTTTGTACACTTAACTCATTTAAGATTATTTTGTCAGTTGTTGATTCTCCCCCCAATTCCATCAATTGTGATCAACAAAATCTGGATAAAAAGTATATATTAGAAAAAAACCTTGTTGTAATACACACCTTGTATGTCTAATTAAATATACATTTTCTAAAGTTAATGTATTAACAGGTTATATCATGGGGATATGACGTTTACTACACTTCAGCGGGACATCTTATTCCCGTATATTATACATGCAAAGTTTCCTCATTAGTTAATTACTTGAGGCACGTTTTGTCCTCTTGTATTGTTTTAACGTACGTTAATTTTCTCAGATTTAGGTTAACCGGATTTAATTAAAGCTTTAAGGCTAAGTTATCAAGTTTTGTAGCATATTCGTTTTGTGGATAAGTAACTTTACGAATGGTAACTAGTAAGCTACTAATTAATGTGGAATTTAAATTTACTCTGTATTATCTTCATGTTTAACAGGTAAGTTAATATACCAGTAATATAATAAAAATATAGAAAATTTCAAAATATAAAATTCAGTGCGAAAAGAAAATAAATTGATACTATATCAGTACAAATTATTTTTGAAGTGAAGCTTTTATACTAGAATAATAATTTTTCTCTACAATCAAATACTGAGGTGTTTGTCACGAAATTAACGACACGAAATAGTTGGAAGACATCCATTTACACAAGAAGGTAAGTCTGTTATACAACGTGTAAACTTTTTAAATTTTATTCAAATCTATTTTAACCCTTAACTAGTCGCTACATGATCAAAATGTCACCTCGGGGAACAAATAAGGATCTAACCACCTTCTGATATCGCCGGGTGCTCTGTAGAGGGCTTCGGAGTTAACGTCGAGAGCTCCTCTACTTAAGTCCATTTTCGGGTTATGGACTTGGAAAATATTTATCTTCGGTGTCTTGCCTTGAAAAAGGCAAGATATTTCTTACATGACAATTTCTTCGTCTAAATAAAAACACCAAGTTAAGTTGAAACAATTCTCAGAGTATGAACAATAAATGCAGGAAGCAGAGCCCCGAGAGCACTAAGCTCTCGGAGAGCCTATAAGGAACTGACCTGGCTGACCTGAAAATCGCCAATATTTATATGCGCTGTTCGAGCGATAAATAGGGATTTCCAGGTCAAGAGCCAATGGGAAAATTCGATGCGAGGCGATGCGCATCAAAATGCGTACTAGTCCACAGACTGTCGCATTCGATGACATCCCCCCTCCTCTGGAGACTCTGCGGCTGGGAAAAATATTTATTGAATAAAAATACATGTGACAATACACAAGAAAATATGCATAAAAATACAAAAAAAACGTTCAAAGTAATTCACACAACACTGCACTACTTACAGGGGAAGGTCGGTGGTGATGACGGCATCTCAAGCTCCTATAGGTCCATCCTCGGTCGGTGTGCCAACTCCTCCAACGGGTCCGTCTTCTTTTCGGTCGTCCGGATCCCAACTGCCATATCCAACGGGATTTTGTAGGGTACCAGTGTGCCGAAGCCTACGTGGTCGTCCGACCACTTTCGGTAGGGGGCGATGACTGGGTCTACTCCGGGACTTTCATCGGCATCTGGGGCTTCTAACTTCGAAGAAGCCTGGCTCGTCAAAGGTGTCTACACGTCGAAGGAATCAGGTCTGCAGAAGGCCTCGATGTCGGAGTGTTAGAGTATTGCTTTCTAACACTACGTGGTTCTCCCCATTATTCTCTTGACTTCAACCCATGTTGAAGTCAATGGTGTGTTGCCTTCTGTGATTTCAAACTGGGTCGTGGGTTCGGATTTTAACCACGTTGTCGGGCGCCATGTCACCTCGGGGAACAAATAAGGGTCTAACCACCTTCTGATATCCCCGGGTGCTCTGTAGAGGGCTTCGGAGTTAACGTCGAGAGCTCCTCTACTTAAGTCCATTTTCGGGTTATGGACTTGGAAAATATTTATCTTCGGTGTCTTGCCTTGAAAAAGGCAAGATATTTCTTACATGACAATTTCTTCGTCTAAATAAAAACACCAAGTTAAGTTGAAACAATTCTCAGAGTATGAACAATAAATGCAGGAAGCAGAGCCCCGAGAGCACTAAGCTCTCGGAGAGCCCGTGAGGAACTGACCTGGCTGACCTGAAAATCGCCAATATTTATATGCGCTGTTCGAGCAATAAATAGGGATTTCCAGGTCAAGAGCCAATGGGAAAATTCAAGGCCGGCGATGCGCATCGAAATGCGTACCAGTCCACAGACTGTCGCATTCGATGACAAAAAAGACCGCACGTATTAAAAATTGCTAATATTTTGGAAAAAAAAATTACATTTGGCAACCACGGCCTTCAGTAGCTTACTCATTCGATACAAATACAAAAGGAGCCTCAGTACTAAATCAGAGTAGCGGGAGGTTTGTTGATTAGGAGTTACAGCGCAAAGGTCATAATTTCCGCTCACGTCTAGTCAGCTAAAAAGTTTTTATAAATTGTTTTATTGTGTTTCTTATCACCTTATGGTCACTCTTATGGTATTTATAAACTCTATTTTTTTAAATAATATACTATTATACTTCTGTCTGATTGTTTAGTAACCTTTTGAATATACCTCTCTTTCTTTTACTATGTAATTAGTTATCCAATTTTAAATTACTTTGCAGCAAATTACTATTACGATATTTCATAATTTTCTTTGTTCTATTATTGAGAATCAAATATTTAATTTTTAAAATTTTAAGCTACAGCAAACTTTTATATATAACATGTTTGGCTTTATTTTTAGAATGGACTGTGAGAAGGAACAAAGGAGACTTCAAGCCCTCATGGAAGAAGAACCGCTTGATATAGAATATGGCGACGTCGATGACGAGAATGAAGTAAATCCGGAAGTTATTGATGAGAGGTCGGAAGATTCGGAAAGCAAACAAGAACAGGATTTAGAGGAAATAGGAGAAGTTTTACTGAATAATGTACGAGAAGAAAGTGTTTTTAGGGGAAAAGATGGTACAGTCACATTTATGAAATATGGAGTTATTTCATTGAAGAGGACATGATTTACGTAATTGTAAAATCCACTAATAAATACATTGAAAGTATAGCAAGCAATTTCTCTAGGGAAAGGGATGCAAAGCTTACAAACCCATCTGAAATTCGCGCTCTTATAGGCCTTTTATATTTGGCAGGGACATATAAAGCCCATCACCTGAATACAGAAAGTATCTGGCAAACTAATGGCGAAGGTATCGAAATATTTAGACTAGTTATGTCATTATCCCTATTTCGGTTTCTTCTAAGATGCATTAGATTTGATGATGAGGTCGATCGTGAAGAACGTAGGAGACTCGATAAGATGGCCGCCATCCGAGTATTTTTTGACGAATAGAAAAGTGTAAATCGGGATATAACTATTTGCAAAATTTAACATGCGATGAAATGCTTCCTGGATTTTTAGGGAATTGCCCTTGGATACAATCCAAGCAAGCAAACCCTCATAATATGGGCTTAAAATTTTTAGTTTATGTGATGCTGAAATGTATTATACCATAAATATGGAGGTTTATGTGGGTCGTCAACCAGATGGCCCATTTACTGTAGACAATTCCCCGAAAGAAGTTGTAAAAAGAATGTGTGCGCCAATAAAGAATTCTGGGCACAACTCTAGATAATTGGTTCATTAGCATTCCTCTAATAGATGTTTTAAAAAAAGAATTTGGATTGACTGTTGTGGGGACCATTAGAAAGAACAAAAGGGAACTGCCCCCTGAATTACTTCAAGGATCTCGTCCTCTCAAATCAAGTATATTCGCCTTTAGCGATACATGTACCTTAGTGTCGTATATCCCCAAAAAGAAGAAAGTTGTATTGCTTGTTTCAAGTTTACATGATGACGACGCTATAGATAGAGAAACATTTAAATATTATAAACCAGAAATTCTGATGTTTTATAACAAAACAAAAGGCGGGGTTGACGTCGTTGATCAGCTATGCTCCTCTTATGATGTTTCGCGAAAAACAAGACGTTGGCCCATGGTAATTTTTAACACCATACTAAATATCGAAGGCATTAATTCGCTAGTGATTCATGCAAGTAACAACCTTGCTGATAATAAAATGCTTAGAAGAAAATGTTTGAAGCATTTAGCATTTTCTCTTATGGATGAACATCTACGGGTCCGAGCAACAGTAGGCAATTTAAATTGAGATCTGAAGTTACGTATTAAGGCCATATGTAATATTCCTAACACAGACGGCACTCCAACGAATGAAGGAGTACATGGTAGATGCTACTAACCGGACCTAGATGCTAACCGGAAAACGACTGTTTCCTGATGTAAATGTAAAAAGTTTTTATGCAGGAAACATACACGGGCAGTATGAAAAGAGTGCCAAACTGAACTTATTCGGATTAACTAAAAGTTTCCTTTTTTTTTTCGGCTAGAATATTATATATATATATATATATATATATATATATATATATATATATATATATATATATATATATATATATATATGTATATATATAAATCTGTTTTTTTAATGTTCTGTCCAGTGTTTTCAGCATTAGTTTACTTTTTATATTGTTTTGTAATATGTTACTCTACTTATTAATCCTTAATAAAATCGTGTTATACTTAAACTGGTTCGAAATACTTTTATTACCACAAACTAAGAAGTAAAAGACCAAACGGTCGTTTCGACCGCGCGCGACTACTAATTTTCAAAAATTCCTAGCGACTACTGAAGGGTTAAAGATATTAACTAGCTGTTAAGCTAGTTAAAGCCGAAATCAGCTCGTGGAACCAATAACTCGTGGACTTCCCTGGTTTACGTCGGCAAAGAGAAACATAAAGTGGTACTAAGAATCAAAACAGAGACAACGATTGGTATCCTACGTTACTGTGAAATTATTAAATATTTGCTTTTTGATAAATGCACTTGACCTACCCCAAAATGTAGTCAGACCATTCCGATAGTGAGTGTTAAGGGTTAAGTCTGTTGTACGGTATCAGTGTTAGCGGTAAAACTTCATTAAGTTTGGTAATTTATACAATGATGAAAATTTCAACACAACTTCATTAGACCACTCCATAGTGAAATTACCACGATATTGACCGTACTCTAATACTCGCGTCCGAAGGGTGAGATATGCGGTGCATCAGCTTTCGATTCTCTTGAATCGGGTCCACTTACGGACAAACAACGGGATAGCACGCGCCGGTCATAAATAGAGAGTTTTGCCCTATCACACGGATCGTAAACTACAAATACTAAGAAGAAATACGGTATTCCACGTTGTGTTCGTACCTGTCTTTATATTTTGTCTTTTTCTATTATTCTTCGCAGATAAAGAACGTCACTCCACGTTCTGTGAGATCGCTCCTTAAGGTTGATCTGCACCTTCAATTAATTTGTTTCTGATCCTAAAGATGGCTCTACTGCGGCATGCTGCTATGGTTAATTTTTCGACTTAATTGTACCTTTCTACATGATGACTATTTGTTGCTACAAACCATAATGCAGACAAAAATACAGGGAAAACGAAGTATTGGAAGAAGACGCATCTCATAGCTCAACAATCTAAGAAAGTGGTATAATTACAGTTACTTCGACTTGTTCAAAGCTGCAATCTCAAATGTGAAAATAGCTGTGATGATTACCAACCTCCTTAGAGCAGACGGTACCTAAAGAAGAAGAGAAGATGATGACTCTGTAATATTTTCAAACCCTAACATAAATTACAGTGTTCTATCGTTATATCCATTAGATGGGTTGCCAAGTTGTGTAGACAGTAATTTTATCAAAAACGCTATAACTTATATGCTTACTAGTAGACCAAGTAAGCAAAGATATCTTTAACAACATCTTTATGTATAATATTTTTATTTGATTTCATCAAATTAAAATGGCCGAAGAAGATATCCGGAAGACTGCATTTAACCTTAAAAATGGCCACTATGAAAACATGTCAATGCCATTCAGACTCAAAAACGCTTCCTTGACATTCCAGAGAGTAATAAAGAACGTAAAGAACGTACGAAAAGGACTAGTAGGAGAAATATGTCTACTCTACATGGACGACATTATTGTACTCGTATTTTCAACCTCTCTTCAAGAACACATGGTACATCATAAGAAGATTTTTGAGAGATTAAGAGAAACAAGATTTAAAATACAAGATGACAAATGTGAATTTCTTAAGAAAAACCAATGCTTATACTTATATAAAAATTACCACTAATATGTTATGCAAGGAACACTATTTACTTCAGTTATCAGAGACGAAAATGCCACTGAACCTCTCATACGAACAAGCTGAATTTTCCCAAGAATATTAATTTTGGGATCCAAAAAAGGATGCAAAAAAGTTTACCACTCTTACCTCCTAAAACCATTCCTCGTAGGGGGTAAAAATGCAAAAAAAAATCGATTTAATAAGAATCTGTACTCCGCAGAAAAAATATTTTAAATAAAAAATGTAGCTAAGATAATCATTATCATCATTTTGGCTTTACAGCCCTGTGTGGATCCTAGCCTCCCCAAGAATTTTTTTTCAGTCATCCCCATCCATCGCCTTCCTCCGCACAGCTAAGATAATTCTAAACAAAAATGTATATTAGCACTTGTTGTGTAGAATGAACCGCTCTCTCACAAACAACGCTTGAAGCAACTGTCGATTTTGAATGTCAGCTCGACGGTAAAAATTCGATATATCTTGATTTACGTGTGCAAGTGTGTAAGTTTCACCATGGCCAGTTCAAAATTCAAACGGTAATATTCTTATTAAATATTGTTGTAATCTGCTAAAGTGTTATACAAAGTAATTGATATGGCAACCCTGTTAGTATGACGTTTTGTTTGAAGTCACCTATGTACAACACAATTTAATGGTGGCAGTTCAAGATATAATTCTTATTTAACGTGATTTTTCATATGTTTAGGAAAATATATTTAATATTTTATTGGAAATATGTATATTAGCTCTTGTTGTGTAGAATGAACCGCTCTCTCACAAACAACGCTTGAAGCAACTGTCGATTTTGAATGTCAGCTCGACGGTAAAAATTCGATATATCTTGATTTACGTGTGCAAGTGTGTAAGTTTCACCATGGCCAGTTCAAAATTCAAACGGTAATATTCTTATTAAATATTGTTGTAATCTGCTAAAGTGTTATACAAAGTAATTGATATGGCAACCCTGTTAGTATGACGTTTTGTTTGAAGTCACCTATGTACAACACAATTTAATGGTGGCAGTTCAAGATATAATTCTTATTTAACGTGATTTTTCATATGTTTAGGAAAATATATTTAATATTTTATTGGAAATATTTTCCAGTTTTACAGTTTTATATACGAAGTTATTAAAATTTTGTGCGGTTTCTTACCAGTAGCTTTATTATAAACCAGAACATATTATTTTTTCCTATTGTGGCAAAACTGTACACTCAAAAACTTTCAAAAAATTCATAGGTATTTCAGAAGGACGGTACAAGATTAAATTTTGATTGCAGGGCATCTGCAAGCCGCTTATACGTATGTCAACCTCTTTGGGTCTCATCAGAACGACACATGCAATTGCTCTGTTATAGATTAACTATCTAGGAGGAACATCCTAAGTATTTTTTAGGATTATATCTTTATGCTGTAAGAAAATTAACATAATTTCATGTTTAGTTTTTTCGCTTTACACTTGGAAAAAAAGGAGTTTTTTGAGTTTTTTCGAAAACGAAAACATGTAGTTTGCTCAAAACACTTTTATTCCTTAAACCGCTGAATTAAAAAAACACAACTGGTCAATACAATAAAGAGACGGAAGCTGGAATACTTCGGTCACAATAAGAGACACTCTGAAAAATATGAACTTTTGAATCTGATCATTTAGGGAAATATCTAAGGTAAACGTGGTCCTGGTAGAAGAAAAACATGTGAATAACAGTGATACCGAAATTTACTACGTCATTATGTAGAGGTGTGGCCAATAAAGTCAAAATAGCGATTATAGTAGCCCACAATCATGATATCCATAAATCGATAAGGGTGATGGAACTAGAAGAAGAAAAAAAATTGGAATATTTTACGTCCAGGCGTGAGCCATAATCCCATGTGAATGCAATGCTATGACGAATATGATATTGCACCCATAATAACTTTTAATTCCTAGGAATATCATAACTAGACTTCGGCAAATATGCAAATAAAAATGTAGAAAATATGCGCATAAATATGCACGTGTTTACCCGAAAATATGCAAATATTTTACAAAATATGCATACAAATAAATAAAAAAATCGTAAAATAGTAACAATTTTATTTTAAAAAAAAAAGTGTACATAACTAAATATTTCCTACTATTCATTAAGATTTACATTTATTTTAAGTAACTACATCATTTTTAAGTATGAATAAACTTATTTAGAATTATGGTAACAATAAATGACCAAGTGGTGTTCAAAATTTTCTAACAAAAACTTCTGGCTTCTGTCTGAGTACATATATTTATATATGGAAAAACTTCGTTCAACATCAACTGATGTAACGGGAGCATTTTTCAAACTAACCAAAACATTTGGTTCTAAATTAATTGTTTCCGAAATATTTCCAGCTAGAACACTGACTACTTCAGAAAGAATATGGTAACCTTTATTTTTTTCCATAGTAGCTTCAAATTTTTTTAAAATATCTTTTCCAATATTACCTCTAACGTTCCGACAACATGACGCAAATTTTTTTATTAATGCTGTACTTTCGAACAATGACAGTTTTGGTGATTCTAACTGAGTAATTGTTTTTGAACAAAACTAAAATTTGATTTTATAAATGAAAGTTCTTGTTGAAGCAAGTTACTCTGAAAAGTTTGTTTAGAATCCAAAAGAGATTGGGAACTTTCATCTGTTAACGTATCAATTATGTTCTTTATTTTAACAAAATGATCTGCATAAAAATTAGCTGCTTCTAACCATGTTCCCCATCGCGTTAAAATAGGTTGTGGTGGAAGAGGAATGTTAGGTAGCATTTCTTTATAAAGTTGAATTCTTATAGGAGATTTAAGAAATACTTTTTTGACACTGGATATCATGGTATTTACAAGAGGAAACCTTTTTCGTATTTCCTCTGCAACTCTGTTTAATCCATGCGCTACACAAGTAACATGTATTAAATCTGGGAAAAATATTTTTTAATTTTGTCCTGCTTTCACCATATAAGGAGCAGCATCCGATAAAATAAGCAGTAATTTATTAGAAGGAATAGTTGTCGGAAGAAAAAAAGTTGCTAATGTTTCTTGTATAAAACGCGAAATTGTTAAAGCATTTGTTTTCTCAAGTTGCTGGCATGAAATAAGATGAGATTTTGGTAAGGTATCTTCTTTAAGAACACCAATCAATAAATGAGCAATATACTTTTCTGAGGAATCAGTGGTTTCGTCTACAGATATGTAAAAATAATTATCTGCAATTTCTTCTTTAATATTAATTAACACCGACGAGTATAGCCCGTTCACATTATTTCTTCTTAGAGACCGATCACTTGGAACATTAAGTTTGCAATATTTTTTTAGAAACGAACTAAAATTTACATTTGCTAATTTTGAAAGCGGTATGTTTGCAGACACTAATGCGCGACACAAGTCTTCATTAAAAGTTTCTTGCTCATCTAATTTTTTTGAAGTAGATTGGAAACATTTAGCCATTGAAGTTTGATGTTTTCCTCCTATTTTTCCTTTTTTTGCAATGTGTGAAGCAGTTCTCACATGTTGGTCTATCTGAAATTTCTTCTCACATGCTATCTATAAATAAAAATAAAAACCTTTATTTTAACCCAACCTTTAAAATATAAAAATATACAAGGTGTTTTTGGTTAATCAAATAACTGGTTTGGAAAAAAAAAACACTCGCTGTTTTAAATGCAGTATTAATCCACAAATTAGTTTTTGTTACTAACCATTAGTACATCATATAACTTATTTTAAAATTCAACAAAAGTTTTTTTTTTGTTAATTCAATTACAATAAAAATAATTGTGTTTTAGAATAGCTGACTTCATAAAAAAAAGTAAAGGTGAAAAATTTTTCTAAATACACACCATTGTATTGTACCATGGACAATTTTTTCTCACTAAAGGAAGCTATTTTTCATTTAAAAACAACCTACGAGTACTAAATTTCAAGTAAATACGTTTATTGGTTTTAAAGTTATTGTTGTTATTAACTAAAAGAATTTAATTTTTTTTAATTTTAACACCCTGTATCTCGAAAAGTAAATAAGTTTGACCCCTCATTAACTATATCGTTTTGTTCAATTTTTCGAGAAGTATCTACAGTCAAACGTTGTAAGTGTCATTTGGAAACACCCTGTATGTATGAAATATTAGATATTTAATAGAAAATATTAGATACTTACAATTTTGCCACAGACTGAACAGTAGATTTTCTCCATATCCATAGACAGCTCTTTATAAGGTTTAATCCAAGTTGAAGCACTGGTTGTTTTAGGCATTATAAAATCACAATCTTCCTTTTTGTTACGCACAACGAGTGTTTACGCTTTGAATATCAAAACAAAAATGATTTACAAATCTGAGCATCAAATTAGAAATGTTTAGGTACCTAATTCAATAAATTGGGAGATTTTGGAAAATCCCTAAATTAGGAACAAAACTATTAGCCGTTCACCTGCTGTTAAGATACAATAAATTGTAGATAGATTTGGGGATTAGATCATAAAATGCAAATAAGCGAACCCTTAGCGATTATCCAATAACTGAATGCCTCAGTGACCGAGACTTTCTAAGAATGTTGAGGGCTACTTAAATTGATCTTCTTTAAATGTGTAAATGTTTTGTACCTGTAGAGATTACGTACTTAGATCATTTCTTGATTAAAATGACTACAAAATTTTATACAAGAATTGAAATAAATTGGTATGTTTAAAAATTTTCAAATACAGTATAAAAATCTGAACTTTTATGCACTTTATGCAAACTTTTATACAAATATGCCAAAATATGAAATATTTGCATAAAATATGCACAATATGCAAAATATGCAATATGCATATTTGCCGAAGTCTAATCATAACCGTTAGATGAACAAAATCAGAGAATGAGGCTTGAGTATAATCAATTGAAAGATAATGATATCAGAAGAGTTTAGAATTTTTACAACTCAACGAATGTTTTCATTTTCAATTGATCAAACACTATTTGGATCTTTTGTTGTTTGCCAATAATTGTCAATTAAATCATGCCAGAACAATCTGAAACTCAAATTTGAAGCTTATTTAACACAATTATGCTTACAATGCAGTTTTGTAGTAGTAACTTGATACAAGGATAAACACAATAAACAATTATAATTAATGTTGGATATTGTTGGATGATCTCACGGAATTGGTTTACCATAATGATCTACGTACTTGGGGAAATGTTTACATTCTCCAGAACTCCGCATTTGTGGTAATATTAATCGTATAAACCAATTAAATAGTAAATTAATTATCATGAAAATAATTTTATTAAATTATTTTAATTTAGCTGCGGAAATATCAAATATCAAATAATTATGTATTTCAATAGAATGTAGGATGCTCATAATGTTGAAATATTAATTGGATATTAAAGTTATTTCCAAAAATAACAATTAATTATATTCGAAATTGCATTATGGAATTATGCTTTTTAAATTAATATATTATTATTACTCAGTTGTTGAATTAGAGAGTGAATATACTGTTTTCATTAACTAAATTTAGTAAAACGAGATTTTTGGTAAATACAGCTTTCGGTATTTTTTTATTAACCGCATCAACCACTGAGGGTTATTACACAAAATATAATCATTACAATATAAAATTACAAAGTAAATTAAATTTCAATTGTGTTAATGTTAATTAAAAAATTAAACTTATAATTTGGCAAGGTTCTAAACCTACTTTCTTGTGACATGGTTAAGTTAGATATTATGTTTTTATGGACAATTATTGGTTGTGATTGTGATGAAAACCACATTTTTAATTAACTAATAGTGGACGTTTCGATTTCCACTCCATAACGATTTCCGACGTGAGAATCGAAACGTCAAATATTATTTAATTCTAATTAAAAATGTGATTTGCATCACAATCACAACCAATAATTGAATGGTCTCATGCCGGATTAAACAATGTACATTTCCTTCGTTTTTGCTTTTTCATTACCATTATTAGGCAAACTTTTGTTCCAAACTTATACCAAAATGAACTATGTGAATACAACAAAACATCAGCTGGAAACTAATAAATTCTATTTAACATAAGGGTGGTAGTACTGGTTCATGATACTATAACTAACAAGATAAGTCAACGCGCATGTTCTTGCATCTCTCTCGCACACCTGTGACGTAAACCCGAGACAACTTTAATGATGCCAAGTTAAATGCTCTATCTGTTGCTATCATGTGTGCTTCAAAACGTAGTGAATGAGATTTTTATTTATTCATTGATGTGGTAAATACTTTGTATATTATATTTTTATATAAATTTTGTGGTTAAAACATTCAGTTTACTGTGTTAATATCACCTAATTTATATATCGTACGCAACTTTCTTTCGACTACCTGTAGCTACTTTATAAAGAAGACAAATTATTTGGTTGCCATAATGTATTGCGCAGTGGTGGGTTGTTTAAACAATTATAATAAAAAAAGTAAATCTTTTTCGAGGTGTCGTTTTTTTTTGTGTTTCCTAGAGACAAACAAATGGGTAAAGTATGGGTCTTCAAGTGTTTTCAGCGAAACATTTTACAGAAGCTGACTATTGTTTAAAAAAAAACTATAGTGGAATATTACTACTAATAGTATAATTGTTTATGAAATTGTCACTGAAGAGATCTTTTCCTCGCTAAATATTTCTAGTGGTGATACAGAAATTAACCCTGAAGATTTAATTGACAGTCATCAAGATTTTATTAATTCGAATATACAAGACATGAAATAGATGGATTGGAAAATTTAACCGGTTTCATTGCATTTAAGTTACAAAAAAAAAGAAATACTTGGATATGTTTCGGACGCTAACGATAAATTTTTTACTTGGGTAAACCACGTTTCTGAAGGTGGTTTACTCAAACCAACACTGGAATTTGTAACTAAATGTAGTGAACTGGAACATATTTTTAGTAGTTATAATGACAACGAATTAAAAATAACTAAAAATTATTTAAAAAACCTAATAGAAGCTGTAAAATATGTAAATGTTGCGAAGATGTAAAATTAGTTTTTTTATATGTAAAATGTATTTTAAAATACTAATTTTAAATAAAAATTTATTATTTATATATTAAGATAATTATAATATCCGCAAGAGAAAAATCACGAAGATTGTAAAATAAATGTCTAAATGATATTCATAAAGTCTGAAGTATGACCTGCTTTTCCTTATATTTCAAATTATTTACATTTTACCGGCCTTTTATATTTAATTCATGTTTTGTAGCAATATCTATTTTGTTTGTGATACACACAGTCAAATCGAAGATTCATATATTTCTTTAATTAATTTTACAAATTACTCATTAATTTTCAAACCACGTTTTCACAGAAAGTAACTTGTTATGACTTCTTAGTGCACGATATGGCATCGAGGTATACTTACCGTTAATTGTTTAAGTTTCGAAGTTGTTCATTACAGTAATGGAACAACGTTGGATATGATGCATCGTTAAAATAAGATCCACACAAGTCCTCTGGCTTTGTCTCGCTATGACGTCATGCGCAAAGTCGATTAAAATTAGAACGGCAAGTGAGCATAACTTGTTAGTTATAATATCATGGTACTGGTTGGCATATGCTACATGAACCATCATCCAGTCCAAGATGGCTTTCCGTGCACATAGTTCACATTGTCATAACATTGTTGATAGAAATTCTAGTGAAGATGAACTCGCTGATTTTAATAGTGGGTTTTCAGATGATTACCATCCAAGTTCTGATTGGGATATTACAGAATCAGGTAAGATAATAATATTTATTAACATAAAACTTCATTATAAAAGTATGGTTATCTTTTGGAATGTTTCTTTTGTCAAAGTGAACCATGTGAAAATGTATCTCTTTCAGTGTCCGCTGGGAGCGCTAGTAAAATATTAGCAGTTGTACCAACGTACAAACATGGTTTTAACCTATCTATATTAGAATAAAGCATTATATCCTATCATTTTTGTATTGGAATTGAAAAAAAAAATTAAAATCACATAGTTTACTTTAGCAAAAATAGATTTTTATTTATTGTATTACATTTATGTATTACAACATAAAAAAGTAATGTTACTTGTAAAATATTAACGTATATAAAATATTAATAATTTTGTGTTTTACAGATGAAGAAAATACCAGAGATCAGGAAGAGCCTCAAAACAAGAAAAGAAAATATAATCCTAGGAAGTGGAAAAAAAATATTCGCAAGCAAAAAAGGGCAGCTGGTAAAGAATATGTCAATGCTTCATATACTGTCACACACTCTAAATATTTATTCCTAATAATGACTATTCCTGCAATGGCAAAATGAAATGCCAAAATAAGCTTACATCAAAGCAAAAAGAAAGTTTTTTAATTTTTATTATAACGAGTCACAGTCTTGGGAAACTCAAACAAAAGCATAATTAGTGATGCTGTTAAATGTAGAACGATAATAAGATGTCGAAAAAACACTAATACTTAAAAAAAACACAGAAAATCGTGAATTTTATATCCCTTCTGAAAACGGAGATATTAAAGTATGCAAAAAAATGTTTTTGAAAATATTACAAATCAATAGCAGTAGAGTACATCGCGCTTTGCGATGAATGAAGAAAAGAAGTGGAAATTTAAGTGATCTTAGAGGGAAAAAAGTGCCTCATAACAAAACTTCACCATAAACAATGGATTCAATCAAAAATCGCATACAAAGTTTCCCTACCATAGTAAGTCATTACTGTTCAACTCAATCCAAAAAAAACACTTGGATTGTAATTTAAATTTGTTACTTATGTACAGCACGAAAAAATACCTATCAAACATGTGACGGATTGAACATTACAATAAAGGCAGCTGAGGAAAACAAAGATGAAGCAATGTTAAAGGCTAAGAGACTAAACCAGGAACTACACCACAAAAAAGTACAGTTAGCTCGCTCAGAACTAAGTGAAGATGTAAATATTAGTGAAAAAGGAAGAGCTATAGTAATTAGTTTCGATCTTCAGAAAGTAATGCTTCTTCCTAAACTAACCACAGGAATTGTTTACTATAAGAGGCAGCTTTCATGCTATAATCTTGGTATACATAATTTTGAAAATGATGTCGGGATAAAGAATGTTTGGGATGAGAGCACTACTGCCTCACGAGGTTCCCTGGAAAAAGGATCATGTATTTTAAAATTCATAAATACCCATGATCATAACGACATATTGATTGTTTGGTCCGACTCATATAGCGGTTAAAACCGCAATATGGGTGTACATAGTGCAATGACCTAATTTAAACCCAAAGGAAGTAGTTCGTAAGTTTGCTGAGCCAGGACATTCATATCTACAAAACGATAGCGATTTTGGTGATATAGAAAAAAAATGAAAATATTATCCTGAAATTTATGTGCCTACACAATGGCATAACATAATTTTAAACTTAAGAGTTAAAAAGAACAAATTTAACTTAGTATTCATGGAAAAAGAGGATTTCATGAGTATAGATGCATTAAAACAATCTGGTAAATCGCGAAAAAGATGAACAAAAAGTAGAATGGTTAAAAATAAAACAAATGAAATTTAATCAAGATAATCCAGGAGTTATGGAATTCAAATACACATAACACAATTTTATTCAGTATATCTAAATACGAGATTGAAAGGCCGACCTGTAAACCTAGCTTCTTTAAACTTAAGCATTCTTTACCCTGAAGGACAAAAATTAAGTCAAGCAAAACTTAATGATATCAGATCACCTTTGCAATTCGTACCACCATGCCATCACCAATTTTACAATAAACTTCAACAAAGTGAAGTATTGGAAGATGACATGGAAGAAGAGAACAACAATAACAATGAAGAGGAAAATGAAATTAACAATACGATTTAAATATTGCTACTATTATTTTTTTATTTTAGACTTATGTATTATTAGTTCAATTTTAATGATGTGTTAATCAACCTGATTACAAACAAAAGAACGATTTACTTATACTTCTTATGCCAAACAGAAGTAAATGCTAAAAAGTTTGCTAATGTTAACCATGTACTGCAAACACTGATAAAAGAGCCTTAAAAGTAGTCAAAATCATGTGCTGTTACTAAAAAAATTAGAGAAATGTTCTCTTAAATAGGTCTTAGAACCTTTTATACTTTAAACAAGATTATAACATACTGTGTATATTTTATAACACCTGTATAAATTTAAACTGTCGTACTGAAAAATTTCAATTTCGGCTTTTGCTTCACTCTGGCATGAGACCATCCAATTGTGGCTTAATCCCAAAAAAACATATTTAATTTTAATTTGTTAAGGATATTGATGTTGTCTAGATAGTTACTTAACTGTTTAAAATTGCAGTTAGATCCTAAAACTTGTGATATACTGTCAGGTGTTGAGTGTTTGTCTCTTTCGTTATCTCTTGTAAATACATGATAGATGTTGAGATTTCTGAACATAAATGTTTAAACATTTCAAAGTGAGCATAAAACCCCTCAATATTTCACTAAAGTAGGCAATCCATTTCTATTAATGATACCATTATGATACTTAGTCTTATGAGGATTCTCAAGAGGTGCAGATTTTTCTTCTAGTAATAATATTATTGCAGCTGAAGTTAGGTCTAGTTGTTTTATAAATTTTTTGCATATTCTGCTATTAATTCTTTTTATGCAGCTACTGGTATAGTATGGATGCATTCTTGACAATATTTTTATAAGTGGTTAACATCTTCTGTATCTGTCTTAACTCAGCTAATAAAGTCTTTATGTTCATGTATGTGCGTTTTCGAAAAAGTCGCCAATCTGTTCAAACTTTAGTTTTAGTGTTACTTCTTTATTCATACTTTTTGTAAATTCGTGTATAAATGATTCTGAGAAAAGTTTTAAGAACATAAGACATCATGCTTAATATTCGGTAGTCATCGCAGAGTGAAGCATTGGATTTTTTTGGTAATGTTACGACTGTTGATTTTAGCCAGTCTGATGGTATTTTACCTGTGTCATATATCTTATTGAATGGTACTTTATCGTTCTTCTAAGCTTTTACTGCATAAATAACTTCTTCTTTTGTTATTTTTGGACATTTTTCATTTATTCTGTGTCTGAATGTATTCTTTCCATCTTTCCAGTTTGTCTTCTGTACCTATAATTATCTCGTTATTATTATTTCTTAATATTGTTTCTTGTCTCTTTCTGTGTCTACCTGTCATTTCTTTCACTTTTTAATGGACACAAAAGGTGTCGTATCTTTCCTGAAGTTGTCAGTCTATGTTGTCAGTCATGAAATGTCAATTTCTAGACATTTGGTTGACATCCAGTTTTCGATAGCTTCTCTGCACTTTTTTCTAATGATTTTATTGACTCGTTTGTACTCTATTGGGTTTGCTTTATGTTTCCGTCTTATATCCATGAGGTCCATGATCTCTGGCGTTATCCATTCTTGTTTTCTCTTGTTTTTCGCGAACCCTTTGTCGTGCTATTGTATCTTTGTTATTTTCGTTTTTAGAGTAGTCCATGTTACTTCAACGTCTGTCTGTCCCAAGTTCTCTATTGTTTCTATTTCTTTCTCAACCTTGACATTTATTTTATTTTTCTTTTCAGGGTTCTTCCGTTGTGAGATCTCTATTTTTCTTGACACTTTTTTCCTTTTAACTTTAACAAATCTTTTTAGTCTAAAATCCATTATAACTGGAGTGTGATCGCTATGAGCGTCAACAAAGCAGTTTCAAACCGGTTCAGGATAATTTCCTCTGCGCCTTGAGCTTGTTCTGATGATTGCTACTGCCCTAGGAAGGTATAGGAAATAGGTAACAAGATTTTAGAAGGACAAACGGATGGAACGTGATTTTTCTCAGTAAGGAATTGAGAGCAAAGCATGGCTCGCTAAGCAGGGTCGCTTCCATGAAGTAGGTCTAACCTATACCGGGATCTTAGAAAAGTGTCTACCCGCTACCCCGCAAAAAGGTTATACCATTAAAAAACGTACAGGCTGCATGTACTAATAAATGCAAATTCAAATGTAGCAAGAAAATCAAACAAGATGAGAGAATGCACATTTTTAATAATTAAATTTTATAGTTTTAGTGATATTAACAAAACACAGGAATTTATAAACCGAAATATGGAAACTATAAAACCAAAATAGAAATACTAAAATCCTAAAAACTGAATAATGTCTTTTATTTCCAAATTAATCAAAAGTAAATCCAAATATGTAAACTTTTTTTTAAAAATACTTTAAATATTAATTATAGGGCAATTGATACAGTAATAAAAAAGCGCACTTTAGCTGGATCAGTAAGTGAAAACAGAAGAGGAAAGCATGGTAAAGATCGTAGAGTCCAATTCTAATTTCGAAAATTAAAAGCCATTACTTAAGGACACAGACTACTAGAGATTTTATCGAAGGCGGTAAAAGTGGTGATTTAAATAGGGATTATGTTAACCATTGTAAGGAAGCCAATAAACAATTTGGAAAGTACTATATGTATTCGTACATTTTCAACATAGATTTTAAAATATGCATCCTTTGCTTCTTATTAAATAACGCCACCGAAGCTGTAAAAATTAATCTCAAACGTAAATATAAAAAACTTCAAGAAAAAAAAAATATCATCTCAAGCCCATAAGGGAAACGACAAACAATAGTGTGGCGAGAACTTTTTAATCGCATGTTTTGATATGCAAGCAGTGTTCCAGCTGCCAAAAGGTGACACATTAATCTTCTATTATAGATCAAAACTAAATACAATGATTTGTATGGCATGAAGGTCAAGGCGGAAAAAGAATAACCAAAGCGGCTTCATGTATTTTGATGTATGTAGAGCATAAGGCCAAAACCGCCAATTCAACAAATTTGTAAATAGTCTTACATAGCAACAATTTTGCAGCACAAAAAAGGTAAGAATAAGACATTTAATTCAAAAAAATTCTCTTAATGTTTCTTTTTCTTTATTTTAGATTTTTAATACCTACACTCATTTATACAGTATAGAAATTTAAGATTATAAAAATTACGCATTGGTTTCTTATTGTTGGTCATACCCAAAATGATGGAGACTCTGTTATTAAAAAACAGGTATGAAATAGATAATATCCAGAGACAGATCAGATATTAACTAAAAAATATCATTTTTAGATTATGTGTTCTCTCAAATCTGGACCAATTCACAATGTTGGACCTTTCAACGTCTGTTTTGCCTTGTAAAAAATTTTAAAAGGTACAGATTTAAGTTTGGTTTCGACAACCAAGAAATCTTTGGATTTCTACTTGTTGGTTTTTTCAAAAAGTAGTTTTAAATAATTTTTTTTTATAATAGCTTTTATTCTTTTTCTATTGTTTGTATTAGTAATATCTGAGATGTTTCATATTTTGTTCAGGTATTTTACTCGTTTTTAATACAGGTTCCTAAAATAGTTTGTTATGATATGCTATGATTATAAAAGTTGAGCTAGCATGCCCCAATTTCAGTACATTTCTTCTTAATTTTAAAAATAAAATAGATCTTCTTTATCTCATTTATTGTTTCGTTTATTGATGCTCCTGCTAGAATGCAATTTTTCTAGATAAAATGCAGACTTGTTGGTTTTTATTTCTATTATTCGACTATTTTTTCTATTTCTTTAATTTCGTTATATTCTCAATTTGTCGAGATATAAAGCAAGAATATGATGTCAAAAATAGGAATAAAACTGTTAAATTAAAATAATTATATTTGTCAACTTTTGTATTTTAAAATTGTTTAAAAAATGAGTAAAAAAATTAAGCTGTCAATTAACCGTTCTCTGTTAAGAATATTTTTCCGTGAAATATTTGTTCTTCGTCATAAGTTTGTTTTAAATGTGTGTTTTGCATACATCTCCTAGTTCCGTCAAGTTTCCTTACATTCCTATGGACTAATTACTGGTGCTGTTAACGTTATATTCACTTACCATTTAGTGTGTTATTAGGTACTTAAACTTGAAATATGCCTCCAAATTGAAAGCCATTCATTTTACGCAAACTATCTCAAAACTTAAGGGTGCACGTAGTTTGTAAAGACAAACTGTCAAAGCTTTCTACGAGGGATACTATATAGTCAGATTTAATTTTCATGAAGTTTGTGAATTAATCAACATATTCTAAGGGCGTATATAAAATCACAGTTACATGCAATTTGAATATCATCTTACAGCTTTATATAAACAAGCACAGTACACACATAACTATAAATATAATAATATATTAGACCGGCCCTGGCAAGGTACGGTTAAGTTGTACTGATATCGTACTCCTAGTTTTTAATAAAAACAAGTGGTTTTACTACATAGTTTTTTAAAATTAAAGTGTTTATCTACTAGATACTACTACGTAAGTTATCTATACGTAATTATTATTTTATTATTGTGAAAATAAAACGTCAAATAATAAATATACACTACCGTACAATCATTTTGTGATGTTAGCTGCTATAAGTAGCTTATAGTAGCATGCGATTGGTTTTTCATTTACCAGAGTTGGAGTAAGGTCTTCGCCACCGCAGCTTAAAATGACTTCACACAATGTAAACACACCTTCCGATCTAACCAGTCCAGTAAATCAACGTTTGAATATCACAAACAGTTATGCTTCAGCCGCTTCACATTCTTTTCCGAGTAAGAACCAAGCAATTGTATTTAGTTTTATCGATAATGCTAAACTGCAGGATTATCGCATTCCTGTGGGTATAATCATCAACCCAAAAAATATTATTTTTTCATCTAGATTATCTCATAATAGAATCTGCATGTATTTGGCAAACAAAACCGTAGTAGATAACTTTATGACACAACATGGCTCTATAGAAGTACTCGGCGAAGTTGTAACAGCACGAAGACTTGTCTCTCCAGCAGAAAGACTAGTTTTGTCTGGAGTCTGCTAGTCAATTCCTCATCAAGTATTAGTTGAAGAATTACAGAATATCGGTTTAAAGCTTATTTACCCAATAACATTTCTGAAAATTAGCTCGACTCTTCCCGAATATAGTCACATATTGAGCTTTCGGAGGCAAGTTTATATAAGCCCTATAACATCACCAATTCCAGATTCTATTCTAATAAATTTCGACCAAACACCTTACCGCATATTTTTGTCACAAGGTACACTTACCTGCTTAATTTGCAAAAATACAGGACACATATCATCCCAATGCAAAAACAGTTCAGTAACGGAATCAACTCATATCGAGTCAAACAATGAAGGACCAAATCAAACAGCTTCAACAAGTATACTACACAAGATACCAAACACCCAGCAGTCATCAAGTTATCCATTATCAAATCCGAGCATATCACCTACACCTACAAATCTCCACGACAAAGAAACTACTAATACTCCTACTCATAGCAACACTTTTAATCAACCTCATTCAGCGGCAATACCGTTTTCACAAACTTCGGAAGCAATATTTTTCAATCTATCAGCTCCTTTTCCATTAGATACAACTGCAGAAAATACTAATAAAACTGATACATCACCACAATTTTTTGAAACAACCATTTCAACCAATCTTACAAATAAAACTACAAGCTCGACTTCTGTCACTACCAATGAGTTTGCTCCAGTACTTCCAAATGTAATAAAGCCACATCATCTAAGTGAAAACTCTAATAACAATTGCGAAAACGCAAGTTCTTCCATAAAACGCAGTATTGGTGAGATCGACACGCCTCCTTCAGATTCAGCAATTTCATTAGAAAATCTATTTGCAAAACCCAAACTCTCTAAACCAAAAAAAACCGCTCTCATCTAAAGTCCAATCTACACGGGAAACTCTTGAAAATTTCATTGATAATCATACCCCACCATTCGTTTTAAATTTCCACCAATACAAATCGAGGTGCGGGAAAAAGAAAAATAAATACTACGGCAAAAGAACGTAAGAGAGAAATCAGGTAAATTGCAGATTATGTTTTTGTGATTTAATTTGTTTTGGATACTGAATTTTGAAAATAATTGTGTTCATAAATCAAAATTTTGAATGTACAATTGTTTATAAAACATAAAGTAAAAACATACCCCTTTTTCAAACGTTTTAAACGCAATATGCATTTAATTTCTGAGATAGCTAAGTCTTAAAGAATCATATTAAATTTGCTAAATGTGTCTAGTATCATTAATAGAGCAAGTTTTTTTTTCTCTGAAAAATGGCTTTGGCAGAGCCAATTAGCCAGACTTATTTGTGTTTATTGTTAAAATCGACTGAATGTTTAATTATTATTGATTGCAGATTCATAGTCAAATGTTAGTACTACATATACCTAATATTTTTATGGATATATAAATTTTGTTTTGATATATTTTTATTTTCTTTTTTTTTATTCTTTTATTTTCTTGTTTTTTTTTTGTTTTCTTTTTTTTTGTTTTGTTGCTTTTTGTTTTTTGCTTTTTTTTTGTTCTTTATTTTTTTTAATTTATTTTTTTGTTTTTTGTTATTTTCCTATTTTCTTATTTCTTTTATGTTTTTTTTTACATTGTGGTATACTTTTTTTTTATTTTTTTTAATCATATTAACAGATTATGCCTATATACTATTTAAAACTTATATTTACATATTTTAACATGTTTGTAAATGCAATGAAGAATTTCCATATTATTTGAAAATATTAAAAGATTAAGGTTTGTTGAAAAAGAACACTTAGAATTTATTAATTCCTTATAAAGTTCGTTTATATTAATAACTTGTAAGTCACATTCTAATATAATATGTGTTAGATCGCCTATTTTACCACAAGTACAATTGGGAGTACTTGATAAGCCGATTCCATGCATGTAAGATGGAGTAAGAGCATGATTTGCTCTCATCCGATTAATGGTCTTTATAAAATGTCGATTAGATTCTGTGTATAGAGCAAGTTTAATAGTTTAAATAATTAGCCTCAGGAATAAACAAATTAAACAACTTTTAAACTATTTGACCGATCGGGAGGAAATTTCGCACAAATTTAAAAAACGGTAATTCCTCGATGTTCAAATGTATTAATAACATTTTATTTTGTTAAAAAAAATTAAAATGTTTTATAAATTAGTGCAAAAAACTGCTTTCTTCAAATATCTCCGTAAATTATTTGTCTATTTTAATTAAAGAAGCGGGAAAATAAAGATATTCTTGATATAAAAAAATATTATAAATATTGTTTATGTAAAATATAAGTGAAAACACTTATAGACACAACATCAAATTGTGACCATAAATTATTGTTAAAAAAAACGCAAGGTAAAAATACGAGTACTTTTTCATCTATTCATCGTCTATTATTGTTCTGAAGCTATTTTCTTGTGGCATTTTAAAGTAATTACTATTTAAATGGGAATAAGCCACAATTAAAGGTTAAAGTACGTTTATTGACGTTTCAATTTCCACTTCGGAAATCGTTCTTAATTTCTCAATACAAACTCTAATGTTTGTATTTTGAGAACGATTTCCGAAGTGGAAATTGAAACGTCAATAAACGTACTTTAACCTTTGATTGTGGCTTATTCCCATTTAAATAGTAATTATTTATCATCTACTAACCCCCACCTATGTTTTAAAAGCTTCCGATACCACGAAAAATTTTTCCACTTTTTTTTTAACCAGACTGGGCTATATTATGTAAATTAATAAATGATGTTTTGACGAATCCAACATCACCTCGAAGTCAGAATGTGAAAATATGGACAAAGTGCGATTTGAAAGTATGCTCCTGATGTGGACAATATCTTAAGAAGAGCAATTAAAAATCATTTAGAATAAATAAAAATACCTACCTCATATTCCTGGACCTTAAACAATATTATGACGTTAAAGAAAATATATGAGGTACTCAAAAGTAAATTGGAACTTTTTTTCGTTAAAATTTTAACTCTGTAGCTACATTTTTCACATACTTTCTGAGTATATCTTTAGAGATTTCCTAATGCTATTTTATTAATTATAAACTCCGGAGACACCTGTAGGCTCCGTAAGCTGGCGGTTAAGTCTCAAATTAAATAAAACTCATTGGACCGTCTTTAATTAACTTCCTTTTTAATACTCCCGGTGGCATGATTTAACTTCATATTTCATCCAAGATAACATTGAGCTTACATCGAGGTAAATTTTTTCTTATTTTATATTCCTTTTTCAGAGATGGTTTCATTAGTATGAAAAGTTGCTTACAGTTTTATACAACTTTGGGGTTTCTTTTGATTTCTACAGAACTTTTAAAACATATTCGTTTTCTTAGATGAAAGAACGTGACGTTTTCATGATTTGTTTGATGTTTTAGTCTAATGCTTTTTGGTTAAAGGAACAACCCAATTTTATGGATTTGTGTTCGTATTTGATGTCATCGGTAAAAAATATATGAAAATCTTTTTTGTATGAAAACATATAATTTAAATAAAGAGGCCGCAAAAAAATATCTTTTTGGAATAGTTACTTCGACAATATTATTTACATGCTGAATAAATTTCATTTAAATAAATGAATACAATATATTATATATTAAATAAGGGTAAAATGAGGCATGTCATCAAAATTAAGAATCTCCAGTTTTTATTAAAATTGAGATTTTCTTTATTTCTTACACTCTATCCATTTCTTTTTATGACAAGTCGAGGTATTTCTGTCAAAGTAGACAAAATCCTCTACAAATCTGTAGAATAAATGTGACATTTACTGCAAAGTTAACAATGGCCTTAAAGTATTCACAACTTAGTTAACAACATCCAATTTAGCCAATAAACATTAAGATATCCATCACGTGACTTAAAGTTGATAATGATAATGTAATTTTAGTATGCTTGTAAACATACAATACTGAAAAACACAATTAGAAAATTGTTAAAAAAACATTATCGTTTAAACTGGACGAATATTGAACGATTAAGCTGTTTTAAACACGCTTTAGAACGAGATAACTTGCGAACAATTTATGCCAATTCACACAAGATTTGCCAGAATTGTGCCGTTTAAATTTAGTTCATAATTAATTAATTAATCATAAATAAATAATTAATTTACAGAATATATGCGAATAGGCAGTGAAGACGAAGACCCGGATTTGGAAATTAGACAAATGAAAAGGTGCTACGAATACAAATATTTGGGAAGTATTATCTGCAGTAAAGGAACAACGGAACGAGATATAGACTATAGAGTGCAACAAGGCAGGAAGAGTGTTCAAATTCTGAATTCGATACTTTGGTCCAACAAAGCTACTATGAAAACTAAAATGACTATCTACAAAGTAATTGTAGAGCCCATTCTTACATATGGAGCAGAATGTTGGCAAATGACAGTAAAAGGAAAGAAAAAAGTTGACACGGTTGAAATGGACTATCTAAGAAGAGCTTGCCGTATATCAAGAGTAGAACGTATACCTAATTCTGAAATTAGAAGAAAAACAGATAGAGTACATAAAACTTCTGAAAGAATAGAAACTAGACAGTTAATATGGTATGGACACGTACAGAGGATGGACGACAACAGATGGCCAAAAAGAGCTATGGAATACAATCCAAGTAATAGAAGGAAACGAGGAAGACCAGCCAAGTCTTGGATACAAGGTGTTATGGAAACCATGAAAGACAGAGCCATTGATGAAGACACCTGGAGAGATAGAAAAAGATGGCGATCAAAATGCGGGAAGCGGCAGAAGCTGTAGGATCCCCGCTTATATATATATATATATATATATATATATATATATATATATATATATATATATATATATATATATATATATATATATATATATATATATATATATATATAATTAATTTACTTTCAACAACAATAAATCATAATTTAATTTTAATGCTAATCATTAATGATTTCCGTATCGGAATATTTTAAATTATCTGGTGCTTCTTCTTCTTCTTCCTCTTTATAAGCAATTCTGCTCATTTATTAGCGGATTAATACCTCTATGGAAGGTTGTCACTCCATCTTTTGCGCGGTATTGCGATATTTTTTCTGCCGATTGGTGACTTTTACCTCTTGCTATTTTGACGACACGGGTCTCCTCCATTCTGCTTATGTGGTTGTTTCGTTTTTTTTTTTTCTATTTTGTGTCCATGTACTTTCCAGTAGCCTAGGTGTTGTGGCTGTGTCGGGTCTTGTTTCTGAGGCATATGTCATTATTGGTCTTACACTGGCTTTATAAATTCTTGACTGCATCTCAGTGTCAATGTGTCTGTTTGGGCATATAATATTATTAAGGCATCCTACCAGTCTATTTGCTTTCTGTACTTGATCTCTCACTTCTTTGTCCAGGTCTCCATAGCTAGACAGTGTAATTCCCAGGTATTTTATTTCCATTACTTGTTCAATACTGATGCCATCAATTTCTATTTTACATCTGGTTGGTTCTTTGCATGCATCTTGAGATGAGATTGCCATACTAAATTATTTTGCTCTTATCTAAATCTGTGGACCAATCTTTGCAGACTATCTTCATCTTGGGCTGTCAATATTGCGTCGTCTGCGTAATAGAGTATTTTGATTTCTTTGTTTCTAATTCTGTATCCTCTTCCTTTGTTAATGGTTTTAATGATTTCGTCCATGATCAAATTGAAGAGCATGGAGCTCAACGAATTCCCTTGTCTTATTCTGCTACCTATTTCTATAGGTTCTGTAGGTTGTCCATCTATTCTGACTTCCATTTTGTTGTTTTGGGAGATGTTATCCATAGTTTTTATATTATTTAGGGGAATTTCCCTATTATATAGAAGATGGATTACATCTTTGAGTCTTACTCTGTCAAAAGCTTTCTTTAGGTCAATCAAATACAGAAAAAATGCTGGTCTATTATACTTTGGTGATTTCTCAGTAATTTGCTTTATAACGAATATTGCATCTGTACACGATCTGTCACTACGAAAACCCTGTTATTCATCTGCTAAAATTATAAGCGTAGTATTTAGCAAGTTTATACCGCTACGTAGTTTTCTGGCTGTTTTTATCTCCTTCTTTGAATAGTAGAACTAGTTCGCTCGTTCTCCATTCTTTCGGTATTTTATTGTGTTTTATAATTTTATTAATTAATGTTGTTAATTGTTCTGTCATTGCTGCTCCACAATATTTCAGTAACTCGTTTGGTATCCCGTCTTTACCTGCTGCTTTTCTGTTCTTCAGGTTTTCAAGTATTTTTCGAACTTCCTGTACATTTATATTAAGTTCTTCATTTGTGGTGATTTCTGTTGTTTCCGGTTCTAGCGTCGTTTGTTCTTCCTCTGCATATAGCTTTTTTAGGTAGTAAATCCACGTATCCTTTTGTATGTGTTTTTGTTCTATTAGTTCCTTTACCTCCGTCCTTTGACCTCTTATGAAGAGCCATATTTCCTTTTGCAGACCGTAAAAATCATGTTTCATTTCTTTCGAAAAGCGTTTTCAGTAATAATTTTTTATTTTTCTTACAAGTGCATGTGTTTCGTTTCTAATTGTCTTGTAATTATGATATGCTTGTTGTGTTTTGCTTGACATGTATTTAAGATAAGCTTTTTTCTTCTCTTCCCTTTTCATCCCTTTCTGTGGTGGTCTTCAACAATCTCCATTATGCTTCCACAACAAAATAAACGATCTCCAACGGTTCATGTCAAGGTCGCCAATATCCATTATATTATTGTGATTTTCTTTTTTATTCCTGAGAATACAAGTTATTTATTCTCTATATTTTAGTTATGAATTAAACAACTATGGACCTATAGAAATAATTATTTTAAAATTTCAGATTTTTATTCCTATAGGTGGGAAATTATCACTTTTGATATGGTACGCCTCAAATATATTATTAACCATTTTATTATGGTCTTTTATTATTCACAAATTTATTTACACAAAACGTAATAAAGTGTCGTAAGTCACCCGTGTGAATAATATAAGCGATTATAAGGAAATAGGATACTATACTTTTTCCACGACGGTTAGGTAGGTATGAAAATAATTCTAGTGAGAAAAATATATCTTATTTTTATTACTTAACACACAAAAAACAATATCAACAATAATTAATTCCTGATTTAGTTCAAAATTAATTATTTAAGTTAATTGTAATATTTGTTGGGTTAAAGCAAGAATAGAATTAACATCTAAATTAATATTTTGAATTTATATAGCAATGTTTTTATTGTTTGCTTACCAATTTGTGACAGGTAGCCTCTTTAACAGCAGACTTAGTAAAACTTAGGTTAAATTTAAATAAAAATATATTATAAACAAATAAATGACAAAATAAAATTATGTCATATCCTAATTTATATTAAAAATTATGTTGATAACAAAATAGATTTTTACTCTAAGGTCATTACTGTAAATAGGAGTGCTATGAAAAAGAGATAAGTATAAAACGGTGAATACGTTGTCACAGCTAATTAGGATTAATTTATTGTCAACTTACTTAAATCCATATATCATTTCTATATGGCTTATTTATCAGCATTAGGTGTCGTAATTTATCATATAAAACTATTTCTGTCTTGTCAGATGATTCAATAATACCCAAATTATAGTAAATATCACACGGAAATGCGTTGGAAATAGAACCATTAATCATAACGAAAATCTTATTGGAATTTAAGGGAAACATATGGCGCTAGATTGAAGAGATAGCGTTAACATGCAAAATGTATATATATATATATATATATATATATATATATATATATATATATATATATATGTATATATATATATATATGTATATTTATATATATATATATGTATATATATATATATATTTATATATATATATATATATATATATATATATATATATATATTTTATATATATATACATATATATATATATAAAATATATTTGAGTTTTCCAAAACTATATTTTTAAAAAATATTTATTTAACACAAAATAGTAACAATAGGTTTTACTACGATAAAAGCAGAATCTAGACTAACTAACAATATGATTTTTATACAGAAAGAAATATAATATTAAAAGTATAACATTCGGAACATATGTTGTCTTAATCAGCGTTCTTCAGTTCACTGGACTTGGGTCATTACCTCATTAAAGCTTAGTTTGTAATTTATGGGTCGATAACTCCTCCTCTCCTAGAACGAAGCCTGTTGTGGAAGTTCGATTGTTGGCCCTTCTTCTTCCTTCTTTGTAGAATTGTTTTTCTTTGTTTTCGCTATTTTCTTTTTAAATAGAACAATAATTGTTATAATTATTCCAATGTACAATAGAGTTGTCCAAATACTGGGAATGTGATACACAGGCGTAGTTTGTAATATGGGTCTTAATTCATGATTTGGAATATCTTTAAGTTTTAATGAATTTAGCGTTATTTCCATTGGTGCTATTTTAAGAATGTCGAGATTTAATTGTGGTACGTTTATCATCATTGGTTGTCCTGATGTGACATCTTGAAAGGTTAATTCTTTATTCTGGAATATAATTTTACATGGTGTGTTCTCTATGAGATAAATTCCGTTTAGGATTTTTATTTGCGTCTCTTCTGCACATTTAATGAGTATTTTTTCTTCTTTAGGAAAGACAGCTAAATATTGGTTAATTTCTGGGATAATTTCGATATGGTTTAATGGGATTTTCGCTTTTAAGTATTGGCAGTGTGTGGAGATGCCATGAAATAGAATTTCATCTTCACATGAGTGCTCGTGGTTGATTTGGAGATAACCAGGACATTGAAAGATCTTACCATAAGTACAAATGTCATTTAGAGGAATTGTTATTTTTTCGTTTTTTAATAAATATCTTGAGTTTGGTAACATGATAACAAATTCTGACTTACTTTTAGTTGGGATTGGTAATAATTTATAAAGGTCGAAATTAGATTCATAATTAATAGGAATTGAAAGAAAATATTGTATTTGGTTCTTTTCTATTTTACATGTTATTTGTAAAATAGCTTCGAAATCTAAAATGTTTTCATATTTTACTTCAAAGGGAAGTTGTGTTTTATAATGTGATGAAATTTTTTGGAGTTCGTTATATAATTCACTGGACTTAATAATGCTAGGATGTAATGTTTTTAGTTTACAAAATGTAATAGAATTTTGGACATTTTCCATTGTATTGAGTATTAGGTTGTATGTTATTATAATTTCGTTAAACATGTCTTTTAAATAGTTGACGTTTTCAAGATTTGTTTGGAAGTCTACTATATTTTTTATTGCCAAAATTTTTGATTTTAAATTAATTTCATTTTCTTGTATGTTTTGAATTGTTTCATTAAAATTATTGATAATTTCGTGACTTAGCGAATACTGGTTATTGATTAGGCTTTGCAAGTTTGCTTCATTCGTCTTTAAGTGTTCTAGTATTGAGTTAATTTTTTCGCCATCTTCGGCATCTAAATTTCCTGTTACAGCTTTAATAATTGAACCGAACCCATTGATTATACCTCTTTTATTTCTTTGCAATTTTGTATGTATGTTTAGATTTTCAAATTGTTCCTCAATGTTATTTTTGACGTACTGTGCTAGATTAACATAATTTTTTGTTTCGTTATTAAAAAATTTATAATTAGAAAGATTATTTTTCAAGTGATCATATTGTATATTTAAGCTATCATATTCTTCTAAAAGCGGATTTAAATTGTAATAATGGACAAATGTGTGGCTAGATTTTTGAAGTTTTGCAGGTCCCAATTTGATTGGTAGTATGCCTAGATTATGGGTAACATCTTTTATTTGGATTGCTGCGCATCCGATTGCGAGGAACCTGAAAATTTGTAAGGTTTTCTTTTAGGTCGTTTGACGTTAGAAAAGTGGATATTTTCGGCAGTATTTTTATGTCGAGTAACTATTTTCGCGGTTTTCCTTTTTTTATTAATTTTGCTTATTTCTTCAGCATTGTATTTATTTTTTGTTTTACCTTGGAATTGTCTGTTACGCACAAATATTTTAGTGGGGATTGTTTCAGGCAATTCTTCTCGTTTTTCGTTAGCTTTTGAGATTACTTTTTCTTTTACGTTTTGTAAAGATTTATTGATATTAGAATAAAGTATTTTCATCTTTTCTTTATGGTTTGAAATATAATTATTTAAAACTTGTTGCTCGATATTGATATCAAAAGGAGAATTATTATCTATATGTCCCGTAATCAGCTCGTATGGTTTCATTTTTGTTACTGAATGGATGCTATTATTATAGGCTAGTAAGGCATAATTTATTTTATGTTCAATATGGTCATTTTTATATTCTTTTTGATTATTTAGTAGTCTAACGTGTTCAATGATCGTAGAATGAAATCTCTCGGCAATTCCATTAGACTCTGGATGTTGAGAGCTTATAAAATGTACTTTTACCTTGTGTAACTCTAACAGTTCTTTGACAACTGAATTTTTTAATTCGGTTCCATTATCAGATATTATTTGTTCTGGTATGCAGTGATGAGTAAAATATCGGATTAATGCATTCGCTACTTCAATGCCTTGAGCTGAATTTATTTTGTATAGTTGACCATATTTAGAAAAAGAATCTATTATAGTTAAAAATTTTGTATTTTCCAACGTAATCGAGTCTAGGTGTACAATTTGGAAGGGTTTAGTTGCAGTAGGTGTTATATTGAACATGGGTTTGACAGGTTTCCTGTCGTACTTTGTTAATTGGCAAATTTCACAATCATTTATGAAGGTTTGGATAGATGCTCTTTGATTCGGCCAATAATATAAGGACTTTATTCTACTTTCTGTTTCATCTAATCCTCTGTGGTTTTGTTTTCCTTCGTGATAATTTTTTATTATTTCCTCAATTTCATTTGGTGGGATATCAATTAGCTTCTTGGTGCATTTAATAAGAGATAATTGCGAAGATTTGAAATATTTTTGTATGACGTTACTAAATATTTCATATATAGGATCTTCGAAGTACAAATGATATTTAACTTTAGGTGCTATATATTCTTTTACAAATTTAACTATGTCGCGTTCAGTGTTATTTTTTGAGAATTGTACAAGAATTCTTTGTTTTTTATCATAAAGTTTTATAATAGATGGTGCTGCTGGTTCGTAATTAACTTGAGAAATGATAATTTGATTCATTCCAGTGTTTACCGAGCTTTCTGATATAGGTATACCTGTAATCGGATTTTCTTTGTTTGTATGGATTGTAACACCGTCGCTATCATGGGAATCTTCATCATTGGCATCTTGATCATTTATTATTTCATCGGGTTCAACAATCAAAGACTCCGAATCTACATTATTTGGGGTTCCTAATAATGTTTCATCAAAATTTTCTATATAGTCGAAGAAATTTGGAGGTGTTTCGGGTTCTATGTCTTGAGTTTCATTTGCATTTAATCGTATTCTTGATAGACAATCACTATTTGTGTTTAGAGCACCTTTTTTATAAACAATCTCATAGTCATACTCTTCGAGTTTTAGTCTCCAGCGAACTAATTTTGAGCTAGGATCTTTTAACGAAAATAGCCATTGAAGAGGCTTGTGATCTGTCACGAGAGTCACACGACGACCAAAAATGTATGGGCGGAAATATTTAACAGCCCAAACTATAGCGAGGAGTTCCTTTTCGATCGTAGAGTAGTTTATTTCTGAATCATTCAATGTTCTACTCGCATAAGCAATTGGTAGATCAGAACCTATTTTTCCTTGACTTAAAACTGCACCTATTGCAAAGTTACTCGCATCTGTTGTCAGATTAAATGGTTTCGTAAAGTCAGGGTACTGTAAAATAGGTTCATTTGTAAGAAGATCTTTACAAATATTAAAGCATTCAACATAATCTGCGTCTTTAATATTTATTTCGTTATTCTTCTTCAGTCGCATTGTTAAGGGTTTTGTAATTTTTGAAAAATCTTTAATAAATTTCCGATAATATCCCAATAGTCCTAGGAATCCTTTTAATTGTTTCGTTGTAGCAGGTATTGGGAAGTGTTTTATAGCCTTTATTTTTTCTGGGTTTGGCTTTACTCCGTCTGGAGTGACAATATGACCTAAGTAGGCCACTTCTTTTTTTAAAAATTCAGATTTGTCCAACTGTATCTTAAAGTTGGATTCACGTAGTCTCTGAAATACTTCTCTTAAATTTATGAGATGTTCTTGGAGGCTAGTGCTGAATATTATAATATCATCTAGGTAGACAAGGCATTTTTCGTTTTGTATGCCTCTCAATATGTTATCCATTACCCTCTGGAATGTAGCTGGGGCATTTCTAAGGCCAAATGGCATCCTTAAAAATTCATAATGCCCGTTTTCGGTGTTGAAAGCGGTTTTTGGGATGTCTTCTTCTGCCATTTTTATCTGGTGAAACCCAGATGCTAAGTCTAGCGTGGTAAAGTACTGACAACGCCCTAATTTGTCCAAGAGATCAGTAATATTTGGAAGTGGATATCTATCTCCTAAAGTGATAGCATTTAAACGTCGGTAGTCAACTACAACGCGAAATTTAGGTTTGTTGGAGGCATCGAGTTTTTTAGGAACCACCCAAATCGGTGAGGACCATGGAGAATTAGACGGTCTGATAATATTTTGGTCTAACATGCCTTGAATTTGATTTTGGACTTCTTTACGATATATTTCCGGATATCTGTATGATTTTGAATATATTGGAATCTCGTTAGAAGTTTTTATATTATGTTTTATTTTATTAGTGAAAGACAATTGGTTGCCCTCAATATGAAAAATGTCCGAATATTCTCTTATTAGTTTTAAAATGGAATTCCGCTCTTCGGTATTCATATGTTCGGTACGGATTTTCGAAATATCAAATTTAAATTTTTCGGTATATATAGAATTAAGATTGGGATGATTTATTTGTTCGTATTCATCGAACTTTTCAACTTCTATTGGTGAACTTAAATCAACTTTAAAATGGGACTCTGATGAGTTCGTAATAGTGCATAGAGCTTCATTATTAACAACTCTTGTAATACATTGGGGAATTTCTAATTTTCCTAATTTTGTATACGGTACAATTACGTCACCATTTTCTATATTTTTTATGTTTAACCTAATTACTTGTTCGGAACGTGGAGACACTACTATACAATTCGTGCTGCCAGCGACCGGTCTATAATAGAAAATTTTAATTGAGCAAGTAGGTGTTTTTAGTAAATTATTTACTAAATCAATATTTGCTTGTAATAATTTTAAATTATCTAATCCTAATAAGCAATCGAAATAATCGTGAAACTTAAATATATGATAATTTAATTTTAGTGGCTTTTTATGCCTAAATATAGACGAAGAAGGAATTACGGTACAGAAATTTTCCTTGGTAGTTCCAAGAGCAGTAGAAATTTGAAATGGTTTTTTGTATATTGAATTTTTAAAATATTTGTCACCTATTTTTGGTGTAATAAAAGATTTAGTGCTCCCGGTATCTATTAAAACTTTTAAATTATGTTCAGGGAAAATTATGTACGGCAATTCGCATTCTTTGTTAGTTAAGTTTAATAACTCTACATGCTGTGGTTTTCTTCCGAGGCTAGCTCCTCTAAAAAATGGTCTTGGGATGAACTTTCAGGACAATCTATATTATCTATATTATAAAGTTCTTCCGCGATAATATTTTATTTTGGCTTGCAAAATTATTGGGGTTACGGAAATGAGTCCTATTTTGGAAGTTTTGTGTTGGTCTGTACGTATTATTAGTTGTTGTACTCATTGGAGTAGGGTTTGGGAATTTTCTATTCGGATTTGGCTTGAAAGCATCAATGTTTCCATTAAAATTTGAATTTTTGCTTGTACTAGGATTATTTTGGAAAGAAGATTGTCTCATATATTGAGAATTCGGAGGATGTATAGGGTTTTTCTGTGTTGAAAATTGATTCCTTTGTGTGTATTGAATTTGGGGTTGATGTATAAGTTGTTGGTTTTGTCGGAAATTGGATTTTGGCCTGGATGAATAATTATTATTTTGATAAAGTTTGGGATTTTTACTGTGAGAAGAATTATTTTGTTCGAGATATATTTGAAAATCGTTTGTCAGAATGCCTAATGCAGAATTTAAATCTGGAGGATTCTTTGTACGCATTAGGGTTCCAAGAGGTTCTTTTAACCCACGTAACAGTACTCTTAATGCTAAATTTCGGAAAAAGCTACCGAGAATATTAATCTCAACCATATGTTCAGTTTTTGTAGACAAAACAGATATTTGATGATTTAATAGGTGTTGAATTCGGTTATAAAAATCGAATGGGGATTCATTGCCTTGTTTTAAATCTGAAATTTCTATGCTTAAAGTATAAATATCTCTTTTATCTGAATACGAATTTATCAAAGCATCTTTTAAATCCTGCCAAGTTCTAAGAATACAAGAAGAAATATTAATTGCGGCTTCGCCTTTTATTTTTGCTATTATACTTGACATCAAATATTCATTTTGAAAATCATTTACATCCGCAGCATTATAAAATTTATTTACAAGTTTTTCGCAAATTTCTAAAAATCTAGGAAGTAATGTATGATTTCCATCAAAATCTGGAATCATCTCTAAGTATTCTTTCTTTAATTGTGGAACTGCCATTTTAAATTTATTATTTAATTTTAATTTTTCTGAAATTATTTTATTATTACTATTAAAATGTAAATTAGTTAAAATTGAGTCAGAATCTGTATCTGAGTTACTACTCTCTGAATAATCAGTATCTAGTGTTAAATTAGGCTCTCTATATGACATTAATTCACTTACAGTAATGTAGCGATCTTGTCCATGGAATACCTTGCTTTGGAACTGGATCTAGAGACACTCACAATATTCACTTGAAAGTCCCTCCGGTATAGAAGTACGAATCTTCTCGTCAGGTTACTCAATTCGCCCAACTGGAATTCACTTCGAGAATATGGTTCAAATGGTCAAAAAATCGTAGAAACAAACCGAGAGTTATATTCATTAACGCCCGTTTGACCATCCAATCTGACTGCGCCAAATATATTTGAGTTTTCCAAAACTATATTTTTAAAAAATATTTATTTAACACAAAATAGTAACAATAGGTTTTACTACGATAAAAGCAGAATCTAGACTAACTAACAATATGATTTTTATACAGAAAGAAATATAATATTAAAAGTATAACATTCGGAACATATGTTGTCTTAATCAGCGTTCTTCAGTTCACTGGACTTGGGTCATTACCTCATTAAAGCTTAGTTTGTAATTTATGGATCGATAACTATATATATATATATATATATATATATATATATATATATATATATATATATATAGTAAACTCTTAAATATTGGGGAAATCTGCAAGAAAGACTCTAATGAGTATCAATTGTTTCGCCGAACGTTTTCGCCAAAGAGAATTAATTTGGCTTCTTCAGGGCTGAAAGAGAATAAATTATAATTAGCTTCGATATATTATCTATTAAAACATTATTGATCTTACCGTAACTTAGAATTGTAGAGTTATATTAAAAAACTTTGCTAGTAACATAGTGGTGTTTTTTGTTACTATGTGCAAAAAAAAGGTTTTTTTTAAGGTTTGAAATGTATGGTAGCTTTGAACTTAACACGCAAAGGTATACCGAAGGTTAATCGAAAAACCCAATGTAACTACATTTAAAAGGAGGTAATTCTTTGAATTGTCGGCAATAACTAAATTTTTGATTTTTAGAAAGTTTAAAAGTGAGGTTCTGTTTTAGCCAGAACGCAAGCGCTGACAAATTCAGTAGTTCTTATGAATCTTTATGTCGTTAAGGTTCATTGGTAAAAAACGAATGAAATTAAATCCCAGTATAGGGAAATATTATTTTGATTTTCTTTATTTAATTATATTCTATTGTTCATGCATTATTATATTTTATTGAGATGTATCTAAGAAAAGCAAGGGAAAGTTATCTTTTTTAGTTAATGAAAATTAATTATAAAGGTAGGTTAGTTGTTAATGGATATATCAGTCAAGTTAGTCATCTGTGATGTTATATTGTTCTTGGTATCTGATTTAAGTAAGAAGTGGACCACTTCTTACCACTCTAATATATTTAGAATGTCTCCCAGGCGAACCCTGTCAAACGCCTTCGTCAGATCAATGAAGCAAATATATGCTGGCATGCTGAACTCTATAGCTTTTTCTTTTATCTGTTTTATTATGAATACTGCATCTGTTATAGACCGCCCTCTTGTAAAACCTTGTTGTTCTTCAGCATTACTGATTTGCCTTTCCAATTTGTCCTTAAGAATACTTGTGAAAAGTTTCATCGTTGTATTTAAGAGGGTTATTCCTCTGTAGTTTTGTGGGAAAGATTTTTGTCCTTTTTTAAATATGGGGATTTTGATGCTCTTATGCCATTCCTCTGGTGTTTCTGTGTCATTTAAGATTTTGTTAAATAGTTGTGACAGTTTACTTGCAAGTTCAGGGCCTCTATATTTTAAGAGTTTATTGGGTATACCATCTCTTCTAGGTGATTTTCTGTTTTAAGCTTCCTGATCTTTGCTTCTACCTCTTCGTTATTGATTGTAGCACTTATATCTGCTTCGTATTCGTTTATATTCAGCGTTTCTTCAGCATTATATAGCTCCTTAAAATGCTGTTGTCATGTCTCTATAGGTACTCCCTTGGTTTGCACGAACTCGTTAACTGGTTTTTTCTGTTCCGAAGTATTTTCCATACTTTCTTTTGGGCACCATATAGGTCGTAGTCCATGTCGCTGGTGAATTTAGCCCAATGTTCTCTTTTGATTGATTTTATTCTTGCGTTTTTTTCTTCGTTTCTTACTTGGATATATTCTGCGAAAGCTTCTTCCGATTGTGTGCTTTTATATCTTAGGTAGCATTTGCGTTTTAATTCAGAGAGTTCTTTTACCTCTTGACAAAACCACGGTTTGGTGTGGTTTATCGCCCCCGTGTTAATTTTCCGCTTTCCAATTGCTTCTTCTGCTGCTTGGTTGTTGCATTTCCTGATGTTTGGCCAAGTATCTTCTACTCCCCATTCTGGTTGTAACTCGATCTCTTTTAGTTTGCTGCTAATCCTGTTCTCATAAAGGAGTTTTGTACTCTCTGTTGCTAGCGACTCTATATTGTATTTTTTGATGAGCATTGGGGGTTTTCTGTTTCGTTGCGGACGTTATAGTAGCATCTTGCATAAGACAAGGTTGTGATCAGTCCCCAGGTTAGCAGATGTTAGGGCTCTGACCTCTGACATTAAGTACTTGTGACGGTGTTATCACTCAATTTGTGATTATAAAATCTATCATTGATTACTGGCCTTAATTATTGTTAAAAGTGTAATTATGTTGGTCTTTATGAGGAAAGTACGTGTTGTTGATTCTCATTTCATTTCTAGTGCAAAAGTCTATTAGTGCTTCGCCGTTTTCATTAATTATTTCTTCGTTGTACTTTTGTTTTATACCTGGTATGACATTCGTGTGATGGGGTGTTTAGGTTTTCGTTTACTAATTCGTTTTTCCGTTGTCATAGAGCGTGTCGTCATCTGATAGTTCCGTCTGGTATCCGAGGCTGTATCTTCAGTTCTGTGAGCCAGTATGGATTCTTTACCCCAGGTAGGTGGCTAACCTCACCTTAGGGACCCTCCTCTTTTATCCGGGCTTGGGACCGGCAGTGTCGTCCAATAAGCTACTTAATCCACCCATCAGACAACTTAGGCTGAGTTGCCTGATGTGGAAATTTGGAGTGACTATGCTTTATTTTAAAATAAACTAATTACAATAGTTTATACATAATAAAGTAAAAATACTAGTTTTTTTATTCCAAATTGCAATATAATACCATTTTAATTTCATAATAATACACATTTTGCGGTAGCGGTCTATGTCTCAAATTTGACAGCTGCGTTGCTCAAACCATAATAATAAAATAAAAAAAATCCAAAAGTTAATTCTACTTAAATATTTTACATATTTATCTAAAATAGCATTTAAAACATTTAAAAAAAAAAGTCACTTTTTGACAGTATTGTAATCGATTTATTTTAGAAGTGGTTTAGAACAGACTTTTCTGATTTTATACATAATTTTAGTTTAGGTTAAGCTAATTTATGGCTGTTGCTAGAGTAAACCCACGCTTTATTCTCTAATAACGTTAAAACTTATAAAATCAATTTTGATAAACTTAACTAAAACTAACAAGTGTTAAATACTTAAATTAACAAGTCATAAAACTTGAAATACACTTGAACACAAATTTAACTTTACTTTGTGTAATAAATTTTCCCACGACTTTGTTGAAGAATTTAACTATTAATCGTTTAAATATTGAAGTAGGTTTTACAAAGTTATAGAAATACATATATCTCTATCTACAATATAACCCATTTCATATACTTTTTATAATAAGGTTGAAGCATATTCAATTTAAGTTACAATTATTTCATTGAAAACTTTCTTGATGCTACGTCTTTGTCGGCCAAAACTATATAACGTCGTACCCTTATCTGCTAAGTGCCAAATGTCAACCGCCTCATTGTTTCTCTTAGCACCATCCAAACTGGGACGCCATATAATTGATTCGAAACGGTTCTTTGTTCTACCCTCTTTACGAATATCGCTTACGGTGTGAAATTAGTCGTCTCTTGCCATAAACTTTCTTCTTCTTTAAGTGCTGTCTCCCGATCGGAGGTTGGATATCATCATCACTATCTTTACTCTATCTACTGCTGCTCTGAAGAGTTCTATAGAACTGCATTTAAAACAGTCCCTTAAATTCTTCAACCATGACACTCCTATACTCCTTCCTGTTATCTTTCCCTGTATTATCAGCCTTAGCAGTTCATATCGCTGTCCCCTCATTACGTGTCCCAGATATTGCAACTTTCTTATTTTTATTGTGTTTATTATTTCGCATTCCTTGCCTATTTCTCGCTATACTTTCGTGTTAGTTTTCTTCTGTGTCCATGCTATTCTAAGCATCCTCCTGTAACACCACATTTCAAAGGACTGTAACTTATTTATGTGTTCTTGCTTTAATGTCCAGCTTTCAAGTCCATATTGCAGTATCGAAAACACGTAGCATCTCAGTGCTATTACTCTCAGTTTTAATCTAAGGTCTTTGTTGCAGAGAACTGTTTTCATTTTTACAAACGTATTTCTTGCTATTTCTATCCTGGCTTTTATTTCGGTTGTTTGATCAATATTGTCTGAAATCCAGGTTCCTAGGTATTTGTATTTATCAACCCTTTCTATCGGTACCTTCTGTTAATTATTGTTCCTTCACTTTGAGATAGTAATGCTTCTTCAAAAATGGCTTCACTATATACATTAAATAGTAATGGGGACATAATACATCCCTGCCTAACTCCTCTCCTGACATCAATTTCTGGACTGGGTTCGTTATCTATTACGATTTGTGCTCTTTGATTTCAGTAGAGGTTTGTTATTATTCGCAAGTCCCTATGGTCTATGTTTTTTGTCTTTAGAATTTGGAATTATTTTTCATGTCTTACTTTGTCAAATGCTTTTTCAAAATCAATGTAACAAACATGCACATCAACATTCATATCCATGCATCTTTGAGCTAACACATTAAAAGCAAATAACGCTTCTCTGGTTCCTAGTCCGTTTCTGAACCCAAACTGACTATCATCTATTCCACATAATCTTTAGCCACTAAGTCACTCAATTTTCTGAACAAACAATACCCACTGTCTCACAGCTACATCGGGCTGGTAAGTCTAATTTGTCTTATTTCTAAATTTTTTTTCCTCGCATTAATCTGAATTATTTGTTATTTTTACAGACCCAGTGGTCACTAACATTTGCTTGCGCTGTACTGTATTAAATGGTTCGGTTCAACTGAATTACATCATGTTTAACTTCAATTAGTTATATCGTGTGTTATTTAAAACACTACCTTTTGCCGTTTGGGTAGTATACCTCAAAGTACTTCGTTCAGCTCATCATTTAGAACATACATCCTTCTAAATTATTGTATTTTCTGAAACTATATTGGCATTCTTACCGAAAGCTACCAGACGTTTGTAGGAACTGATTATAAAGAACAACATGACTCAGCTGAAAATATTGTTTATCAAGATCTATTGAGCAAATTGGGAGTTCACCAAATTAACCATCAAATCTCATACTAATGCAAACAACACTTATTGAGTTTAAGTGACAGTTAATAACAATATTAATCTGCATAATAAATACAACCAGAAGATTGCTAAGTATAGAGATCATTCGACAAAAATAAAGAGACAATGGAATGCAAAGTAGCCAAATCATATCTATTATTCTATGTGCTACTGGTAACACCTTGAAGAACCTCGTCGATAATATAACTAACTAGGTCTGAATGAACATATGTATAAGATCATGCAGAAAACTGTTGTGCTTTCAACGTCCAGATGAAAGAAAATTTTTGAGAGATATTTCGGAGTACCAGGCCATCTATCGCTGAATAAGACGAAAAGAGTCCAACCACAGATCAATCCTATTGATACCGTAGGTATATAGATGAATTTTTCTCTTAGAGGATGTGAGAACCGTATGGAAATTAATATAAGTAAACTATAACTAAAATAAGTTTTTATCCAGTATTTTTGGAATCCATTATCTAAAATTCCTTACGTGATCTTGGCTTCAATAAAATAAAAATGTTATAATTTATTTTTTTACTACCGTGCTTGTGACAACGTTACATTATAATAACAAAAAGTAATAACGCATGGGTATAGTTCGTGCAGTAATGAAAAAGCTTATAAATATGCAAAGCCCTATCGATAAAATAATATTAAATTTTTAGCTTCCTTTTTATAGTTTCATTTAAAAAATGGCTTACATTTTATCTTTTAAATAATTCTAAAAATTGCTAACGCAAACTTAATGTGGAAATCAGCAAATAATTTAAAGAATGAATAAATATCAGGTAAAAAATTTCGAGTATATTCTATAATTTAATTTATTTTGATGAGTCAGTTGGATCTTTCATTCCTATGATTGGTTTCATTTACCTTTCATATTAATTAAGATGATTGTCAGTGCTAAGTTCATAAATGCAAAGGTAACATTGTCTGCTTTAGATGTTAATTGACATCCTTTGCTTGACGTATATGTTAGATACTTTAATGCATTAGCGTAGGTGGAATAATGTGATATAAAATAAACTAGAAATAAAATAAAAATTACAAAATTGGTAAGAGAAGGAATAGTAGGGTTTATACTGTGCTCTTCTATTTCTTAATTCAATAAAAACACGTTAGTCTCTGCCACTTGCTTACGAGAACGTCGTGAAAAATTTTGTTTTTTTTTTATTAAGCTCCAATAATTCCTGTGTCAACGAAGGTCAACAGTTTCCCCATTACTTGTTTTAGGATCTCTTCTGGTTCAATGCTTAGTTGAAAAATGAATTCCTGCCTCATATTACTTAGCACATTGCAGTATTATAATATAAGATATATCTGTACTCTGTGTGTAAACAGAGTTAAGTCCTAAAAACTGTTTTGAGATAAATGCGTTTCAAGTTTGCAATAATCTGTTCGAGTAATACTTTTGGAGTTTGTATAAAAATGTATCCCTCAAAATTATTTTAAATATTTTTGATCAACTAAAAAATAGTAAACTTTTTCTTACATGAACTTATCACAGTTTGCACAAATAAGACAAAGTTAACACGCTTAACGCATAACAAACTATTAGAAAAAACATAAAAAATAATATTTAATAATAATAATGGGATTCTTAAGACCAAAGTAGGTTTTAATAAATGATAATACAAGAACATTTAGCAAGAAAAAAACTTCTGTTTATTCATTTAAGTGATACTAAACCAAGTAAGTCCTATTTATTAACAACAATAAAGAAAAACTGATATGAAAAACGAATCAATATTTTTTTAGAGTGTTATTTAGTATTTACATTTTTCCCTTCCTCCTGCCAGTTTGTTTCTTTGCCTTATTTTCTTGGGCAGCTGTCATTTTTTTCGTGGTTGTCACATTTACTTTCTTTCTTTTGTTAATTGGTTGCACTATCTCTTTATTTTCTTCATCAAGAATATTATCAGGGTAGGTATTATTTGCTTCATTTGAGGTTGTTAAGTCTTTATCGAATTGGTGAAATATATGACAGCAGGTCGAGAATGTCATTTTTTCTTCTTAGGTATAGGATTTTGTCCTGGGTAACGTAAATTAGGGTTCATTTTGTTAATGGTTTCTTTGCCTCTTCTTTTAAAACTAATGCATTAAAACGGTTGATTAAGGTCTAAGAAATTCTCATAGTAAATTATTCCAGGCTCGTTTTTGACAAACTTCAGCCATTATACATCTCTCCGGCTAAAATTGTTTCCAACAGAATCATCTTTTCGCTGCTGTGTAACGTTTCAATCAACCAATTGAACGTGACACCAAGCTCCGCTTGGTACTTGTCCCCCGTACTATATTATTCCAAAGCGACCTCACTAAATTATAAATATTTTTAGTAACCGCGCTACTCTATATAAGTCGATACGAATCTTTATTCGTTGTGTTTCACTCTACTACAATTGCTACAATCATTCTTAAATTGGTTAGTGTCTTGGCCGTACACACGGGTAAGTATCTTTTTCTAGTTTTAGGCCTCTGTTTTTTACTTGTTTTATTTTGCGTGGCAGATACTTTCTTTCTTAAAATAAAGCTGAAATCTTTTTGACTTTTATTTGTTTTTTTCTGTGTATATGTACCTATTTTACCTTATTTTCTTTAATATTTTCTTTAATATTTTATTAAAAAAAATCTTTACATACAAATTTATTTTTATTAATGCCACGCTGTGATCAGAGATTTTGCTGAGATCGTTTCTCTCTGAATACTCAGCTTTATTTCTGATCAGGCTTTTCTTTTGGAAGAAAACTGATCTTTGTTTCAATTTTCTAGCCACTACCGTGGGAAGCAAAAAAACAGACAACCACAATACCTTGGGTAACAATCAGCAACCAGCTACAAATCCACTGATGCATCAGAACAGAATTTAAAATTCATTTAGTAACACGGGAAGAAAATGATTGCCATTATTTAGACCAGCAACTCCCCTTAAATCCACCGACAGCGGCTAGCTTCAACAAGGATCAGAACCCTTCCTGAAAGACTGGACAACTCATTCCAAACAAAATAAAGCTGAGTACATTTCTTTTATTTTTGTTATTTCGTACCGGCAACCAGCATAATCTTTGGGTCTCAGTATTATTTATTTTTGTTTCACATTCATATTATAGATTCTGTTTATTTTTTATTTTATAAATAAATATACCTTTGTTATGGCTTAATAAGTATTTTTATTTCCTGTACCTTTCTGGGATTGGTGTAGAGAGAGAATGAACAAGGAACGAACCCAGGACTGAGCAGTTGAGCAGAGCACCATTCTGGTGGATGGAACGGTAGGCGTTTTTTTTTTAATATCCTTAGGGATATGCGAAGAATTTCTCCCCTCGTTTCTTCCCGCAGTATGGTGTTGCTTAACGGCCTGGTCTTTATAAGATTAGACGTTACAAAATGGCGCCCAACGTGGGGTCCAATTTGGGCCCAATCATGAGGATGATGAATATTTCCAGCAAAAGCTTCTTTTTTCAGTAAGGGCGTGTGATGTATCACACTCCATGTGCTTGTGGCCCGGTACCAAAAATGAATGGTTAATCTCTTTTAAGTTAGGAGAATTTTTCAGGTTACCATACACATAGCAGGTGCATGAGTATTCTTGTTTTGACCACCGCATGTATCTGACTACATAGTCAAACTTTTTACAACAGGCTTTATAGCTTCACAAATAAATTTATATATTCATGAGCCAACTTCATTAGCACCTCTGCTAGCTACACCTTCATGTTAAAGGTAACAGTAAGTTGTGCCGTCACTGCAGTCGTAAACTGTTAGATTGAAAGTCCAAAGTGGGCGTTTATAGAAGGCTACAGAACTAATCACGAGTGGAGTGAGAAGGCATTGTTGCATGTCAAATGTCACAGTTTTGGTTAAATCATTAACTTTTGAATTTTCTTTGTCTAACTTTTTAAACTCGTACGCATACTCAGCGTTATCAAGGAGGTCATTTTTTTGTTTTAAAAGCTCCTAATTTTCATTCTCAGAACATATTTTCAGTTGCATATCTAACTTATCATATTTTAAACAGGTATCTACTTTAGGCTTTTTAATTTTTAAATTTAAGTTGTGAAACTCTTCAGAAAACTTAGTATAGCTTACCAGTTTTGAACTGCTTTCAGATAGGGTACGCTTGTATTCTTCATATAGCGCCACTATCGTCAAATGTGGAGAAACAAATTTTTTCCCACAATCTCGTCTTGAGTAGTGGCTTTCATAAGCTGGGATTTCAATTGAAAATTGATTTACTTTATTCTTTTCTTCTTCAGTTATAAAGGCTTTTCTAAAATTTCCCCTTTCATCCGGTTGGATTATGTCAGAAGAAGATGATGATTTTTTCTTTGGAATAATAGTTTCTAGCAATCTCCGACTTTATACGAATACTTTTAAAAAACAGTTCTTGCAAACAACAACTCTGTTACCATCAACTTTAATGTGATACTTGACATTAGTCTATCTAAATTTGTCACTATTTTCTTTCAGTTCTCTTCTTGTTTTAGGTTCATCTAACTCTAATAATGACGCTATGTAACTACACCTCTTGTTATAGTCATTCAACTTCCAATAATCTGCGAAGACCTGCGACTCTACAGATATTATCCGAAACCTTTTCAGCACACTTGTTCCTACACAAATTTATTTTTTTTGACTTTCTAGCTTTTACTGCTTTTCCTTTGCTTGTTTTGTATTCCATGCCTTGATTCCTCAAAGCCTTTTTTTCTTCTCTTACTCTCCTGCTTTCGCCTTTTAATAATTATCTCTTTCTTATAGTTCCAGCTTTTGTAAGAGGAATTTGTGCAGGTATTGCTGTAATACAAGTACTGGATGTCTCAACAGAGTTGAATTTACTGGTACTAAATCTGTGTAGGTCTTACTGTCCATCGACTTTCTTTTTTTATGTACAGCTTCGTATTCATCACCTGATGACTCATAAGCAAGCAGATCTTCGAGTGGACTATAGTTGGTATTTGTGTCTGAGTCATCTAAATTAATCAGATCCATTAGATAAGGTGGAATACTTGGAGCAGGACTTGAACCTAAAAACATTTTTGTCATCTTCTATTGAAAAGAACACTTTATGTTAAATATCAACGGGAGAAAAGGTACCCTTATCTCCTGTTCTAATGGTAACAGAAGGGAATATTCAACAGATCATAATAAAAGTAAAATTTCAGAAATTATCTCTTTAAATAAACAAAATTAGTTCTGCTTTAAAAACAATATCCAATTTTTCAAGCCTTACCCGACAAAAAATATTGTTTCACTTTTGGGGAAAGTTGCATTTCTCCCTCTTTACTATTTCCAGCAGAAAACAATTGTTGAGCAATAGCTCTTAACTGTAGCTCACTACAGTACATTACTGCTAAGAAAAACAGTCATATTTTTAACGATCTATTAAAGATCTTTATTAATTTTTTTTGTGTAAAATTGAAACGGCAAATTATTATCTACAATAGAAATGATGTACTAATCATGTAATGTTTTTCTAATTAAAAGTTAAATATATTATTGGTAATATGGCCCAAAGTCTTCAGCAATACTAAAAATTTAAATAAAACTTATCACGGCTTAGACTTGCTTCTGGCTCAAGTTCATCGTTTTTTAACATGTTCAGTATACGCTGTGCTCTCGATGACATGGTTAAACCTTTAACTAAATTTCTTTAACTAAACCAACAAAATAATCACAGAAGGAAACCACAACTAAAATCTTCAAAGCGTTATGTTGTTCATTCAAGTACAAACATGTTTGAAATGACCTAGTCAATGTATGCTATTGATTAGTAAAATAGACAAATCAGCTGTTTAACGGCGCGGTGTACAGTGAGTCAACGTAATAACTTATTAGTGCAGAGTGTGCTAAGTCATGGTTAGGCGCAAGATTGTGGGACTTAACACACTGAATCTTCATGTTTCTTAAATAATGTTTAGTGTAAAGAGTGATATGTCTAAATTTAGGACTTAACACGCTTTACACAATTAGTATTGATTGTTTTTCATTAGTGCGAAAATGAATATCTCAGTTTAGGAACGGAATTGGACTTGACACATTATACGCACATGTAGATATCATATTCTAACATGCAGTTATTGCATTGACTAATTTCGACCATTTTTGGACTTATTTCCCTTTATGCACAGAGCACAGATATACATTCAGTTTCTTCTTCCTTTTCGTATTTTCTGTACACTGTACCATGGTTCATTCACCTTACCTATTTTGTATAGGTGGTATCCTTAAAACAATGTCCAGTAACCACTTCGGTGACCGTTTTAATCTCCCGTTTATCAAATTTTCCGAGAGTTTTTTTATTAATATTCTTGTTTATTTCCTTAGTCTGTATTTGAGCTTCATCAGTTCTCCATTTCTTTTGATAATTTCTTATCAGCAACTTCTGAAACTCATTTCTTAAAGCATCTTTTGTGGTACCACACAATGCTTCTAAGCCTACAAAGATTTCTCTAGATCCTTGTTTTGCCAACATATCTCTGCCTTATAAGAAGACCGTCGTATCTCAAAAAATTGAAAAATGGCTTATTTTAGTGAACATACTCGTATTATAAATATTTTATATATTTTTTTGCCTATAGTTGATGCCTATGGCCGTAAGATGCGTGGAACTGTTATTGTTGAAAATAAAAAAAGTTGGTCCGACATTTTGCACAATACTGTCATATTTTAAGATATGCCGTCCTTTCTCAAAAATACAATACAAGATAATACAATACTTTCTGTGAAATATAATGCAATATTTTAAGTTGTGTCAGCCTTGTAAAGAAGAGTAGGTTATGTTTAAAATTATTTGTAGTATTCTTTTGAGTTATGTTAGTATTTTATAAAATAATTAGAAGTTTTTAAATTTTTTAACCCAACTATCTACATATTATTTTGACTTATGACGTTCTTAAATATAATAAATTCAGTTGGAATTATTTCAGATTATAAAAATTGCCTTAAGGATTTAGGGGTAGACTTATGCTAAAGTTAACTTTTGTAAAAAATAATGAATAAAGTGTATTATGGAAAGTTAAAGAATGAATTTTCAAATGAAGAAAAGTAATTTTTAATTAAAATTTACCGCAGAATAACAGTATTTTTTAGTTTTTAAACTATAGCATCCTTTTTTCTTACTTTTATGTGACAAATCTACATTTAAAACAAAAAACAAGTTTAATAAAGAAGTGAATTATTTCCAAACACATTTTTTTTAACAAACGTCACGACAATTTTATGACCAAAAATAGGATTAAAGAGGTATGGAATTGACTATACTATTTTACAGACTAGGACACGATGCATGATTTAATCGAGGACGTCCTCCAACATGGTGATCTGACGACATTAAGCCCATCCAGCATAACTGGATTCATGGTACTCAAGCAATATAATTATTTACGGAAGGCCAATGTTGATGACACACATAAGTGTTATTCTGCGGATACTGTGCGTGGATACTGTGTTATCCACGTTAAAGCTAAGTAAGTTGAAGTCTGACCAAGCCTTGATTATAAGCAAATCAGCGGTTATAATTGAATGAAGCGTTGAAATATTAGAGCTGCTCCAAGTAATACTGGTATCATCAGCAAATAGAAAAATTTTCCCTTTAATTTTCAAGTAAGTGATGTCATTGACATCGCATACCTCAAACGAAGAAGTGCTGCATAGAATAGGCAAGGAAAGAGAACTTTTTAACACACTAAAAGTTAGAAAAACATCATACCTAGGCCACAAACTGAGAAATAATAAGTACCAATATGCCCAACTTATAGTGAAAGGAAAAATCGAGGGAAAGAGAGGCCTAGGAAAGAAAAGACTATCGTGGCTCAGAAACATCCGACAATGGAAAGGGCTAAATTTTGAACAGCTAATAAGAACAGCTGAAGATAGAAAAGAGTTTAAAATTGTAGTAGCCAACCTCCATTGATGAGAGGGCACTTTAAGATGAAAAAGATGTCATTAATGAAAAGTAAAAAAAGAATGGGACCTAATACTGAACCTTGCGGTACTCCACACTCAATGTCTTTACAACTAGAGTCGGCGTCTTTTATTCTAACCAATTGTTTCGTACCTACCAAGTAAGTTTTGAACCAATTCAAAGACACACCCCGAATTCCATAGAAAGTTAATTTTTTTAATAGAATGTCGTGATTTACGCAGTCAAAGGCTTTGGAATAGTCGCAGAAAACGGTGGCGGAGGAGAGGTTACTATTTAGTGATAGATATACCTCATGTAACACAGAAAACATGGTATCACTAGTACATTTATTAAACAAAAAGCCGAACTGATTTTGCGATAAAATATTATGGTTAAGGAGAAAGGGCATAAGTTTAGCATACCCATGTCTGTTGTGCGCTAAAAAGCGCTTCTTAAAATTTTAATTGTATATTTTTGACTATTTATAAATATACTATAATCATGTTTAATTAGTTTTAGTTTAACAGTGTACAGAATTAACTCTTCATTGTCATAATGAACCCTCAAATTATATATCTATTAATTTCAGGCCAGTATTTTACGTCAATAATCGGATAATTGCTTCATTAATGCGTTTTAATAGAACAATACAGAAGGATTAATTATTAATTTTTGGGTACTTTGCGATCTGCTAAATGCATATTTAGTAATCTACGAATACTTAGTCGTAAATATTTTTTAAATCTATAGCTAATAGTATATGGCGGGAAGTACAGATTTTTAATATTTTTATAGGCAATTTTGCTTATTCATTGGTGGGTTGTTATCTCTATGGACCACTGTCACTCCATCTCTTGCTCGGGTGACCGATACTTCTTCTGCCACTTTGTCCCATACTATTTTAACGACTCTTGTTTCGTCATTATACTAATGAGATTCTTTTTTCTATTTATTGTCCACACAATTTTTTTCTAATCCATTTACTCCTTATTCGTTCTCTTAATGTGTTTCCTGTAATTATTCTGAGTATTATTATTTCTACTGTTTCACTTAGTTTTGTACTAATATATAATTACAAATTGTTCTTTAGCTTTATTATGTTGTCTTTTAGACATCAATTTTGTTGGTATTTTCATAACGCATTTGAAGACCTCGGCGCAAGAACCGGGCAACTTTTTTAAAATATCAAGAAATCGAAATAGTTATTTATGTACCAAGGATATTAAATAGACGTTATGCCCAGAGGGCGACGATGTTACAAACCCGAGGGCCTCTGGCCTAAGGGTTTGTATGTCGCTCGAGGGTATATACATCTATTAATACCCGCGGTGCATGCAAACGTTTATGTCATACTAGTTCGTTATTGCATTTACAAATAAATATGTTCTTAAAAATTCGAAAATTCAAAAATTCGATTTTATTTTGATAATATATTTACTAGTAGACATGCTATCATCCGTGTTATGTTGCTACGCTACGGAAATGCTGTCAAACGTGTCAAACCAAAACCGTGAAAATGCAAGATATTTTTGAGATCATATAGCACTGGATGACAGAAAACCATGTAGAACACATTAGTGAAACTGTGCTACTTGTATACTTTGCCAATCTCGCCGAACTTTATGCCCGCGCGGGCATAAAGTACACTATTACGTAGTTGATAAGCAATAAACCACAATAATAAACTAGTATGAGATAAAATAATAAAAGAAACCTAAACATTATTTTTTGAAGCAAAAAAGAGGATTTCTGGAATTTGTTTAAAAACGTTGTTTTAACAAAAACTTTGGCCGGCACCCTTCAGATTGATTTAAAGGGGACATTTTTTAACAAGAATCTGCAAAGAAACCAAATCATAAAGATTTTTCCTACGGAAGCTATCTCACAATATGGACTGTAAGTAATAATTACTTAGATGTAAGCTATAATGTACAAATTGAAATTTCTAACTAATCTTTAGTCATTTAGAAATTAATTATTATATCATTTCCTAAGTGTTTCTTTATAAAACACAATTTACATAAATAAAATATCAGTATCAGCGGAAAGTTGCCGTATTAATCCATTTAAAAATAATACTACTGACATTTGGCTAGTATCGAACCCTATTGTGTTTAAAATAAACATCTAATTTAAATAGGGCCCTTCAGGTTAACGTCGCTTGTCAGCATTTTTGTAGTCGTAGTAGACGATTCAATGTATCTACACAATGGACGCGTGAGCAGCATTAATACTGAACAAAAGATTCCTCTGAAATGGCCTACTCACTGATTGGTATTGTTGTAATGTTTATTCTAGCATGAAACATTTATCCTTTATATACAAGCTGGGGAAATTCTGCGGCCGAGAAACTTTTGTGACCGGGAGGACAAGTTAAAGTAACGCTGTTCATATATTTGAGATGTTTTATTGAAAATCGTTATATTTCATTTTAATAGTAAAGGATACGTTGCGTACATTTAGGCTCTATGTTAGAAAAACATGCAGTGAAAATATTCGACGAGCTTAGTACTATTCACCAAAGAAAATTGGTAAGGCACATGTAGAATGAAATATTTAGTACATTTTGTTTAAATTTTAATTGTTTCTAAGGAAGTTTGGCCTTGACAAAAATTGTAAACATTACGCTTCTCTATAAGAGCGTTCCAAGTTAAGAAAATAACATTGCGGAGATAGTGCCATGTATTTCTTATGGACGATAGAAGCGCAGCGATGCCACGATGAACACAAGCACGATTCAGGGTTGTATAATTTGTATTTTCGTTTTCACAGACATGAATTAAATTAATGTTTTTTAACGTAATTGACCAAAAGTGCCCATTCGAAACAAGAGATGAAAAGTAGGGAAAATGATTTTAATTAAATAAATAGTATTTACAAAAGATAATTTTATTTTATCTTATTTTAATTATACTAACGACAGTTTATTTGTTTTTCGGTAAGAATATCATATACCATGAATCATTGAAATCAGTAGAAAATATTGCTTAGTTAAATCATACACTTTGCCGGCTATTAAAGAATTAAAAGCAAATAAACGGACCTCTTGGAATGCATATATCTAATTATTAATTGCAACTTAAAATAATACGGTGTACGTATGTCAGCGATTTTATGTCGTTCTCTGAGAGTACATAATGATAATAAGGCTTTGTGGTTCTTCAGTTGTTATTCTGACTTTACAGTTAAATGTTAATTGAAAATGGAAATTCGAAAAATATATCGACAATCTAGTAAACCGCATGCCTGAGAGTTTTGGCAACACTGATCTCCATAAGCCTAATGTTATTTTCTTAACGTGGAACGCTGTGTAGGCTCTTGATATTTTTGTGTTAGGTGTCGGCAACAACGGCGCACCGCACATCGCATATAATACAATAGTACAATGCACAGCGCAATATACCCCGCACCTAGCTTAGCCTTTGCTTAGCACATTAGTGGCTATTTTAACGAATGCACCATGCACCATGCACCGCACATTTATTCTTTTTTTTTAAACATGTCGTCGTCATTCTCTTCCTCGGACAAAGAAAGCATTGTTTTAAATTCTAATTTTAAGACATGGTGTTTATGCAAAGAACAAACAAAAATTGCGGTGCATCCTCTAAATAAAAAGCGAATTTACTATGGCGAATTTCACCACCTCTATAAAGACCTAAGAAAAGATGCTTGACACTTTTTTGAATACATAAGAAAGATTTTTATTACGTTTTAAAAAAATTTGAAGGAAAAATAAATATCAAATTGAAAAAATTGCCATGTTCATGTTTAACCCATACCAGCTGAAGGAAAACCTATGTTAACATTACGGTAAGTCAAGAAAAGTTTTAAATAAACATTTAATTAAAAAAAATGTAATACAAATTTGTGTGAAGGTGCATGAAAAATATTTGGCAGAGAACGCTGAAAATGCAGGTTTTCTGGCGGAGCAAATTAGTTCACGTATAAACACAACTATTTAACTTGTCTTTATCCATCCCTAGAATAATCACTGTGTGAAGTGCGAAGATCAGAAACTACTAAGCTTAATTTACGTAGGCAATGCATTAGTACCCAGCGATGTACAAAGGAAGGAGCAGTACATCGTTATGACCACGCGCATTTAAGCCGCGTTTACACGATGACAATTGTCATTGGACACTTGTCATCACGTGGTTGCGGATTTTTGGAGGCCAGTCCAGTTGAACGAGAAGATGTTTATACGGGGCCAACTATTGCCATGGCAGTAGACAGTTAAAACATGACCGACTGCTCATCATCTGTTGTGTCCTGTGAGGGAACTAGCAAAAAAAAAGACAGCACTACTGGCCTACACCGTTCACACGGTGCCAGTTGTCGCGACAATTGAGATTTCGAGTAGTGGAGGGGCTCACTGGGCGCAGCTCATTGTCCTCAGTCTACTCCCGGAGACAACTGAATTTTGGGCCAATTGTGAGGGCAGTTGGCAAGGCAATTGGCCTGAAGTGTTTAGACGAAGACAATAATTGCATGCCAGCCAGTTGTCTTCTGACAATTGTCTCGCCAATTGTCATCGTGTAAACGCGGCTTCACGATAATGCTTGTGTTTACTTTGCTTCAGCCTGGCTTGGTCAAGGGTAGGTGCGGTGCGATGTGGTATAAGCCGTTGTGTCCGCCACTTTACATAGCAGTTAGTGAAAGTTATAAATTACAGTTAATATGTACTCCTGGACACCTGGACAATGTAATCCCCAGGACAACATGATATTTCACCAATATTCATAAACCTACCTTTTAGAGCAAAAGTAATATTGTTAGATTTATTCAATATCTGTTTTTTAAAACATAAATTTTCACAACTCTGGTCTCAGGCAATAACTATTTCCATTATTAAACCCAATTAGCCCAAAGATATACCCTCATCGTACCGTCCTATTTCTCTCACATGCAGCATGTGCAAAATACTGGAAAAATTTTTAAATCTCCGTCTAACATGGTATTTAGAAACAAAAGATCTCCTTACCCCATTTCAGAGTGGTTTTCGCAAGGGACGGTCTACATTAGATAATCATATTTCACTACAAACCTTAATCAATGAAGCCTTTGCAAACAATCAGAAGTTGATTGCAATATTCTTTGACATAACCCAGGCTTTTGATAGGACATGGAACCACTGTATATTAGCAACACTTAATAATTATGGAATTCAAGGTAACATGCTTGCTTTTATAAAAAATTTCTTAAGTAATCGTTCTATACAAGTTAGAATAAATGGAATCACAAGTTCTTCAAAAATGCTAGATAATGGAATCACTCAAGGATTCATTTTAAGTCCAACCCTATATTTAGTGGCTTTTAATAGCATTTAATGTAATTAGAGCTCCTATTAAAGCTAGTATTTACGCGGATGATATTATTATTTACACCAAATCTAATAGCCTAGTTTCAGCAACAAATATATTACAATTATGTTAAATCGACTTCAAAACTGGGCATTACAAACCGGATTCAATTTTTCTGCAGAAAAAACTCAATACGTAATTTTTAATAAAAATAACACTCACCATATAATTAATTTAACATTAAATGATTTACCTATAAAGCAGTCAACGAAAGTAAGTTTTTTAGGCCTAACTTTCGATAAAAAATTAAATTGAAATGTGCATATTAATAAATTACAACAAGCATGCCAAAACCGGTTAAACATACTTAGAATATTATCCAATAAATTTTGGGGTGCCGACTGTAAAACATTAATTAACCTTTACAAATCACTTATTAGAAGTAAATTAGATTACGGTTGCACATCTTACGGTGCTGCAAGCAAAACTGCTTAAAAAAAACTAAATAGCATACAATCTACAGCTTTGAGATTAGCACTGGATGCCTTCAGAACTGGTCCTATTAGTAGCTTACAAGTTTTAGCGAGAGAATCACCTCTGTATATTAGACGCCAACAACTATCCCTAAACTATATAGGGAAAATATCAGTACAGAAACAACATCCAGTATTTTCCCAAATTTGCCATCCCAGTATTGGTTCTACAAAACTAACTAACAATAGTACACCCCTTATAGAACGAATAAAATCTTCTAACTTTGATATAGATAAGCTAAATCGATCCCTACAAGTCAGTGTAAATTTTCCTCCGTGGATAATCAAAACCACTTACCTTTGACTTAACCCTCACAAAATACTCCAAATCAACTACAAATCCGATTTTCATTAAACAGTTGTACTTCGAAGTGATATCTCATTATCCTAATTATTTTCTTCAAAACGCGTAGTGAGAATAAATGTGACTAAATCACTGACTCATTAAATGCCCTATTAGGTGTAAAACAAATATACCCTACAAATCCAATATTTCGGGCTATAAAAATGAGATAAATATAATTCAATCAACTCGAAAAAAGTAGCATTTATGTGGGTACCCTCGCATGAAGGAATAGCTGGAAATGAGAAAGTGAACAACCTAGCAAACACAAGTCGCAACCAAATACAATACAATACACAACCAAATCAAGAAATTACCCATACTCCGATCCCAAAAACCTAATTCAAGACCACTGTATGAACATATGGCAAGACTACTGGAAAGATTCAGGAACCAAACTATTTGAGATTTATCCCCTTGTGAAGACCATCTTGAATAATCCATCCAATAGAAGGGACCAAGTAATAACAACTAACCGACTAAGAATTGGACACATTGCTCTGACCCATAAATTCTTAATCAATAAAGAATCTTCTCCAACCTGCAGACACTGTTCTCTTTCATTGAAGGTTAGGCATATTCTGATTGACTACCAGTACCACGAATAATCAAGAAGAAAACATGGAATCTCAGATGACATCAAAACCACTTTAACCATAAACACTGACCATGTAATAAATTATTTAAAATATTTACGTTTATACAAGGTGGTCCAGAATTATGTACATTAATTTCTAGAGCTTATAGTACGTCCAAAAATAAGGGTACTTCTTTATGTACACTTTTTTATAAAACTGAATAATAAGGGAGTTACAACCCTTTAAAGGGGTGAATTGAAATTCTTATTTTTTCAAATATCTTCCAAACGGTTTTGAATACGGAGTTCATATTTTGGGAGTGATTATAAGACATTAGGATAATTAATTTCATGTCACCACCTATCGCATCCTATATTAATACAGGGTAGTTTTGGAGAATAAGTGGGGTTTATTGCGTCATATGTTTTTTAATTTTTACATATTTTAAAAAATATTTTAAAAATTGTTTCCTTAGACTTTTCTACGCAAAAAAGGTTCTCTTGTAATATTTCGATAGATATCACCGTTTTCGATTTATTTAAACTCGAAGGTATACATGTATTTTATTGTAATCGTTACATTTCTTAATATTCATCAAGTATGTTTTGGAATTGACACTTGTGTTAGCAACAATACTTTAATCTCAAGTAGTCTATGAATTGTCAGTGACGTTTAATAACAATTAAATTATTTTATCTACACTTTTATTGTACTCGACAGTGAAATTTGTTTAACACGTCTCTTTTGCTATATTTTTAAATTTGTTTGCCCGCAATATGGCACACTATTCAAATTCTGAGATGACAGACATACTTTTAGTATTAGGGGAATGTTCGGGAAATCCGAACAGAAATATTCCCTATGCCAGGACTTTTGTAAGTACTGAACGACGACTGAGAGAAACCGGTTATCTTCAAAGAAGGAATACAGATGCTGGTCGTCGTAGAGAAGCAAGAAATGTTCGCTTTGAACAGCAAATATTGGATGCTGTAATAAATGACCCCACAATAAGTACACGCAGGTTAGGATTAAGAACGAATATTTCCCATCAAAGTGTTTTAAGAGTTCTGCATGAAGAGCAATTACATCCTTACTACTATCGACAGGTGCAGGAATTGTTACCTGACGATATGCCACTTAGAGTTGATTTTTGTGAAGTATTGCAAAATAAAGTTCAAACTGCACCAAATTTTTTAAGCAACATTCTGTTTACAGACGAGGCCACATTTACAAGACAAGGTATGTTAAATTCTAGAAATATGCACTTCTGGGCTGAAGAAAATCCAAGGGCTACAATGGAAGCTCACTTCCAACACACGTTCAAGATAAACGTTTGGGCAGCTACTTTAGGAAATAGTTTCCTAAACTAGTATCTTTCCCGGAAATTTAAATGGTAACATGTATTACAATTTTCTAGACAATATTTTACATCATATTTTGTAAAACATTCCATTACAAATACGAAGAAACATGTTTTTCATGCATGATGGTGCTACACCACATTACACAAGAATTTGTAGAAGGTGGTTACATGAACATTTCCCTGATAAGTGGATAGGCCGGGGTGCGGATGCACCGATTCATTGGCTTGCTCGTAGTTGTGATCTTAATCCAATGGACTTTACAGTATGGAGTTATTTGAAATCAAAAGTGTATAACACTCCAATTAATACAGTAAATGAGTTAAGAGACAAAAGTGAACAAGTATTTAGCGATTTACAAAACGATCCAGTAACATTAAATGGATTAATGCGTTCGCTAAATAAAAGAATTAGATTATGTATTCAACAAAATGGAGGACATTTTGAACAGTTGTTGTGAAATATTATTTTCGCCATTAATTAAATGTTAAGTATTAATTAAGTTTTCCATTAATTTGTAATATTATTGCTCACACAAGTGTCAATTCCAAAGCATACTTGATGAATATTAAGAAATGTAACGATTACAATAAAATACATGTATACCTTCGAGTTTAAATAAATCGAAAACGGTGATATCTATCGAAATATTACAAGAGCACCTTTTTTGCGTAGAAAAGCCTTAGAAAACAATTTTTAAAATATTTTTTTAAAATATGTAAAAATTAAAAAACATGTGACGCAATAACCCCCACTTACCCTCCAAAACAACCCTGTATTAATATAGGATGTGGTAGGTGGTGACATGAAATTAATTATCCCAATGTCTTATAATCACTCCCAAAATATGAACTCTGTATTCAAAACCGTTTGGAAGATATTTGAAAAAATAAGAATTTCAATTCACTCCTTTAAAGGGTTGTATCTCCCTTATTATTCAGTTTTATAAAAAAGTATACATAAAGAAGTACCCTTATTTTTGGACGTACTATGAGCTCTAGAAATTAATGTACATAATTCTGGACCACCTTGTATACATCTATTTAATGTAAATAAAATGAACTCTTGTGTACGTTACTCCACTAATAACCCTGCATATATATATATATATATATATATATATATATATATATATATATATATATATATATATATATATATATTCAGAATACTGAAATCTAGATTTAAACTTCGAAAGTGAGTCAACGTCACCCGAAATTACGGTATGTCAGTTTATTAATACTGACATATTTATTTTGTTAATCATAGCTACCTTTGTAAATCATATTATGACGCCATCTATTAGTTTTATTGCAATTAAAAAAAAAATGGAAAACAGAACAACTGTTATTCACGTCGTTCCGTACAAATTTTTGAAAATTATCTTTTATACCAAACTGGTCCTGATAATAACAAATACAAAAAAAAAGAATTATCTAATTTGGTGTAGTCGTTCGAAAGTTATTCACGTACAAACATTTCGGCGATTACTATTTATTTAGTATAGATAAATATAGATCGTTCCTATACAGTATACAGTTATATTGCTCTATTATTAATTTTTTTGGTAGAAATGCTAACAATTTTATAACAATTGTATATTCCAATAAAAATTATTATAAATGTGTGTAGGATAATATTGTTTTGCAGTCACACTATTATCCTAATACGCTGATCAGCTTAAGTCACTAACTTCCTAATGTCCTAATCAGCTTAAGATGGAATACTGGTAGTTGTGTTATGACATTGTGAAGACACACTCAACTTCTAATACGGTGATTGGCTTGGGTCACTAATTGCCTTATATGGTCACGAGTAGTTCGGTGATGACACATAAACACAGCGGAACGAGAGATAATAATTTAGTGTGATTTAATTATGACCATTGTGAACGAGTTTGATTTAATTTAATAAAATAGCTATATTTACGTAAATACGTGTTTTAACTATTTTAATAGACGATACTATTTTAATAGACGATATCAGAAGTGTGTTAAAGAACCTACGGTAGAATTTAGTGAACTGTTTTTAATGATAAGTGATTTTTAATGTTAAGTGTCCAAAATGCCGAAAAGGAAAAAGTCCAAGCGAAATAGTAGTTCCAGTAGTGAAACCACAACTATTTCGTCCACCGATTCTTCGCCGAGAAGGGAGTCAAGGTATACAAAAACGAAAAGAACCAGTAAGTAAAAAAAAAAGATCTAAACATTCAAAAATAAATAGAACCTATACGTCTTCGCCTTTGCCTCAAATTAAAGAAAATGCCACATAAATAAATTCACCATCTGCATCTTATAATTGTACGAATAGAAACATTGAATCCGTCAGATTTATTCCTGAATTTGATCCACTAATTGGAGGAATAGATCGATGGATTGAAATAATAGAGCACAATGCTAAGACGTATAGTTGGTCTGATAAGGTATTCATTTTAAATAAATAATTATATAAAATATTTCATAGCGGTAGAAGTTTTATTTTGTAAACATAATATAATAAACTATATAACATATCTATACCTTTTAAGTGTTTGAAGCACAGTACAAATATTTTAATTTTTTTTATGTACATTTATGTGCTCGGCAACTATGGCCACTCGCACAGAGCGATTACAAACAACATTACAAGAGGTATAGTAGCGTATGAATTTAGAATATGTTTTAACGTATTATATTATAAACATTTAGAGTTTATAATACAATATTAGTTTTCTAAAAAAACTGAAGAATGTCTATCTGGTTGGGATGACTGAGAATGTCACCTAGCTTAGGTTTGAGACTTGACTGTTGTCTTTTTCTTTTTATTGCGCGGACTCCTTTCGAAGGCTGAAGATCCAAATGGCAATTATAGCTTTAAAAATTGTTTCTTAAAATATTTCTGTGGACGAGCGGTCAATTCATCTCCTCAGGTCTTTTAGTCACGAGCTGTCATCTTACTTCACTGCATTGATAACATTCAGTAAGAATGTGTTTCACTGTTAGTTGACACTGGTATGTTTGATAGATAGGCCGGACATTTTTAATGTCATCAGGAAGCTGTGTGTTAGTTTGTCATGTCTAAATAGTGCCTTGGAACCAGTGTATAATGGCTTAGAAAATGAGGACTAAATTGCACTTAAGGATGTATTTAGGGAGCTCCAGTGGGTTTGTCAAAATCTCCTGGTGAATCTGTTCGGGAGGTTAATATACTTAACAGCCTGTAAAATACAGTACAATTCTTTAATGTGTTCGATGTACAGAAGAGAGACAAAAGAAGTACAAAGGAGATTTTTTTTAGAGGAGACTGAACAGCCAACCTACAAATCACTTTTGGAAGCATCGGTGTATAATACCTTATCAAAGTGATTATTGTGTATAATTTTGAAAAATGCTTTTATTATGAGTCCTTTAGATGTTTCGTATTTATTGAATTTTGTGAAATATGTGTTAGTTTAACGGGAGTGGATAATTCAATGAAGAATTAAAAGGAACGAGACGAGATTTGTGAGTGTAAAATTGATATCGTTTATTGTGGTAAGAGGTATAGGAACAGCTGTACATCTGTCAAAACATACCCGGGCAGACATAAATTCTGATTATGTACCAGTTGTAGGTAATTTCAAAGTCAAAATAAAGAAGGTTACAACTAAGTCGATGAAGAAGTTTGATGTTATAAAACTGAAAGATCTCAATGTTAGACTGAAGGTAAGTGAAAAGAGCTTTATTTAGCGAGCAGGTATTATTTTAAAAATGTAGAGACGTCAGCTGTGATGTTTTTGCATGCCTGATTGACTACAAGAGGGCTTTCGATAGAGTCAGGCATGAACAAATGATGGAAATGCTGAAGAGGACAGGGATTGACGGAGGAGACCTAGAAATATTAGCTAACCTGTATCGAAATTAATCAAAGGTGCTCCGAATATATGAACAAGATACAGCTCAGGTCAAAATCTTAAGGGGAGTAAGACATAGGTACATAATTTCACTACTGATATTCAATCTGTACTCGGAATACATTTTTGAAGAGGCTCTAAAAGATATTGATGAAGGCATCTCAATAAATGGAGTCAACTTTAATAACCTACGGTATGCATATGATACAATAGTGTTTTTAAATACCATAGAAGGACTGCAAAACTTAATGAACAACATAACGGAAACAAGTAGAACATATGGACTTTATATAAACACCAGCAAAACCAAGCTAATGATCATCAGCAAGGAAAACACAACTAGAGCAAATCTGTATGTGAACCAAATGAGAATTGAACGTGTCTCACAGTACAACTACTTGGGAACTATATTCAATGAGTTGTGGGACAATAATTAAGACATTAAATGTCGCGTCGGAAAGGCTAAAAGTGCATTCCTGACTATGAACTCCTTGTTTAAGAGCCATGACCTCACTCTAGAGACATAAATAAGGCTCCCTAAATGTTATGTTTACTCAGTACTTCTATGCGGAATAGAAACGTGGACATTGAAGGCAAAAACTATATCAAAACTTCAGGATGTTGAGCTATGGTTATACAGAAGGATCCTGAAGATATCATGAACAGACAAAGGCAAAAATGAAGAAGTACTACGGGGAATGAACACAACCGCGGATTTGGTCAACATCGTGAAGGGCCATAAGCTGCAGTCCTTGGGACATATAATGAGAAATCAAGGCAGATATAAGCTACTCCAATGCATATTGCAAGGTAAAATTAGAGGAAAAAGGGACAAGCACGAAGAAGAATATCCTGGCTTTGAAGGCATGGTATAAAAAAACCTCAACACAGCTATTCCGTATAGCAACCAACAAAGTCCTAAAAAGAAACCGACAACCGACAGGCATCCTAAGAAGAAAGTAATTGTGGATAATATAGAAAATATAGGGTTTTTTATTGCGGAGGGTGTGATATAGGTTGTTGTTAATAAACGGTAGATAGTATTAAGGGGGTTAGAAAAGGCAGATGCAGCATAGGAAAGGAGAAGGTATTACCATATAATTTAGAAGAGCCGTTCATCTGCTTTGTTAATTGTTAATCGTTAATGTTAAGTTATCGTAAAGTTTTCATAACATCATAATAACCTACAACAAGGGGATGCTTTGTTAATAAAATAATAAAAGCTAAACGTATTCTAGTAAACTAATGAAGTAGTTGACTTTTTTCATTTGTCGGTAATTATTATATTTGCCTAAATGTATTTCACTATGATACTGGAGAGTTTTTGGCCAAATTTTGGAAAATAATAGAAAGGATATCAGCTACTTTACCCTTTAATTAAAGACGTTGCGTGTATTAATTCATACACATCATCATCAGTTCTTCTAAAAATTAATTAAATAAGCAAACATCCATAGAGACAGAATATGTATATATATATATATATATATATATATATATATATATATATATATATATATATATATATATATTGTTTTGTGTAAAACTAGAGGTCGCTGGTTAAATAAAATTAAAATAATAATAATGAATAAAAGATGCAATATTTTGATTGTGAATAAATTAGCAATTAATTTAAATATTACGAAAATTAGCTGGCCTAACTCATTGCTGTTATCTGTACAAAGAAAAAACTTATCTTTGAAATAATAATGCGTATTAATATTTCAACGATATTCTATATCTTTATAGATATATTCTATATCTAGAAAGTGGTGTCTTGAGATGGTCAGAAAACCCTTTGACAGTTAGGTGGTCTATGGGACAAGTGTAGCCCCATAAATCAGCGCTATTGTAATGTGCTTTTGAATGGCAATAGTCTAAATAAATAGTCACAGAAATATGATACTTTACAGCGTTTTCTTTGCTGGCGACATAATTTCCAAATAACAAAAGACAAGTCAATATCTTTGAATTTGAAAACAGACGACATGTGCTAGCCAGTTTGACAATGAGATTTTACTGAATAGAAAAAAATAATATCTTATAAAGTAAATAAGTAGTTAGAATATACCATTAAATAATATAGTACAGTAATAAAAATAATAAATGTAAAATATGAAAATAAGTACTAAATACTTTCCCAATGTGTTAAACGGTTAATATATTTGATTGTATTGTATTTTAGAAAATTCCTAAACTTTACCTTAAAGTTATATACCGGTTATTTTTGTAGTTTCAAACAAATTAAATTGACCCATATGCCGGTTTATATAAACATCATTCTTTTTCTTTAATATAGCTTTTATATCATCGTTTATTTCATATCTTTTACGTTACAATTTTTATTAGTTTAAAGTTGATGCAATGTCTCTACTTATATACCAAAAGCACATAAATCGGAGTAAAATAGAGTAAGACAAATTGTTTTAGTAATGATAAATACGTCGTGTTTCATATAGCACGGAAATATGATATAAGAACAGCTTATTAATATTATATACGATATAAGTTATATACGATACCTATTTAGATATCTTGTTAAATAAAGAATTCTTGTAGCAAGCAACTGAATGAGCTTATTATCGGTCCAACTCAATAATCGGTGATTAAATTTTAGTAATATAATAGGAATTTGAAGGCGTTACTGTGAAAGTCAACATATAGATACAATAAGTTTTTATTTATATATACGAAGAACAAACGATCAAACATATTACAGAAATAGTGCAAAATGTAAAGGATAAACACTTAAAGACAGATAGATTAATCAAGAAAAAATAAAGGATGACAGATGAGATTCTGAAACAAATGGACGAGATAAGAGAAGCCAAAAATGACCCAGACAAATATAAAACCATAAATATATTAATAAGAACGAAAATCAGAGAAGCGAAATAAAAAAAAGCAAGGGAAAGATGCGAAGAGATTGAGACTATGCAGTCAAAGTAAGATAGTCACAATGTATATAAAAAAGTTAAAGAACTCACACGGGGACTAAGACGAAGGGAAATATAACTGATTCTGACTTAATCATCATCTTGGACAAACAGAGTAAAATAAGAACATGGAAAGAATATCTAGAAAAACTATTTGAATGCCAAAGTGATAACACATTTGAGCTAAAACAAGAGGTAAATGATGGACCAAGAATATTACTGCAGGAAGTTTATTTCGCAATAACACAATTAAAGGGCGGTAAAGCGGCAGGCCCTGATAATATTTAAGCGGAACTACTCAAATTATTGGACAACGAATCAATAGCAATAATCACAAAGGTATTCAACAACATATACAACTCTGGAGAAATACCGACAAAATGGCTGAAATCTCAGTTTATTGCACTTCAAAAAAAAAACAGCTTACAATTGAGCTAAAAAATGCGAAGATTACCGTATATTTTAATTATTACTCATAAGGCTTATGAGTAATCTCTTAAAATTGTTCCTAAAGATAATTCATAAGAGAATCTAGAAGCTGTGTGAAACTCAAATGTCCCCCAACCAGTTCGGGTTCACAAATGCTGTTAGTACTACAGAGGCTTTGTTCTCAGTACAAGTCTTATTCTAGAGATGCAGAGACGTCAACCGCAACGTATACGCATGTCTGGTTGATTACGAGAAAGCGTTGGATTGAGTACAGCACGCCAAGATGATGCACTATACTAAAATACTAAAAGAAACAGGAATTAACAACCAAGATCTGAAAATAATTAGAAATCTTTACTGGAATCAGACAACAAATCTAGAGTTGAAGGTGAACACACTGACTATGTGAAAATCATGCGTGGATTAAGGCAATGCTCTATTTTGTCTCCTCTAATCTTCAATTTGTACTCTAAAAGATTATTTATCGGCTAAATAACATCAGATATGCAGATGACACCATAGTATTTGCGGACAGTTTAGAAGGCCTACAAGTTCTTATGAACAAAATCACGTATTACAGTCAACAATATGGACTCAATATAACCGTTAAAAAAACAAAGCTTATGATGATTAGCAAGAAAATGATAACAGAAGGTCAACTCTACGTCAACCAATCCCCTGTAGAAAGTGTGCCGTACTACAACTACCTCAGTACCATAATAAAAGAAGAATGGACCAACAACCAGGAGAATAAAGCACGCATCGGAAAAGCTAGATCCACCTTCAATCGGATGGGGGCTTTCTTCAAGAGTCACAACCTCTCTCTTGATACAAAAGTAAGAATGCTGCAATGCTACGTCTTCTCTGTCCTTTTTTATGGTGTTGAAGAATGAATAAGAACCGAGAGGTACTGATCATCATCAATTTTCAAAAATTACAGTTTTTCGGACACATGCGAAATGAATCCAGACATGCTCTCCTTCAAGCCATTCTGCAAGGAAAAATATTTAAAAACGAGGTCCAGAAAGAAGAAGAACATATTGGTTAAAGAACCTCAGAATCTAGTTTAATACAACATATGTACATCTTTTCCACGCTGCTGCAGATAAGATAAAGTTTGCCATGATGATCGCCAACATTCGTAACGGATAGGCACATGGCACATCAAGAAGAAGATCCCCCTAATAAAGCCCCCTAACTTGAGCAACGTGGTCTTCGTTAAGTATTGTGAACAAAAAGCTTTTTCTTATCAACTTTTGTCAGATTTTTCGCGACATATGTAAAGAAAACCAGTAAACTATGGAATTAAGATCTGGTGTTCTACAAATGTTAATACTGCTTATTGTAAGAATTTACAAGTGTATTTCGAAAACAAGGAAATACTTCCGACCGCGACCAATGAAGAAAAAACGCGACCTGATCACGAAATTACCACGGATAACTTCTTCAGTTCTTTGGAATCAGTAGAAGATCTCATCGACAAGAAACTAACACTATGCAGGACGCTACGAACGAATACAATGTACATCCATCCGAAGTTTATACCAGCTCGAGATAGTGATATTTGTTCTTTAATTTTTGGATTTTAATCCAAAATCACATCATTGTCCTAGCTATCAAAAGTAAACCAAAGTATTACTCTTATACTCTTGTCTTAAAAAAACTAATTCACGCATTACAATGGTACAAAGAGTTCAGTTGATACACTGGACAAGATGATTACCAAATACACCTGCAACAGATAATTCAAAAAATAGTTGTTTTCTAAACATTATTACCATTGTAACAGTAGATGCTTGCGTGATGTGGGATCATCTCAACCGTGAATGAAAATGTCAATATTTAGACAAAAGAAGGACGTTCTTGTTAGAGATACACAAAAGACTTTTAGAGTCACACCTAAAAAAAATAATTTACTTAACAATCCAATCTGAAACGTAGAAGAGCCCGTCAAAAAACCACATTTATCACAACCAAAGGTGCCATATTTGTCCAGGTTTTCTTGTCAAAGCAAGTACTTTAAATGTAATAATATTGTGAGTGCAGGAAACAGCAAGAAAGTTAAAAAATCTAATAAATTTGAAAGTTAATTAAATTTGCTCATTAAAAATTTTTTAAATAAAATTATATTTTTTAATATTGCAAGTATTTCTAGTAATAGTTGTTGGTAAAAATCTCTTCAAAATTATAACAACTTAAATAGTTACCGCTATAATATCGATTTAAAAATAATTTTATATAAATATATAAAAAAAACACTATGGCGGTAATTCGCTTCAACTGGTACTAGGTCTTTTAAAATTTACTTAGTATTAAAAAAGTTAATATTGAGAATAATAAGGTTTATTGTTTATTTTTATGGCCAATTTAATTATTACTTATTCATCAATCGATTAACAAAGTTTGCAATATTCTCTACCGTAGAGTTTTTCTTGTTATAAACTGGATAAATGCTTGCACATAAATAATTCCCGAAAATCCATTACAGAACTTTTCAAATACAGGTCCAGTTTAAGAGTTTACTTTTCTAGAATAAATATCTAAACAGTTAGCACGTCTGGAACTCGCCTTTAAGTTTATCTTATATACTTTCCGCAAATGCAACTCTATTTGTAAAATGACAAAGTTGTAAGCGTGTAATAAAGTTTAGGTTTATCAAATATTTTATTAGAGAGATCTATTTCTCGTATTTTCCTACACTCCTTGTATTAACATAATAAAATATTGTATGAATTATCACTATTACATCAGGTAGACAGGTAACAGATTACTGGGAAAGATTCACAAAAGGACTAGAGATGGATTTCTATGGACAACAGAAACAAGTATGGCGCTTCATAAGACAACAAAGAAGCGAAATAAAAGAACTAGTTGAAATAGAACACATACAAGAGGATACATGGGTGGCCTTCCTGACAGAAATGTTTAAAAAACAAAACGAAGAACCTTTACCAGAAACGACAAATATAATAACTGAGGAAAAGACCGAAATCTCCCAAAACGATGTGAAAGAAGGAATAAACAAATTAAAAAACAGAAAGTCGCCAGGAGAAGATCAAATTACAAATGAACTCTTAAAATATGGAGGTGATCACCTTGTACAACAACTGCAACTTCTTGAGAACATATATAAATATAACATAGCTATGGTAAGATGTAAAGGAAAACTATCGCAACCTATCAAATATGAAACTGGCATTAGACAAGGAGATTCGCTGAGCCCATTAATATTTAACCTGATAATGGATGAAATTATAAAGACAGTTAAAAAAAGAAGAGGATACAGAATGGGAGATAAGGAAATAAGGATAATATGATACGCCGACGACGCCATAATAACAGCCGAAAATTAAGATGACTTACAAAGATTAATTGAACAATTCGAAGATACGGCGCTCATATACAACATGGAGATCTCAACAGAAATAAATAAAACTATAGTGATATCAGCGGAACCGAGACGATGTAAACTAGTCGTAAATAACAAAATAATAGAACAAGTGATGGAAACTGAATACTTGGGAATAAAACTCTCAAGCGACGGAAAAGTGGAAGAAGAAGTACAAAAACAAGTGAACATGGCAAACAGAGCAGCAGGATGTCTCAACAACACAATCTGGAGAAACAAATACCTCACAACAGAAACGAAAACCAGGATATATAAATCAACAATAAGACCAATAATGACATACACATCGGAAACAAGAGCAGATACGGCGAAAACACAAAGACTACTGGAAACAACAGAAATGAAAGTCTTACGAAAAATAACAAAGCAAACTCTAAGAGACAAAGTAAGAAGTGGGGAAATACGAGCGAGATGTGGTATAGAAGTGGAATGGAATCAACACATCGAAAGAATGACAGAAAATAGAATAGTACGAATAGCAAGAGACAAATCGTCAAATGAAAGAAGATCATTGGGACGACCGAGGAAAAAATGGTCAGACAACGCCAATTGAGGCTAAAAACCGAAGTAAAACAGGCATTAAGCCTATTTATAAAGTAGGAAGAAGAAGAAGACATCAGGTAGAAATGTAAATTTAAAAATGATAAAAAAATAACAAAACATAATCAGTCATAATCCAAGAGGTGACCGCATAAAGATATTCTGTAACAAAATGTAAAAAATCAAACGTTCATTCTTACGTGTTTCAGTTCAGTGTTATGTTTTTTTTTGACGCGGACAATAGTCCTATAGAGAATTAGTTACAGAGATACTAGGGTCATAAAGAAGCATGTGTTCAAAATATATATTGTTTTTCAAATGTTTTTTTTTGCATGAATCAGTTATGTACCCATAAAGAACACGCACTTATTCTGTGCATTCCTAAAAATAATCAAACAAAACTATTTCTGGTGCATAAAGAAGTTTGTTAGAAAACATAGTCAAAAAATGGACATATACAACTCCTTTATGTATTGGCAATAAAGTCAGGTTTTAAGTATAAAAGTATATATTTTTTTTTATTTAAAGAAACAAAGTCGCATCCACCCAAAGGTTATTAGCGACATTCCTGTAACATTTTTAATAATGTAGGATTACATTCGTCATCAAATAAACTCCATTTCCGTTATTTCCGTTACCAATAACTTTTATTTATCACGAACCGCGAGCCGAAAGCCGAAAGTACCATGGCTGAAAAAACATAAAACGCGGTATGATGGTAGCTCGACGGGGGGTCGAGTACACAGTGTAAGTAGAGCACTCAAGACGAAGAGTTGATATGCATATGACGGCATCTCATCTCTATACGACGTACGACGAAAGACGATAATATTTTTGCTATTAAGCCGCGGACCTATTTTAAGTTATAAGTAGTTATTGTTTACGTTAGTTGCATTATTCATTCCTGTAATTTACAAGTTAAACAATAAAGTGTTTGTTTCAATTCGGATCGACCCGTGGCCTATAATTATTAAACCCTAGACGACAAAGAAAAACCCTACATTTTGGGGGCTCAACCGGGATGAACGATGAACGATGAACGATGAACGATAAACGATGAACGATGAACGATAAACGATAAACGATAAACGATAAACGATAAACGATAAACGATGAACGATGAACGATAGCAGATAGCGGATAGCAGATAAAGGATAGAGGAACAGGATATTATATGATTGACGACACAACAACGCCTTGTTTACCAATACCAACTCAAGTAGATGTGCCAAGAACGAGAAACAGGAGCAAAGAGGATAAAGTCTCAACCGACGAAAGATGGTAACAAATTAAAAAACTATTAAAGATGATTTGCTAAGGTAAGAGTTATTTTTCAACATTCTACCAAGCAAATAAGATAAAGACAAAGAAGATAACGTTATTTATATTTATATGACATTTGTGATTTGAAAGTTTTGCATTTGTTTATATAACAGAATTAATAGTATAGTAGATGAACTCTCAGTAAAGACGCACGTGTTTCTTATTATATGAATGAACTATTTTTACTTGACCTAGATTTAATTTTGTGACTATAATAAAAACATTTTCATACATTATTTGAACATTTATGGTATCCGGTTTTTAAACGTTTATGAGTCTTAAGAGTGAATTCCGTAATAAATAGAAATCAATTATAATAAAAATTTTATTACTCCTATTTTTTGTCGACGATATATTTCTGTTTTAGATTAGGAAAACGATAATTTATGTAGGTTTGATAGCACAAATATGCGTTATGGTTATTAAAAGACAATAATCATTTTTGAAAAGGTTTAATTTTTTGCATGTTTATAGTTTATATGTAGTTACATATATTTTCGGTATTGTTGGATATTTTTTTAAAAAAATATTTTATTATTATGGCAACTTTGGGTTCTATCGGTAATATTGGCTATAATATTACTCATGCTAAATTGAGAGTTGCTAAAATTTTACATTATATTTGTTTTACCACTGATGGTGAACCTCGAAAAACTAGAAAAGCTTTGCGTGCTTTTCCTGGATTTCGGCTTGACGACACTTCCGAACAATTTTTGAGTAAATGTCAAGACGTAAGTGAAAATTTTGATCTTCCTGATTTAATTGCGGTATGCCAAATTCTTGGTTTAAATTATAAAAATGAAAAGCATGACGTGGTTGTCCGTATTTGTTCATTTTTGAATACCTTTATTAACGACGACGAAACTGAAGACGACGAAGAGGAGGATGACGTATCAGATATAGATGAAGACGACGAAAGACGAAAGGAAGAAAAAAGACAACTGAAAGACGAAAAAACGCAACTGGAAGACGAAAAAAGACGATTGGAAGAAGAAAGACGGAAAGATGATGAAAGACGTGAAAAAGAAAAACGACGATTGGAAGAAGAAAGACGGAAAGACGATGAAAGACGTGAAAAAGAAAAACGACGATTAGAAGAAGAAAGACGGGAAGACGATGAAAGACGTTCGGAAGACGAAAGACGTGAAGAAAAAGAAAGACGAAGACGTGAGAGAAGAAACGACGAGGATAGACGAAGACGCGAAGAGCGAAATTATGACGAAGGACGACAAATATGTGATGAAAGACGTAGATATGAACGAAATAATGACGAAGAGAGACGAAAATACGAAGAAAGGCGAGATGACGAAGATATTTACATACATGAAGAAATTGGACAAAGGAGTTATAGCGCAAGGAATGACGCTGAAGTTAGATCCGTGAATACTGGAGCGACTGGTATAAGACGACAAGAATCATTTGCATTAAGTTTTAGAGACGTGGAGGACAGCATAAGATCATTTGATGGAAAAGACGAATATCCTATTCGCACGTGGATTATCGAATTTGAAGAAGTAGCTGAGATAACAGGGTGGAACAACCTACAAAAATTAATCTATGCAAAAAAATGTTTAAAAGGACTCGCCAAATTGTTTGTACAGTCAGAAAAAGGCATCAGAAATTGGCCTGAATTGAAGAGACGTCTAATAGAAGAATTCGGAGAACAGGTAAATAGTGCGCAGATACATAAAATGTTGATGGCGAGACGAAAAAAATTTGATGAGACTGTACAAGAATACATGATTAAAATGAGAGAAATATGCAGACTGAGATAATAAGAAGAAGTCACGAGGTAGGACATTTTTCTGAGAAAAAAACTGAGGAAGTAATAGCTAAAGACTTTTATATACCAAAGATAAAAGAAAAAGTTAAAAATGTTATTTCTAACTGTATAGCATGTATACTGGGAAGCAAAAAGGAAGGAAAAAAGGAAGGGACACTTAACCCCATACCAAAACTAGACGGTCCACTGCACACATACCATGCGGATCATTTGGGTCCATTGCAGTCTACAAGTAAGAATTATCAGCATATACTTGTAATTATAGACGATTTTACCAAATTTGTTTGGCTTTACCCGACGAAGTCCACAACGACGAAAGAAGTTATAAGTTGTCTTGAAAAGCAACGAAGAATATTTGGAAACCCTTCTCGAATGATAACCGACCGAGGTACAGCATTTCGATCAGAGGAATTTGAAAGATATTGCCAAGAAGAAAACATTCAACATGTTCTAGTGACAACTGGAGTACCACGAGGAAACGGTCAGGTTGAACGAGTGAATAGAACAATCATCCCTGTTCTTACCAAATTGAGTTTAGAAGAACCTACGAAATGGTATAAAAATGTTGACAGGGTACAAAATGCATTGAACTCTACCTATCAACGAAGTATAGGTACTACACCTTTCGAAGTATTGGTTGGCGTAAAAATGAAAAATAAAGATGATATTCGAATCAGAGAACTCATAGAGGAAGAGGTGATTAAAATATATGATGAAGAAAGAAAAGAACTTCGAGAAAGATGTAAAGAACAAATATGTAAGGTACAAGCTGAAAACAAAAAAGGGTATAATTCTAGAAGAAAACGTGCAAAAATTTATAAGGAAAAAGATTTAGTTGCAATAAAAAGAACCCAGTTCGGCCCAGGACTTAAACTCAAGATAAAGTTCTTAGGTCCATACGAGATTGTCAAGGTTAAAGATAACGATCGTTACGATGTTGTTAAGATTGGTGAGCATGAGGGACCAATGCGAACATCAACGTGTGCTGAGTATCTTAAACCGTGGGTCGACAATGAAAGCGACGAATCCGAGTCGGATTCTGAAGAGGATGGCCGAGTGTAGGATTACATTCGTCATCAAATAAACTCCATTTCCGTTATTTCCGTTACCAATAACTTTTATTTATCACGAACCGCGAGCCGAAAGCCGAAAGTACCATGGCTGAAAAAACATAAAACGCGGTATGATGGTAGCTCGACGGGGGGTCGAGTACACAGTGTAAGTAGAGCACTCAAGACGAAGAGTTGATATGCATATGACGGCATCTCATCTCTATACGACGTACGACGAAAGACGATAATATTTTTGCTATTAAGCCGCGGACCTATTTTAAGTTATAAGTAGTTATTGTTTACGTTAGTTGCATTATTCATTCCTGTAATTTACAAGTTAAACAATAAAGTGTTTGTTTCAATTCGGATCGACCCGTGGCCTATAATTATTAAACCCTAGACGACAAAGAAAAACCCTACAATAATATTAAATTTAACATTTGTAACAATTAATCATTGTACCAATTAATTACAATTTATGAATAATTGAACATTTGTAACAATTAATTAAGTTAAATTTTGTGTAACATATTTATACATTTTAAGTAACCTAATAAATTGTTCGGAACTAAACTTTTGTTGAGGAGTGCTTTCAGGTTATTTGACAAATTGTAAGACTGTCTTTGATTTACATATTTAGGACAGTCTATCAAGAAGTGCTTTATACTGTCTACTGTATTGCATGTTTCGCATTTTGGAGGTTCACTATTTGAGAAGAGATAGGCATGAGTATACCTACAGTGTTACAAGTCGTAGACGTGTAATAATAGTTTGGCATCTTCTACTTCTGGCTGTGGACTTCCATGAAAAAATATCACTTTTGACGGTTCTGAGTTTCCAACTAGAGTCATTCTACTCCCGATTCCACGCACTTAATACCTTATTTTTAAAATAAACTTTTAGATCGCCTGCGATACTCCGACACACTGTTTCTGATGCGTCACTGGTGATAGCGTTACGCGCACTAGTATCTGCTTCTTCATTCCCTTCTATACCTATATGAGATGGTATCCATAGAAAGTGGACTCATCTGAAATTTTTTTGAGCTTTCATTATTTCGGCCCTGATAATTTTCTCAATGGTATACATTAGGGTATACATTTTGCATAGCTTTGACTGCGCTGACAGAGTCAGAAAGGACTAGACAACAAGGGATGTTTTTAATATTTACTTGCTTGATGGATTTGAGCAAACCAAATAATTCTGCAGTATAGATGCTGGAATTTAGAGGAAGTTTAAATTGAAAAGTGTCATTTGGGGTTACCACTGCTATTCCAACGCCAAGTTCACGTTTGGATGCATCTGTATAAATTTTAATCCATTCATTGTATTTTTGATCTAGGATTAAATTTAGTTTAACTTTAAAAATAATAGGACTAGTTTCATGTTTATTATATATACTTAATGACTTTGGGCTGTTAGATAGTTCAAGGTAGATAGTTATTGGTATTCGTTTGAAATACTGTTGGGAATTGAATGTTCAGTCTGGAGCTATATAATCGGATTCTCTCGTAATAAGGTTTGGGGGTAAAAGTATATTTGTCCAAACAACATTTATACATTAAACATGATAAACATACAACAGGTTGGAAACAACATGTGTGCATAATACCCTTTTTATGTCCCAGTCAGCTGTCAAAAATTGTTTGAGTAGTTTGCAACTAATTGTTTGGTGCTCATAAAATAACGGCATATAAATACATTGTCTTTGTCAGGAGAAAGCAAATCCTTGTTTGTCAATAAAACTTTGTTAAGCTCTACAACAAAAGCACAAAAAAGGTTTAAGCGTCGGTTTAAGCTAGTATCAAGACTTACTTAGGATCCAGCCAAAAAAACACCTTAATACAGATGTAGCAGTATAAATCATTTAGAACATTTCAGGTTTTCCTGTCAAGGAATCTTATTACTTAGGAAATAAGAACATTTACAAGAAATATCTCTCACCAATATTGTTTATTTCAATCATGCACAAGTTATACCTTGACTTTGGGTTGGGTAGAAGGGCCATTTAAAGTTAGCGAGTCCATGTACCACTTTTTTTTCCATTTTGAGGTTAACTTGCCGTTCGAACCTAAAGTTCTAAAAGTAATGATTATAGCACTTGTGACTGTTACTACTAATGAGAATCACTTTTTAGCTCAAAACCATCAATATATCAAAAAGTAATTCAAACACTGTGTATATTACATTACATTATTTATAACAAGTCAATCCATTATCTCGACTAAGCACTTTTAGAGCATTTTGTCTCTGTCACATATCAATTTATAATCTTATAATAATAACAGAGAATTTTGAAAAATACACCCAATAGAAGAGGATATTAAAAGAACGAAAAGCCAACCCAGCAAAGGTAGTAATAAAATTGTTATCACTCTTTTATGAGCAAGACAAGTTGATAGTCTTCTAAAAAGATAAAAAAGATAAAAAGATAAAAGATAATCTGATTCTTTGGACTGATAACTGCTTAGGTCAGAAGTAAAACTATTTATTGGTGTGCATTACCTAACACCTTAGCTGCAAAAAGTGTTTGAGGAAACATAAAAAAATCTGTACATCAGACCAACACCAAAAAATTAAAGTAAGTATTTTCTAACAGAAAAAATATGGTAGTTGACAGGAAATATCTATTTAAAAACACAGAAGAGGATTTATCAAAATTAAGATTTATAACAAGAAGAAAGATCTTTTAAATGAAATTAATGTGATAAAATGGTAAATAACAGAATTCTTTTTATTATACTTGTTCAAAGAAACTTATGACCTCTACTTGCACTTAAAAATTGTCATGTTTTATAATAATTAATGTTTTATCACCAGCTCTACCAAAAGTATTCATTATTCCGAGAATTAGTTTTTAGGAATTCTGGAATCTTTTTCTGGAAAAAAACTAATTGTTAGAGCATTTCATTTTACAATATAATTCCATGATACTTTAAAATTTGATAATGTTTTAAATACATTGAATAACTTACCAATAAAATTATAGAATTGAAGACTTACCTGAAACAAAAATTTAAATAAAAATATGTACAGTATATACAAAGTTAATTTTTAATTTATTTATTAATAATTTCTTATTGTATAGAGTTATCTAAAAAAAATGTAATTGAGATGAAATCCATGGAATTACTTAAATATGTGGGTCCTTCTTAGCTTAGCCAACTTGCTGAATAATTCATATGGTTATGTCATAATATGTTATCTTATATACTAAAACGCTAAGCGCTTTTCTTCTCCACCACTTTACTCAAAAACCGTATTAGATAATTAAAATATTTTTTCGGAATATTATTAGTATTACGTATGAGATTGTCAAGATATACTTTTGGTACAAAAATTCACTTCCGGTTTTGAGATGACCAGAAGTTAAAATTTACTTTAAATTTTAGACCCCACAATGTATATATGGATCAAAGGTCTCGTCGAGACGAATCTAAATATGTACTTCCGGTTGCGATCCGACACCGGAAGTGACCCGAAACACGCATAAAACGTCAAGATAGAGCAAATCTGACACCGGATTCGTGATCAGCATGCAAAATTAACTGCTAAATGATATCCATGTCGACATTTGATGAACTAAAAATTGCATTCCGGTTTTGAGGTCGACTTCCGGTTTCGTTTTTATTAGTCAAATCAATAGAGAATTAACGTAGAGTTCAAAAATGTAAGTTCACGAAATTATCATTTATAGTTTTTGAGTTATTGATAAAAATATTTTTACTTCCGGTCATTGTATATATTGTATATTTTTCTCGCAAAATAAAAATTTCATTTAAAAAACTCGATGTCGAGTGGGTCCGCTAGTAGTTCATTATTATGTCAAACCATAATTATAATGATTTGACATTGTTACTAAGTTATAAAGTTTTGTTAGTCTTATGTTTTTGTAAAAATTATACAATATTACAATACAATACAATACAATACATTACTATACAATACATTAACTATTAACAAATAATACTTTGAATAATAATACTTTATTAACCTACTCGCAAAAGAGCATGAATGAGTTTTTTAATAAACGATGTACCAATTAGGATTACATTTATTTTAACGACTTGTATATACATACATCTTACATACTTTCTTTTAATTTTTGTTTCTTTAAAATAGATAATTAGATGTATTATTAAGTATTACTCAGTATAGCCGGGAAGACACTTTCATATTTGGTTTCAACAAAAGTGCCGAAATAATCTACGAGTTTGATGCATTGCGTATTGGGATGCAGTTTTATTCTACCATTTCCAATATTAAGCAAATGCTTGGAAAATATATGTGCTTTGAGTGTGCCTGGCTTTAGTATGGCTATTATCCTAGAGCGTTTTAGTTCTTGTGGAATATTTGCAGTTTCCATGATGTCTGTGCCACAATTTCTTAGAAATTCCGGGTGAATATTATCAAATCTCGGTGCTTTTGCTGGCTTAACGTCTTTAAGAGCCTCTGATATGTCTTCGCTGGTAAAGGGGAGGGAATGCTCCGTTTCTATGGCTACATGTTTAAAAGTTTATGTTCTCTCTTTACGTAGATGGTGTGTGCTTTATCCTTTGTGATATCTGTTGTTGTTCAATATCGTTCACGTGTAAGTTTGTCTGATACGAATCCGCATTGTACTTTAGCTATCTCTGAAAGTAGAAAGGTTTTTAGCCATTAATTGACTATATGCAGCAAAGCTCACTACGTGAGGAATAAGGACAACGGTTTTGTAACTGCTACGTAGGCTTGGTAATCTTTTTCTCTGGATTTATTCGCGCCACTCACCAGGCCATTCACCTGTGATCCACAATCCAGTATTATATCAATTTCTTTTTTTTTTGTTTCTTAGTTGATTGAGAGCCTTGTCTACTTTTGCTCGTAAAATAATTAGTTTTGACTTTTTGACTTCCTTGATAAAGATAATTACCTTCTACTTGAGTACCTTGTATAGTAGTGTAATTTAAAAATCTGGAACTTTTATGTTTTTTTCTATTAAAATAATTTGCTAATCAAAACCAAAACCAAATTTATTAGATTATAAAAAGAAGTCGCTTTAAAGTTATCCTTAAGGATATTTATTCAAAAGAGTATTTGAAATAATTTGGTTCGTTAAATAAATAAAATTTGAATCATATTTACCGAAATATATCCGAGAACATTCAGTTTAATACAGGACTTATTATTTAAATTTTATAATTGGTAACATACATTTCAATGTAATTGGAAATTATAATACAAGCTTAGAGAACAAACATTTTAATGCCTCTAGAGTGGAAACAAATTACAAATTGCTATAGTTTGATCAATTTCAAATATTGCCTTGTCAGGAAGGATTATTCCTACTGATATATAAATTGGTAGTTTACAAAATTCATTTATCTATTCAGTTTTATACAGAACTTTATTGTAATTTAAATATTTTTTAATTGATTTTTTAGATGAATTTACTAATGCAAAGTAGATAGTTTTAAAAAGTATAATGATAACGGATAACTGACAAATTCTTAAACACTCCAGTCGTCAGAGACGAAAATACCACTGAAGCTCTAAGAATTATACAAACAAGCTGAACTTTGCTGAAAATATCAATTTTGAGACCCCAAAAAGATGCAGAAAATTTACCACTCCGACCTCCCAGCTTCCTCTAACCCATGGATAAACAGACCGCGGCCCGCGGGCTACATGCGGCCCACCGGCCGAATACTGGTGGCCCGCCGACAGCAAAAATAATACTTTTGTACATTCGAAAACTATTGAATTCTATTCCAGAATAAAACCAAAAAAAAATATGTTCGAAAAGTAATTTGAATCTCGCGCGCGCTATTTGAATCTGGTGCCCAAAAAGTCAAGTAACATCGCTTGCTGTCTTTATATCATTGATTATAAACCACACACGGGTGTGGTTTATAATCAATGCTTTATGTACAGTTTAAAATAGTAGAGAAATCAAGAATGTTCTAGCGCGTTGCGAGCAAGCGAGATAGCAGTACTCCCGAATTCCCGATTGCTCGGGTAGGAATACGAAGCTTCCACAGTCGTATGCACAGAGTACAGTTACACGTCGATTTACTATGTTATTAATAAGTGTTTCCCTACCTATTTAATCAAATTTAGCTTTAATGTTGGCCAAATATTAAAATCAAACAAAGAAATTACTATTTTTATCAGAATTTCTCTAATTGTAATAATTACGTCATTATTTCAGATATAAACTCTGTATAAAAATCTTAAAATTTCTTAGGAATAATATTCAATCAATTATTTTGGATAATTTAAAAAAGGATGGGTAATTTAAGTAGGTCCTGTAATTGTTTTCAGGTGCTGTGTTAATCCTTTAGAACGCAACATGGAGAAGCCAGGAACTAGTAAAAAACGTAAGGTTAAAGATGAAAATCGGCAGTTTCAAGAAATTTGGACTGAGAAATACTTTTTTATATGGTCGCATAACAAAGTCGTTTGTTTAATTTGCAAGAATTCTTTTGCGGTTGCAAAGGAATATAATGTAAAAAGGCACTATGAAACGCAGCATCCTTCTTTTACCAAGTTTACAGGCGAATTAAGAAAGCAAAAAATGTTGTCTTTTAAACGAGAGCTTATTGGTCAGCAAGCTATGTTTACAAAACCCATTCAAGATTCAGAAACAGCTACAGAAATTAGTTATGAAATTTCTCGAATGATAGCAAAGCGAAGTCGCCCCTTCAATGATGGCGATTTTGTAAAAGAATGTATAGAAGAATGTAAGCATCAAAAAAGCTCGAGAAAATTCAACTAAATCGTATGACTATCCAAAGACGAATAATATCTTTGTCAGGTAATATTACGGAACAATTAATTGAAAAAACTAAGATCATTGAATTTTTTCATTAGCACTCGACGAATCCACTGATATTAGTTCCACAGCTCAACTTCTCATATTCATACGAGGTGTTACTCAAGATTTTGAAGTCTTAGAAGAGTTATTAGGAATGTGTTCATTGAAAGGTCAAACCAAAGGAGTTGATATACTCAATGTTCTTTTGGATGAGTGTTCAAAAACTGATTTGGACTTATCAAAATTATCGGGAGTTGCGACTGACGGTGCTCCTTCGATGATTGGTGTCAATTCCGGGCTAGTTACTTTGCTGAAAAAGCATCTGCAAGAAAAAAACATAAACGCTGAAGATCTTATGCAGTTTCACTGCATTATACACCAAGAATTAATTACTATTTAACTGGGAATAAGCCACAATTAAAGGTTAAAATACGTTTATTGACGTTTCAATTTCCACTTCGGAAATCGTTCTCAAAATACAAATATTAGTAAATTAAACAAATTTTGTTTTTGTTACTTAGTGAAAAATTCTTCTAATAATTTAATTTTATCTGACTCATCTATATTGACAATTCAGACATACATTATACATTTTAAAGTAGACGACTTTAAAATGATATTGCCAATATTGTTGAGTTGCGTTCCTGGGACGACTTTACTTATAAGATAGTTCATTCGATTACATGAAATCAACTTTAACTTGAGAATATCCGTCAGAAAAGATCATAACATGTAATTCGTCTTTAAAAAGACAAATACATGCCATGATGACAGTAAAATTCTCCTGTTAGTGATTCCATAGTAAATTATGTTATGATCTTTTCTGACGGATATTCTCAAGTTAAAGTTGATTTCATGTAATCGAATGAACTATCTTATAAGTAAAGTCGTCCCAGGAACGCAACTCAACAATATTGGCAATATCATTTTAAAGTCGTCTACTTTAAAATGTATAATGTATGTCTGAATTGTCAATATAGATGAGTCAGATAAAATTAAATTATTAGAAGAATTTTTCACTAAGTAACAAAAACAAAATTTGTTTAATTTACTAATGTTTGTATTTTGAGAACGATTTCCGAAGTGGAAATTGAAACGTCAATAAACGTATTTTAACCTTTAATTGTGGCTTATTCCCAGTTAAATAGTAATTAATTTAAAATGCCACAAGAAAATAGCTTCAGAACAATACACCAAGAAGCCCTCTGTTCTAAAAAAATTGAATTTCAAAATGTCATGAAAGTGGTAGTTTCGATTGTAAATTTCATAAAATCACGAGGACTCAATCACATACAATTCAAACAATTCCTTGATGACATCGAAAGCGAATACGGAGATTTACTGTATTATACAGAAGTAAGGTGGCTAAGTCGTGGATTGACACTGGACCGATTTCTAAATTTAATAGAAGAATTGGAATATTTCTGGCGGAAAAGCAAAGGGATGTCCCGGAACTTAAAAATCCTGATTGGTTGTGTGATTTGGCTTTTTTAGTTGACATTAAAAATCATTTGAATATCTTGAATACACGGCTTCAAGGCAAAAATCAACTGATATCCCAGTTCTACTCTCATGTATAATCCTTTCAATGCAAGCTGACACTTTTCAGATCACAGTTGAATTCTGGAAATTACAATCATTTTCCGAATTATAAGAAAATGGCTAAAAAATTCAACAAAACTGCGATTAATTTCAGTTATGTAGAAAAGCTAGATATTTTGATTCAATCTTTTCAAGAAAGATTTTCGGAGTTTAAAAAAGTGAAACCTCTGTTGGACATATTCAGCAATCCTTTCACGATTTCAGTTGAAAATGCGCCAGAGTCAATGCAGTTAGAAATTATCGACATTTAAAACGACCAAGATTTACGCAACAAATTCAACGAAGGAGACTTGCTAAACTTTTACCGCTGCATTGATAAAAATATGTACGAAGAGTTGCGCATAAACGCTCTGAAATGTGCCAGCTTCTTTGGTTCTACCTATATATGTGAACAAACTTTTTCAATACTAAATAATAATAAAACAAAAAATCGAAACCGCCTTGCAAATGAAAGTTTGGAAGCAGTTTTACGTGTTGCTACAAGTAAATTTGAGCCAAATATAAAAAAGATTGTAAGCACTATGCAGTGCCACGCTTCAAATTATTAAATTATTTTTCAATTTTAATAAATTATTATCAATTCTTTATTGTCTTTAATTACCTATACTTCTGGCGGCCGGTCCGCCATCAGTTCATGATTTGCCCGAGTGGCCCCTAGTCTTAATAAGTCTGTGCATCCCTGCTCTAACCCTAAGGCTTCTCTCTCCCCATATGGGAGGAAAAACGAAAAAAAAAGTTTTATAAAAATCTGTAGGCCGTAGAAGTGTTTCAAATAAAAATATTATAGCTAATTTTGAACAAAAATATTTATTAGTACTTTTTGTGTAGAATGAACCGTTCTGTCAGAAACAACGCTTGAAGCGACCGATGATTTTCAATGTCAAAAAGCAGTTTTCATAATTATGCAATTTTATGCAATTTTTGGATATTGCAGCAAATGAAGTCAGTTTTAAATATATAAACGTTTTGCGATTTTTTCCCATTTTAAACGACTCTCGTGAGATCAATAATATTGATTACTTTCATCCGCCCGTCCGTTTAAAATTTTTATAAAGGAAAATCCTGTCAAATTTGGTGTTCTTGTAAGAATACTTGCAGATTGTTCAACTCGTTACGTTTTCCGTATGGAGATTTATGCAGGAAAATATTAAGGCAGTACAACAGCATCTAGGCGTCCACAGGGAATAGCAAAAAGATTGCTGTCTCCGATTCGAAACTCTAGACTAACGTACTAGCCGTTGCAATATAATTCAGATGGGATCCCCAGATTAAGAGACTGGGCCGATATCAAAAATAAAATGACCGTACTTCCTTAATGCTGTAACGAATAGTCACCCCTTAGCCTTTCGTTACATTAGGTTTAATTTTAAATTCTATAAAAAGTTTAAAGGTACTTTACTAAATGATACAAAGTAGATGTAGCCAGGTACGTGTTTCAATTTTGAGTTGTTAACGAACCAGATATTGTAAAACACATTAAGATAGGATGTCTGAGGTGGGTAGGCCATGTAATGCGGATGGAGGAATCCGACCCAGCTAGAAAAACGCTCCTTGATAGACCTATTGGTCAAAGAAGAAGAGGAAGACCCAGAACAAGATTCCTGGATAACCATAAGATAATCCCTAAGATCAAGATATGAGAAATATGGAAATAAGTGCTTGGCGGAGGAAGGCGATGGATAGGGACGACTGGAAAAAAATTCTTGGGGAGGCTAGGGCCCACACAGGGTTGTAAAGCCAAAATGATGATGATGTTGTTAACGATTAGTAAATAAAATATTAAGCATAATTCTGTGTACGTATTTAAATTTAATCAGTTAATTGCATTTGTACTTAGAACTCAGAATTTCAAAGTTCTAGGTACGTAAAAGCAGTGTTTATAAGAGATTAGAAAATTTCTTGGAATTTAATTCAGGTAAAAGGATAATAATTGATGGATTCGACCGTTACCTGATGGAAATTCATTTTATGTAACAATTAAACCCAGCAAACTTTGGTTTCAAAACTTTCACAACATTTATTATAAAATCTTAACACTACAGCCGTTTCAGCGGTTAACCAGTTTTGAAACCAAAGTTTCCAGTGTTTTGTTGTTACATAAAAGGAGAATGTTTACTTAATATCAAATTATTACTAAATGGGCTTCTTTGAGAAGAAAGTTTATTTAAAAATAACTTTATTTTTCTTTTATCGTTTATTTAGAACAGAAGTCAGCGTAATAACTATAAATATGAGTGATATAGAAATGATTAATGACGATATCTTGTGCATTCCTGCTACTATTTCAGGAAGTAAAGACGAGTTTGAACCTGAAAAACGTTCTGGTTATATCCATTTCACACACAATCGTGCAAAGCAAATCATGCTTAACGTTTACAACGGTAAGTGCTCGTTAAAAATAATTTTTAGTTAATCTTTCTAATACCGGGTGAATTTTAAAATTAGTTTGGTTCACTTTTAAGCGGAAGGATTCCATGTATTTCATTAATCTTACAATTTTTTAAACTTTTTATTGTCTGTATACTTTGTTTAGTACCAATTCAACAAATTAAAAATCAAAGACAGAAGACAGTCACATTCAGAAACTCGCCAAATAAACAGGTAATTTTAGCAGTTATCAGATAACAGACGTACTTAGGGTTAATTGCACTTTACAAATTCTTAGAGAGACAATTTCAACTAGAAAGTGATGCTTCGAAGAATCTAGACAAAAATATGCTAATAGGGGAATTATAAAAGTTCCCATTGTGTAATAGCAAGAATGGAATTTCAAAGATAAAGCAAACACATTACAATCAACTGCTAATATGTAAAAAATGTCACTGCATATCATGACAAGTAATTAGTATAGTAACTAGTAACCATTTTCCAAAACTTTCATCTAAAATGATAAAATCAGATTTGTAGAACGTGAAAACACTCGATATCGAAACACTTGATTTCTCGCCCCACATACATTCCCGCGAAATCCGACGAGAATATTTAATTTTCTGTTTGCGGTATTTTGGGTTTTACTACTTCTTTTTGCTCTTAATACATCAACTACCAATGTCCTAAATCGTCAAAGCGATTGATTAAACTTAATTGCAGATATTAATAAAAACGTTAGGATTAATATTAATTCATAAGAAACACATAATTCTGAGCAGAATTTCTTAAAAAGTAAAATAACTAATTTTTTTTAGGTCTTCTTTCGACGATGGTTAAATCAAAAGCGATCAAAAGGACGGTTTTTTGACACACGTGCCACGATCCACTTTGTACGAACTTATAAAAGACGGTCCAGTGTTGCGAAAAAAAAAAAAGAAAGGATTCTGGTGCCCATCGCGTATTACCGAATTTTCATTAATCAGCTATATTGGAAACAATATATTATATATTATATTCAGTGAATAATTTACCAACTTTAAATAAACTTTTGAGTGAATTAAGAAACAAAGAAATAATCCCTGAGTATCATAAAAATACTTTTTAGAGGTTTTTAAAATCTAATGGTTTTATGTTTAAAACAGTGAATAAACGGCAGGCAATTATAGAATCCAGCCATTTAATAAAGTGAAGGTTCGATTATTTGGAGAATTTAACGTCTTTTAGGAGTGAAGGGAAGAACTTGTATTACTTGGATGAAACTTGGTTCGACACCCACGATATAGTTAAAAAATGTTGGACCGATGGTAGTAAAAATTGCGTCACCAATGTTCCTCCCTCTAGACGGAAGAGAATTTGTATTTTACATTGTGGGGGAGAATCAGAATGGGTAGAAGATGCTTTATTAAGAGTTTAACTGATTGTCGCTTAGATTATTATCAAGGTATGGACAGTACTTTGTTTGAAAAGTGGTTTGAGCAACAATTACTACCTAAATTAAAAATAAATAGCGTTATTATTTTGGATAATGCTCCGTATCATGGTAGACTAAGGAGTAAAATTTCAAACACTAATTCAAACAAAGCATTTTTATCAAAACATGAAGTATATTTTATGGATTCTTACACAAAAAAACAACTTGTAAAACTATTAAAATTAATTAGATATGAAAAAAATTATGTTATCGACAGACTAGCTGAGAATTAAGGCCATAAAGTATTAAGATTACCTCCTTAATTTATTATTGTGTACTGAATCCAATAGAATTGTTGTAGTCTCAATTAAAAATTAATGTTAAGAAAAATAATATTTCTCCTAAATCATTTTCGACCGTTGTAGATTTAATTAAGACCCAATGTAATATTATTACAACAGATAATTGGAAAAAATATACAAATCATGTCAAAAAACTAGAAGAAAAATAATTACCGTTCCAAAACATTATAAATAGAGTAGTTATATATTTAAACAATAGCGATGATAGTGATACCGATTTAAATGTAGACGATAGTTAAGTTTAAATTTTTCTTTGTATTTTTTCACTATGTTAAATATATATTTTAATATAGAAGTATTACTTATATGTATTTTTTTTACTTTGTGGGATTGAAGTAATTTTACTAAAATGTATTAGTATATAAGGCCGACCCTGTATACAACTATACCTAGAAGATTAAATTCGAAATATCTTGCAACGAAACTATAACTACGGACAGATATTAAACTTCTCTGGAGCTTCCAAAAGATCTCTACAAAGACTTCGGTTTGACTTTAGTTGGCACTCTTCAACAAAATTGCAGGCATATACCGAAAGTACTTAAGAAAACGGAAGAAAGATAATTGTATTCAAATATCTTCGCATTTTCAGATACAATGTCCGGAAACTCACCAGTTACTCTTGTTTCTTATGTAACACTTCAGAAGCCTACAAAGATACTTCTCTTTATACCAACCCAGCATTCTGATGGTTTTGTAAGCGACGAATATAAAAATAAATCAAATATTAATCTTTTTTACAACGAGACTAAGGGAGGTGTTTATACTTTAGACCAGATGGCGAGAAAATATACGTCGAAGCGATCGAGACGAAGATGGCCGCTCTCGGTATTTTTCACTTGGTTGGATATTGAAGCCATCAATGCATACTCTCTATTTATTTTAAATTTTTCAAATTGGAACGAAAATAAGAGCAATCGTGGTTGTTTGTTTTTGCAAGAATTAAACTACATTCATTTTACAAATTCCCAACTTTTAACAAACAAACGTGAAAGTCAAATAGGGTCGTACTGGGGTGTATTATATGATTTTTAAAAATATTTACTTTTGAAACTATTAGTGCAAGAATTTCTTGAAATTTAATAATTGTGAGCAAAATTTAATGTTCCATTAAAGGAAAATGTGCTAAAATAAAATACTCATTAACTGAGAGATACATCTCTCTCTCTTGTCGTTTCCTCATTGCTGAGGATCGTGATTTCCTACAATGCGGGCTGTCAATTCTCTCCATCTCTTGCGATTTTGGGCTGCTCTCATGGACTCGGAAAACGTCTCTCCAGTGGCTTGCTGTACTTGATCTGACCATCGGATAGGTGAGCGTCCTCTGCCTCTACGTCCTTCTACGTTTCTGCACACAATTAGTCTTTCTAAGTTGTCATTGTCTCTTCTCGCAATGTGGCCAAAAAACTTTAAAACATTTGCAAGACACTGAGAGGAGAGTCTGGTCTGAATGTTTAGCTCTTCGAGAATCGACTGATTGGATCTGTGCTCCGTCCACGAGACGCGTAGCATTCGTCTCCAGCACCACATTTTGAATGCGTCAATCCTTTTCCTATCCTCTGATTTTATTGTCCATGTTTCGGTACCGTAACTGAAGATTGATAAAATGAGTGTCCGTACTAGTCTCATTTTAAGTTTTTTGGATAAAGAGCGGTCCTTCCATATTTTTGACCGTCGACTCATCGCGTTCTTGGCCATCCCTATTCTTCTGCGAATTTCCGTATGGGAGGAGGCTGCATTGCTTAAGGAAGATCCTAGATACGTGAACTCGTCTACCTTCTCGAATTGATTTAGGGCGCCTGTTGTTTGGAGGATATTCGCGTGGCATGAGAGATACATAATAAAGTGAATATTTTGAATAAAGTAGTATTGTCATAAGATTATCGCATAAAAATATACCATTTAAATTAATCAGAGTCTGAGGAGCTACACGTGCTGCTGTCTTCGTCTGGATTTATTATTAGGGTTCGATATGGTTCTTTTTTATATTGTCCAACTTCCAAATTTTAGACTCGGCTTTTTGTTGAACGTGTTGCACACATTTCTGCAACGTAGTTGGACTAATATTATTTATTGCAACATAAAAAATATTTTCTTATATGCAAATTTAAAAGTAGTGTTTTTGGCTGCTACATAATTTTTTACTTCTGCCCAGATGAGCTCAATCAAATTGAGCTTACAATAGTACGGGGGCAGCCGTAACACTACTTAATATTTATTATATTGTCCCTTATGTTCCTTAACGATAGTCAGCAGTTGCACTTTTAAGATGGAGTCCTCAAACCTTATATTTTTTAATTTCAGCCACGCTTAGATGATTTTTTCCAATGTTCTGGAATAATAAGACGCGTTGTCCAATACGATGATGAAGTTGTTTTCTAAATGAGGCAGTATATTTTTGAACCAATTTTCAAAAGATTTAACGTCCATCTCTTCTCATCAAGTGAAAGAGCACATAAACATTTACCTGCAGGATAATTTAGCTATGTATATGCCAAATTTCCAATGTAAATCCAAGCGCTTCTTTAATATTTACAGTCAAAAGCGTGAATAAATGGACTAAAAAGGAAATAAAACTTTTGGAAGCATCAATAAATTAAAATATTGGTTTCTCTGACCTTTATTAAAGGGATTGCCACAAACAATTTTTACTTTTGATTAACACATACTTTGTTTTGGATACTAAAAGTTCACTACACACTATAAAACTTAATACTAATAAATTAAAATAAACTCTAAAAAATAACACGACCAGTAAATAACTTAACAATAAGTATAACATATAACACAAATTTGAATTTAAACGGACTAACAAGTTTGGACCTGTAAAATGAGAATCCGTCTGGCTTAAGGCAATAAATTATATTTAATAGCCTTTTGACGAATGAAAGGGTGAATATCAACACGTGCGTTTGGTTACAGTTGGGAATTTGCTTAACGAATGTACCATAGGGCTTGCAAAATGCTAGAAGTATGTATGCGGTAGGCACATCAAGAAGTCAAATGTTTGTGTATCCTGCTTTGATGCCAATTCAACTAAAGCAGAAGACTTCGGGCAAATTATAAATTCTTATCTTTTTAACTGTTTCATTAACATTTAGGAATACTTTTTATTTGTAAATGTGTTATTTTTAAATTATTTTTAATAAATAGGTACTTTTTTGATTAATATAGTTATATGTGCAGATTTATTGACCTTCTTGCTCCTCGCCGTTTCTAATAAAAGGTTAGTCCTGCAAGGGTTAAGTTGTTTTAAACCAATTTTCTTTTAGAAAACCATGCTTCCTTGTGATAAATAAGTCTTAGAAGGCATACCTAAACTCTCAAACGATTAGAAAGTGGGATGGATAAATAATAACCACAAACCCACAGTAATAAGCACCTCGTGTACGTGAGCTCGAGGGTTATTGGTAACTCATGAAGGTACTCATTATTTATTGTATATATATATAATAACGGATTTATTACGGCTGTCGCCGCTTCTCCGTCCTTAATTTCCATCTTTTTCTGTCATATGCAGTTGCCTCTTCTAAGTCTCTTGCCGCCATTGCTTCATCAATATCGTTGCGCCAACTTCTCCGTGGTCGTCGTCTCTTTCTTCTTTCAGGAGAGATCCATTCCAGTACTCTTCTAGGCCATCTGTACTCTGGTATTCTTTTAACATGTCCGAACCAGATTAATTGTTTTCTTTCTATGTCATCATTGATATTTCGCTCCATTTTTATTTCGTTTCTTATTTGTTCATTTTTAACTCTCCCCCGGTTTCGATCTACCTCAGCTTCGTCTCAGATAATCCATTTCTGTCGTCATAAGTTTGTTTCTATTAGCTTTGGTGACATCCCATACTTCCGAACCGTAAAGTGTAATACTTTGGACTATACTACCGTAAATGTGTTTTTTGGTTTCTCGTCGAATTGTTTTTTGCCAGAGAAGAGGGTTTAAGGCACGGGCCGCTGCTCTGCCCTTGTTTATTCTTTCCCTGATTTCATCTGCGCTACTTCCTTTCTTGTTGAAAATGACCCCCAAATATTTGCAGGATTGCACGCCTTTGATTTTGTCGTCTTCCAAGACTAGATCACATATTTCATCTGTCATCACATTTTGTCATATTCATGTTTAGTCCTGCCATCTCATATTTTTCTTGCAGTTTTCTTACCATATAGCTAAGATCGTAGCTGTCTTCGGCAATTACTACCTGGTCATCCGCAAAGAAAAGTGTATATAGCTTGTTTTCTTCCACCGTGATTCCCATGTTTCTACATTTTTTTACCCATATTACTAAGGATCTGTCCAAATAGATTTTAAATGGGGTGGGTGACAGACAGCAGCCTTGTCTTAGTCCCTTTGTTGTTTGAAAAGGAGAGGTGATTTCTTGTCCCATTTTAATTCTTGCAAAGTTTTGTTCGTAATATTTTTGGGTGGCGTTAATAAGAATTGGGTTTATTTTCAAGTTACCCATTTCTTTCCATAGTTGGGAGATCGGTACACTGTCATATGCTTTTTCCAAATCTATTAAAGCTATATGAGTTTCTCTATTTCTCCGCACTCGTTTTTCCATTGCAATTTTTAATGTGAAAATATTATCCATAGTGGAGCGTCCGGCCTTAAATTCCGCTTGTTCTTTGGGTTGTTTGCCTTATTATCTATTCTAACAAGTATAAAAAAATGTATTTTTAAAGGTAATGCTTAATTTTAAAAATACATGTATGGCAAAATATATAAAATTAACTTAATTCAAAGTAGAAAGCTTTTTGTTGGCAATTTTAAGCTGCCAACAAAATGGAAAGACATCACTTTTAAGCTGTTTAAAAAGTATCCCAGCTTCATAAAAAGGCAAATCCCGTAAGTGGAAAAAGATTGCGTAGGTAAATAAGTCTCGCGCGAGCTGTTGCTCTCCAGGGTAAAATGTAGATCCAGACTAACCACACTAATTCAAAGGAAAAGTTAACCAGCTGATAAAAATGTGCATTTTGTAAACATCAAACGTTTAGATCTTATAAAAGCAACCCTCACGGGATTATAGTACGGATGGAATAAGTATAGTATTGGAACTAATTAGCACCAAATATCAAAACAAATTAGTAATATTAGAAAAGATCTATCGGCCAAACGAAAATAATTGCAAATAAGACTTCGATATTTATCTGTTGTAGTTTCTTTAAGAAGCTTAGAATATTTATTTCAAGTCCTCAAATCATAAGTGCATGTCCATGACAACAGGTGCATTGTTTATTGACATAAAAAGTGCATATGACAATATAGATTTAAATATACTCTGTGATAAACTTGTGTTTCTTGGCATTCCAAAATCGATAGCACATTTACTATCAAATCTATATAAAGACAGAAGTGTATCGATAAGAGTACGTCATAATATTATTGGACCCAAGATCATATCAAAAGGTATTCCACAGGGAGCTGTTTTAAGTTCACTTCTTTTTAATTTGTACACATACGATTTGCACAATTTATGGTCTCCCAATATTGTTTGCTTACAATATGCTGATGATATTGTCATCTACTCACATAAGAAGACGTACAGTGAAAGCACTACTGAACTCAAACATATTATGTACAACTTGGATAATTGGACTTGGTTTAATGGATTCAATATTTTGTACCAAAAATGTGCCGTAGTATTTTTTTTAAGAAAACACCCTATGAAACATCACGCTGTAACCTTACATGGCAATGATATTCCAATTGTTTCGGAATTTAGATATCTTGGTGTCGTACTTGACAGAAAATTGCTTTGGACTCAACATATTAATTATACAATTGGTCGCTGCGAAAAAGGTATTAATTTTCTTAAAATAAGATCGTGGGGTGCAGATCAAAACATTGCATTGAATTTTTATCGAGCCTATATAAGATCTATAATAGATTACTGTTGTGTGGTATATGGGTCAGCTAGCATAACCAATTTACGTAAACTTGATAGAATCCAATTTAAAACTCTAAGGATTGTGTTAGGATTGATGAAAAGCACTCCAAATGAAGCCACCCTAGCTCTAGCATCTGAAAACCCACTCTCATTGCGCAGAGAATATCTGGCAAGCAAATATTTTCTAAACCAACATTATCGTGGCACTTATAATGCAAAAATAATTAATGAATTAAATACAGCTGATTTAACATCTACATACTTCATTAAAAAAAAACTCTCCACCACTTGCAAGAGCAATTATAACTTGCAACGAACTGAAGTTAATAAATTCCCCTTGTGATCTTATCTGGGAATCGTTGGATATACCACATCTAACAAGTGTTCTAGCTACAAATATTATTACCTATCCCTAAATAACAAAACGAATTTTGCTACACTACTCTTAAAGAAATCTTAAGTGACTATTCAGATCATATTGTGATCTATACAGACGGGTCAAAATCACCAACATGTACAACCAGTGCTTACTTTGTACCAAAAATGAAGATTAAAAAATCATTTATTTTAAATAATCAATCCAGCATTTTTTCTGCCGAAGCATGTGCTATATACAAAGTCCTTGAATTGTGCTGTGAAAACTAGTGGAACAAAATTGTCATATGCAGTGATTCACTGTCAGTATTACACTCCTTGCAAAACTTAAAATTCACAATAAATAGCAATATATTCATATGGTACTAAATTTCTATGGGTTAAGGGACACTCAGATATTGTTGGCAATACTATTGCTGATTCTATAGCTAAAAATCCGTTACAGCACCCACATATGGTGATAGAAGAAGTTAACACATGTGACCCACTTGCCTATATCAAACAACATATTAAATTTAAATGGGACAGACAATGGATTCAGTTTGGTGAAAGCAGGGGCACTAATTTATAAAAATTACAACCAACAGTAGATGTAAAATAATTTTACAAAGATGTCACACTAAGCAGAAACACAGTGTCAACTGTCTTAAGATTAAAAGTAGATCATGGATGTTTTCCGAAACATCTACACAAAATAGGAGTTCTCTTAACAGACCGATATGAGTGTGGAACTAGTATAGCTGATTTAAATCACATATTCTTCAACTGCCCACTACATCGTAATACAAGCACGTGGCTGCTAAAAGAATTGGTAAAAGAGGGTTTAAGTACACCATTAAACGTAAATCTTCTATTAAGTGAAAACAATATAAAAATCTTTAAAATAATTATGATATTTCTTGTAAAAATTAAATTAAAGGTATGCGTGTAAAAATGATCGTATGCGTAAACATTTCCTTTGTATGTTTACCATATATGTTGCCCACCTACCTAACCGTGGTTTATGTCTTTTTTGTTACAATAAAGCCGCTCTGATGAATCCCTGAGCGTGAAAAGTGTCCTGCTTGTAAAATCCTGTATAAATGAATACTAATATTTATATATAATTACGTGGCTAAAGGTTTCAAACCAAAGCCAATATAAAAAAAAATTTGTCTGTGTGTGTGTGGAGAGGGGGGTGGTAGAAAGAGAGAGGGAGAGAGATGCCATTACGCAAACAATCTTTTTGCCACAGAAAATTGTTGTTAGGATAAAAAAAAAACACAGTTAAGATTTGATTTCAAGTATATTACCTCTGCGCTATAGTGCTCTAAAAGTGCGAGCGCGAAATTCACCTTTTGTTTTTCGTTTTTAAAAATAGATGGGGTGCAGATCAATATACCTCATTAATGTTTAATCGATCCTGCAAACGATCGATTCTGGATGATGGTTTTATGGTTCAACAAATATATGTGGACTAGATAAAATACAATTTAAATCAATAAAAAAATGTCTAGAAAGTATGATGTTTTCACCAAGCCAAACAGTTTCACCAGAAGCTCAGGAACCACCTTTATATACTAAGTGACATAGAAATCCGAACACCCAGTTTAAATGATTTTATTTCAATAAAATTTGGTGTAATTTATTTATCTTACTGAAAAAAACAAGTGATAAAGTTTTTAGCCTTATCAGTTGGAGATTCCGGTTTTTATAATTTTTGTTTTTAAATTCACTAAAAATCTAAAAATGAATATTTCAGCCGCAGTAAAGATCCAAATTTGGCGGATTGTGGTTCTTGACATTCTTTACGATTGGTTACGATGCCTAGAGTACGGAGACCTGTACGATTTCGTCAACTTAGTGAGTTTGATAGGGGCCGTATAATGGGACTTCGGGAAGCTGGACTTTCTTTTCAGGAAATTGCAGTTAGAGTGCAAAGAAGTGTAGACACCGTGGTTAGGTGTTGTCAGGCATGGCTTCAAGAAAGCCGTACGCAAAAAGCAAGGGGCACTGGACGCCGCCGTAGAACAACAGACCGTAAAGATTATTGGCCTTAAGAGACCGTTTCTCCACTACCAGGTCCATTGCAAATGAATGGTTTGCAGAACACGGAAGACCTATTGGCATGCGAAGTGTTTACCCACAAATGAGAAGTTTTGGCCTGTTTTCATACCCACCACACTGGGTCCTCCCTTTAACTCCAGAACACCGCCGTAATCGCCTTCAGTGGTGCAGAAAACGGTCACTCTGGAATCAGGAATAGAACAGTATTGTCTATAGTGACGAGTCTCGATTTTGTTTAGGCATGCACGATGGTCGAGCGAGGGTTAGAAGGCGACGTGGTGAAAGGAGGAATCCACAGTTTTTTGTTGAAAGACATGTTCATCACACTGTTAGAGTTATGGTTTGGGGTGCTATAGCTTATGGTTCCAGCTCACCTTTAATCTTCATCAGACGTAACATGAACGCGAAGCATTATATCCAAGAAGTTCTAGAACCCCACCTTTTACCCTATATTGACACCCTGGCAAATCCAACTTTCCAACAAGATAATGCCCGACCACATGTTGCAAGAGTCACAATAGACTTCTTTCAACATAATGATGTCACATTGTTAGCATGGCCACCAAGATCTTCCGACGTATCCCCAATTGAGCACGTGTGGGATATGATGGGTAGGAGATTGCTCAATTTGCAACGTCCTCCTTAGACTCTACAAGCACTTCGAGAGTAGTTGGTGGTTACATGGAATGAGATATCACAAGAGGACATTGACCACCTGATCAGAAGCATGCCTAGCCGCGTTGGAGAATGCGTAACACATCGGGGTGCATCCACACATTATTAAAGGTAAAAGGGCTTTAAAGCAATGCAACCATTTTGAAATTTTAATTATTTACTTATTATGCTTCATTAAGTACTTATACAAAATTTTATTAAAATAAACTCATTTAAACTGGGTGTTCGGATTTCTATGTCACTTAGTATATATACGTAGGTAAATGTTAGCCAACAAACGTCTAATAACTTACAGATCGTTTAATACAACTATGATTGACAAAATAGAATTACTTTTGACAAAAGATTTAACGAATTTTTACTGGAGAATACAAAATTCCACATCTCTTCCAAAGGAGGACTTAACAATAATTTATATAAATGAATCAAAAACTGATGAAAGAGCTGATTTCGCAATGTTTGTTTCAAAAAATTAAACTTTTGTGTTACGTGGTGAAAAATTCTTCTAATTTAATTTTATCTGACTCATCTATATTGACAATTCAGACATACATTATACATTTTAAAGTAGACGACTTTAAAATAATATTGCCAATATTGTTGAGTTGCGTTACTGGCACGACTTTACTTGTAAGATAGTTCATTCGATTACATGAAATCAACTTTAACTTGAGAATATCCGTCAGAAAAATCATAGCATGTAATTCGTCTTTAAAAAGACAAACACATGCCATGATGACAGTAAAAATCTCCTGTTAGTGATTCCATAGTAAATTATGAGAAAAAAACCAGGAAAAAAACCTCATAATACTATCCCGACATGGTAAATATTTGGTAGTGCATTTAGTTTACTTTCAATAAACACCAAATTCTGATTTTATATGTTTGTTATTTGAAAAAACATAAATGATGTATCCTCTATATGTTACCGACTTACTAATATTGGCATTTTCCTTTTAATAACTTTCTCTTTTAATATATGAGTAACCAGATCCTACTACATTCTGCCGAGGAATTTGCGACACAATTGGTCTCATTTAGCATAATTAGAGCCGCTTTTTTTATTCTTCTCTTTTAGGACTTATTTTTTTTAGATTCTTTTAGGACTATATTTGAATCATTCCATTGAACTTTATGTTCATTAACCCATACGTGTTTACATATTTGAGATCTATCAAATTCTCTATTTTTAATATAAGATTGATGTTCACTTATTCTAACATTTAATGGCCTTGATGTTTCACCCAAATAAAACTGATCGCATTCACAAGGTATTTTATAAATGCAATTCTTTGTACTTTCTTGTTCACTGTTAGGTTTGGTTTTAGACAAAATATATCTTAATGTGTTTGTCGTTTTAAATGTTGTTGAAATGTTGAATTTATTTCTTGTCTTTTTAAGTTTTTCTGATAATCCTTTTATGTATGGTATTGTTATTTTCCTTGTATTATTCCTTGTGTATGCTGTAGGATCTTGTTCTAAGTTGTTCTGTTCTATTCGGTCAATTGTTAAAAAATCGTTATTTATAAACGATAAAGGATAATAATTTTTTAATAAAACAGATATTAACAAATGTTTTTCCTCCAAGAACGAATTTTCGTTAGGGCAAGTAACTTTGGCTCTATCGTATAATGATTTAATGATTCCCTTTTTAATATTAATATTGTGATTTGATTTGAAATTTAAGTATCTGTTGGTGTGTGTTGGTTTTCTATACACCTGAGTCTCATATACAGTATCGTTTTTAGAGATTAAAACATCCAGGAAAGGTAGTGTGTTAATATATTCCTTTTCTATGGTAAATGTTATTGTCTCTTCTTTATCGTTTATATCATTCAGGAATGTGTCCAACAACCCTGATCCATAAGGTCATATTAAGAATACATTATCGACATATCTCCATCGTACTGTGGGTTTTAAATTTTGTTTAGAAATAATATTTGTTTCAAAATCTTCCATAAATATATCGGCTAAAAATGGAGATAAACTTGCTAGACCATTTTGTTTATAGAATTCATTATTTAGTTGAAAATATGTATTATTAGTAAATAATGTTAATAACTCCATTATAGCTGATTAAATTAAATTAAAATATTAGAAGAATTTTTCACCAAGTAACAAAAAAACAAAATTTGTTTAACTTACTAATGTTTGTATTTTGAGAACGATTTCCGAAGTGGAAATTGAAACGGCAATACTTTAACCTTTAATCGTGGCTTATTCCCATTTAAATAGTAATTACTTTAACATGCCACAAGAAAATAGCTTAAGAACAATATTAACTGTCTTTATTTTCTGTTTATGAGTATAAAAAACTAGATCATCAAAGGTTCTTGCTTAAATGAATCGATATTTGTGGAATGCAATTTTAGATTCCCCATGTCGGTTATTTGATCGTCTGTTTTGCCTTATAATTTATAGAATTAATTATTAACACTTTAAAGATTGGTTTCGTCAACCAAATTCTTAAAATTTAAAGATTTTTAATCTTAGAATCGTTTATAAATTTGATTAGAGTAATATATAAATAGATTCGTCATAATAAGATAACATATTGCTTATGTTAATTGATCGGCAAATGTTAAAATCGAATAAACCTAAATATAGGTTCCGAGTCTGTTCCCTAGGATTAAGACAATCGAAAAATACGTAGTTGAAATCTCCGATATATTTCATATTACACAGAGAGAAGGGAGTTTAGTGGATTCCAATCCTATGCAGGAGCTCTGGAAACAGGCCGTGGAATAATGTATTACTACGAATATCTTATAACACTGCCTGAGAATTTCTGTATGGCAGCAGACTCGGATCTAAAAATAGAGAAATAATCAGGAATTTAATATTTCTCCACATAATTGTTGTTTGAAACAGAAAATGTAAAATCAGCATTTTCACTAGTTTTAATACATCTGCATGAATTTTGGTTAAATCGGTAACTAAATTAGCTTAGTAAGGATGTAAATAAAAGATACGTTAAAATTGGCAAGTCTTAATGAGAGCTTCATAATATTGGTTGGTTTGTCTATCAGAAGGTCTTGTTCATAAAAAAAAAATTTGGTAGCTGTAATATATAAGATTGGTATAAATTCGTAATAAAAGATTCTACAAAAGGAGGAGACCTTTTTAGTCTCCATTAAGAATTTGTTAAATTTTTTGTCAAAAGTAAACCTACTTTGTAAATCATAGTTGTATTAAACGATATATAAGTTATTAGATGTTTATTCGCTAACATTTGCCTACGTATGTATAAAGGTTCTTGGGTTTCTGGTAGAACTGCTTGGCTTGGTGAAGACATCATAGTTCCTAGACAAATTTGTATTGATTTAAATTGTCTATTGTTTGCTGTCTATTGTTTAAAGATTTGTTTTACATGTGGAAGTATAAAGAATATAAATATCATCTATAATGGATCATATGTAGGATCTATAAAACATTAAAGAGATCTGATATGTTGATCTGCACCCCATCTTTTTTTAGAATCAAAACGCAGAAGGTTAATTCAACGCACTTCTGTTTGACATACATTATAAGACTAGACCACAACTATACTTTTCTGCTAAGTGGAATACATTATTCAAGATTTAAGACGTGATTCAAGACACATGGCCTCTAAGAGTAAGTAAGTTTGAGTTCATAGATCTAGTAAATTGGAGTCAAGTGTAAAGACATTTCACGTTGGATTTTTATGCTTGGATTAGAGATATTATATGTATATAATAGGGCCTGCGTAGCGCAAGCGGTAGGATGCTTGCCTCGCAAGCCGGTGGTCCGAAGTTCGAATCCCACCGCCGGCAAGAACATCTAGACATTTTAAAAATGTCTATAGGCTCCAGGTCGACTCAGCCTGAATAAAAATGAGTACCTTGGGTAAAACCAGGGGTAATAATAGACGGTTGAAGCGTAGCACTGGCCATGTTACTTTCCTTGTATACCGTAGGCCCTAGATATAGCAGACTACCCTGCTATACTCCCAAAGCCGCGACAGCGGTATAAAACGGGAGACTATTATTATTATATGTATATAATTGATGTTACGGCTAAATTTAAAAGTTAACATATATTTATAAGGTTTATTTTTGCATTAATTGTCCTACGTGTATAATTTAGAACCAAAAAGCTTTTTCGGTTGAAAAATTCTGGTCCACACATCATTGGTCGTTTTTGAAAATTTAAATAGTAATTAAGTTACTTTTTTTAAGAATCAACATTTTATTTATTTGTGTGACTTCAGTTTATTTGGATATTAGTTTATTGTTTTCTATACATTATCCCTTTTAACAACAATGAATAAATACAGTTTTTTTTAAGTTTACTTGTTTTTATAATTTTATTTTATTAACTTTTTTTCTGCTTTATATATGAACGCATGTAAATATTAATAGTTTGAGTTATGTAATAATTTGAGTCCTTTATAATTCTCTGGTTGAGATTTAGTGAAGCTCTTTTCACCTTTACAGTTTCTAAGCATTCAGTGAATTTCTTGTTTCTTTTTAGTGAAACTGCCAATGGCGTTGCCGATAATGAGCAACGCCACTTTTATGTTGTTCTTGTGTTACGACCGGTTCATCATTGCCTGAAATTACATTTTGTCCAATTATTTTTGTTCATTTTGCATTTATGAGTATGTATTTTTTTATTAGATCGATTTCTGTAATAGCATAAAGTTCCACTGCAATAACAATTCTTCTAGCTTTAGCCGCACGAGATTCTTGTTTTTTTAATCCTCTGTAGATTCCACAAAACTGGCTTATTGTAATATTATAATATTTTATGGATGTAACGCAGGATGCAGTAGCACTAATCCAAGAACCTTGGATAAATAAGACTAAAATAACTGGTCTTAGCAGTCTAAACGGCAAATTTTCAGCTTACCTTACAACCGAGAACAGAATTATATGTTCCCAGAAAAATCAAAACCTCCCCCATGGCGCAGTTTTGCACCTCAGACGTAACTGCGGTTAAAGTGAAATGCCCATGGGGAAAGGGCAAAAATAGAGAGTTAATACTAGCATCAGTCTACACACCCTCAGATGCAGCCACCCTACCACTAACAAAAGAAATGGAAGATCTGGTAGACCATTGTCTCAGTCAGAAGGTAGAACTTATTATCGGCATTCGAACTCTTACGACTTAGGATGGGGCAGCAGAGATAACAACGCTCAAGGTAAGTCTCTTTATGGCTATATTATTAGAATAGACTTGTATATCTTAAATAGAGGCACCGAACTTACCTTTATTAATGTTTGTAGCCAAACAGTCATAGATATCACGCTGGCAACAGCTGAAATATCGAATAAAATTAAGAACTGGAAGGTATCGGAGGATATCTCTATGTCTAACCACCGCTGGCTAACCTATAATATTAGACTGTAAAAAAGCCTTATCAAATCGCGCGACCCTAGGAAGGCGGATGTAGAACTCTACAACCGACTCTTAGAAGATGCTCTGCGGAATGAAATGGCTTCAACTCCAGGAACTAATACAGAATTGGAAATGTATACGGTATCTACCCAAAACAAAATAAGCTATGCTTTTAAAAAATCCTGTCTAATAAGGATGGTCCAGGAAAGTCGCAAAACCAACTCTTGGTGGTGCACTGAATTGTAACACCTTAGGAAGATAGCAAGAACACCTTTTAATAGAGCAAAATGCACCAAACTCAAAGAGGATTGGGATCAATCTCCTATCAATCAAATCTCAGCGAGTTTAAAAAAGTCTGCAGACAAAGACAAAGAGCTGCTTGGAGAACCTTCTGTAAGGAAATCAAAGATTTTCCGCAGGCTTCCAGGCTACAAAAAACGCTCTCAAAGGACCTACATCGCCATGTCGGTATACTAAAGAAGGAAGATGGAAACAAAAATTCCAACCTTCGCGAAAGTTCTGAGGTGCTGATGAAGACATACTTTCCTGGTTCTAGTGTCTCAACAGCACCAAACTGGATGGAAGAAGCAATCATACCCTCAATAAACGACTGGCAAGGAAAAGGTAAAATGGGCCATATTGTGCTTCACCCCTTTCAAATCACCAGGGCCTGACGACATATATCTAGCCCTACTACGGTGGAGACTAGATATCTTTCTGCAGCACCTCGTGGAAATATTCAGTCTCTTTGGTTCTGAGATATATCCTAGAAAGTGGAGAAAGGTACGTGTGGTCTTTATACCAAAACCAGGTAGGATGGACTACACCCTACCAAAGGCTTTCAGACCAATTCGCCTAACATCTTTTTTGTTGAAAACGATGGAAAGGCTATGCGAGAGGTACATAAGGGATGAAGTTCTGGTCCATAACCCACTTTACCCTAATTAGCATACATATACTTCGGGAAGATCTACTGATTCTGCACTGCATCATATATTGGGAAGAATTGAAAGATCGCTGGATAATTAAGAATCCACCCTAGGTATATTCATAGACATGAGGAAGCGTTTGATTAAACCACATTCCCAACCATCACCCAACAGCTCAATGTCAGGAATGTTCCCCTGGCCGTAAGCGAATGGATATTCAGTATGCTCTCTAATCAAGCAATAAGCATAAATGTAGAAGACGTTTCTGTTAGAGGCATGGTTACGAGGGGGTGTCCACAGGGAGGGGTGCTATCATCACTTCTCTAGAACATAGTTCTTGATACCCTGGTTGACCAACTCGGCAGCAACGGTTTCTATACAATAGCCTACGCAGACGATATTGCTGTCCTGCAAAGCGGTAAGTTTGAGAACACACTATGTGACAGATTACAAGTTGCTCTCCGACTAATAGAAACATGGTGCACGGAACGCTCACTGTCTATAAATCCTTAGAAAACAGAGATAGTCCTCTTTACCAGGAAAAGAAAAATCACGGGTTTAATACCCCCAAGGATTCTAAACTACAGTCTAAATTTTTCTGACGAGGTGAAGTACCTTGGTATTACTATTGAAAGGAAGTTAACATATAACTCACACTTAGATGGTAGAGCTAAAAGAGCATATATTGCCTATGAGCAGTGTCGACGAACAGTCGGACTCACCTGGGGCCTTTCGCCCAGTATGATCGTCTGGGTCTACACTGCTGTCATTAGGCCAACGCTAACTTACAGAGCTATTGCTTGGGTACCAAAAGTGCTACAGACAACAGCGATTAACAAACTAAACCATATTCAGCGAATGGCTTGCATAAATATAACAGGTGCAATGAAGACAACATAAACTGCTGCAATGGAGTTGATCATTGACATCACGCCTCTACATATATATGTCAAAGAGGTGGTGCTAGTGACAATTATGCGACTGCTCTCAGCTGGTGCAAACCTTGATGTAGGAATGGGACAATTGAGAACTCGTTTCTGGCGGGGAGAGCTAGATGCGCTACGACTGCTACAGACAGGCTGTGACTCAATTGAACCAAAGTTTGTCTTTAACAAACCTACAAAATCAAAACAAGACAGTATAGGGGGACAAAGGTGGCAAATGCCTATTGCATATACACCGATGGCTGAACCCAAGAATAAAGTTGGGTATGAGCAAAAATGCCAGCGTAGTTCAGACAGAACTGACTGGTATCTCCATAGTCACAAAAGAGATAACCCAAAAAGGTATAGCAGGGAAAACTATATGGATCTGCACAGATAGCAGACAAGCGCTACTAACCTTGAATATACCAGGTGTCACATCAGGGTTATCAATGGAGTGTCACGAATCACTAACTTAAGCTTCGGATGGTAATACCATCATCCTGAGGTGGGTTAAAGGACACAATATGAATAAAGGCAACCGCATTGCTGACCAATTATCTAGGAAGGCGGCAGGCCTAAGACTCTTAGGACCTGGGGATCTTTTTGGTTGGTCAACTACAAAAATCGCGGAAATTGTCAAATGTCACTCCCATACGCAAATCGTAAAAAGGGAAGAAGGGCAAGGATGTAAACTAGCCAGGGTAACACTAAGTAACCTTAAAGAGTCAATATCAAAGAAGTACTTGGGAATGACCAGGAAAAACCTACATTTGACAGTTGTTTTTTTAACTGGTCATTGTTAACTAAGCACACACCTCCACACACTGGGGCTAGCAGACACACCTCTATGTAGGAAGTGTGAACGAGAAGACGAAACTGTAGAGCATGTCCTATGTGAATGCCCGGAGTTATCGTTAATACGAGAGTACGCTTTCGGCACTCACACCTACCCACATAAGAGAGATGTCTCCTGGTGACTTGCCCACCTTTCTAGAAATGGCAGAATGGACAATGAGCTAAGGGTGACAGCTCCCTGGGAGGATGCACAATGGGTCAATTGTGGCCTAAGTGCTGTAAAACTTAACTCGCTCTCCCTACTTTACAGATACAGATATAGCGTTTATCTAAATACCATTAAAGTAGAGAGTCTCACAAGTATTATTATCTAGAAAAAAATATTAAGCCGGAATGAAGCTTGAAACTATTCTACTGATAAACACGAAGGTGATTTACTTTATGATTGAGCTTAATTTGATTGCCAGTTAGTCCAGTTAGTCTTTAACGCAAAAGACGAAGGCCCATTTAAATCAGATTCCTTCTTTTTCTTATTTTATTGTTATAAGTCGTTAATTTATAAGTTTCTAAGTCGTTTCATTGTTTTTGTGGTTTTCCTACTGATTTTACTATTGATACGTTTTTCTGTTGGATAACCGTCTCTCACCGTATTTACTACTTTATTTTTGCCATTCGGCTTATATGATTGTTTCATTCCACCTTTGTATTTCTTACCCAGTCATTGATGTTCTCCACCTTACATTTACGTCGTATATCTGTAGTTCTAATTCTATCCCATGGTGTCTTGCCATCAGTTTTTTTAAGAGTTTTCATCTCTGCTGTTTCTAACATTTTTTTTTGTTCTTTGTGTACCAGATCGCGTTTCTACTGCGCATGTCGTTATTGGTCTAATAACTGTTTTGTAAATTCTTTCTTTTATTTATTTCCCAATATTTTTATTTCTCCATATTGTTTCATTCAGGCAACCTTTGGCTTTGATTGCTCTATTCACTTGATCTTTTACTTCTGTTCCCAGCTTTCCATAGCTGAATCGCGTGCTGTCTAGATACCTGTACTTGTTGCCTAGAACTCCGTCACTTGTTCTATTATCTGACCTTCCAGCTCCAATTTACATCTCAGTAATGTTGCTGTTACAACCATGTATTTTGTCTTCTTTGGGAAGATTAATATGTTAAATTTTCTGGCGGTTATATTAAAGCGGTGGAGCATACCTTGTAAATTATTTTCATTTTGAGAGATTAGCATTGAGTCATCTACATAACAGATTATTTTAAGTTGTTTTTTTCCCATTTGATACCATTTTTGTTCTTACTTTTTTTACTATTTTATCCATGATCGGGTTGAATAACAAAGGACTTAGGAAATCCCTCCTTTTATTTCGTTTGCTAGTTTCAATTGGATTGGTTAGTTCTTCTTCTACTTTTGTTATTTTGTTCTGGTAAATATTTTCGATCGTTTTACGTATATTTTCGAAACATATTCAATGTCGAACTAATTGAAATCAACTACTTGCGTTCTCAAAAAAAGTCCACAACACGTTTACCCATTTATGACACCGACTTGTCTTTCTGAAATGAAGTCATCTCAATATATCTCAACAAAAATAAGGGTAATTGAAATAAATATATTTATTGAAATTAGCAACTGGGATCGCTTAAAAAATCTATCATCTCAGATACAAGAAAGTCAGTCCAAGAGGCAATATAAAGGAATTTACGTACCGAGATGGAAGAGAAGATAACATGTCAATAATGAAGTGTCGTAAATGTGGTGTCACTACACACAAATTTTTTTTTCTGCACTGGCTGTGGAGATATTTCCGAGTAAGTTAAAAATAAAAATATTTTCTTATTATGTAGGTACCATACTCTGTTATAGCATCAGTATAAAATTTATTTTATACTGATGATATCCTAAATCTAGTAAAACACATTTGAATAATGAACCGCCATACATAAACAAACTCCATAAAAGTTCAATCAAGTTTCATATAAAATTAAAATAGTTTATAACCATAGATCTAAGGTTATTACTGCCCGCGAAATTCATAATCTAGCATACCAAACATATATAAACTAAAGGCGATTAATGTCATTAAAACTTATTTAATTATATTTTAAACTGTAAGTTTAATTCGGGATATATTACATTGTAATAATGTAAATAGAAACGTTCTAAATAGAAGCACAGCAGTAATTATTTATGTAAATTTCATATATACTGGATGTTATTCTTCAAAAGACATTTGAAATCAGGTATATATCTGACAGTATCCAATTCCATGATGGAATCCATCAGGACATTTTAAATAATGTTCTAATGATGTTTTAATTTTTTCTCTAATGCGTTGTTTTAACTCTTCGATTTTGTCTGGCTCGATTTTTACATGGACTTTGTTTTAAAAGAACTTTCATAACTTAAAATTTAAGGGAATTAAATCCAGAAAGTAGGGTAGTCATTCAATAAACCTTTTTTTTCCTATTCATAATTTCATTCCTTAAACGAAACGGGACACTGTCTTCTTAAAACCAAAGGTATTTTTTTTTATTTAAACACAAAACCACATCAACCACGCAGGGTTATTAGTGGATATAACAAATACAAAAAATATTACATTAAATACAATTGAATCACTTGATGTCTTTTAAATAGCTTTACACTGTTAAAACTTTTTTTGGTGAGAACTGTTTTTAGATCATCATCTCTGAATCCGTGGGATCTTCTTGTTTCCATGAATTAAGGACAATCAAGCAGGATATGTTTGACAGTCGGTGGATTAGAGCAGCTGGAGTAGATAGGTAGTGGTTCTCTTGTTATTAGGTATTTGTATTAAGGCAGTATGATCAATTCTTAGACGATTAATAATAACTTGGGTTCTTCTGTTTGAAGGAGTCTTCAGGACAGCATTTATTTTTGAGTAAATTACATTTAATTTTGTACCTAATTTTTCCCAATGATTTTGTCATGTATTAGTACAGTGAATTTTAACCAGGTTCTTTAGATCGGTGTACGGATATATTTTTTCCTACGTACTTTGATGTTGATGAAGATACTGTTGTTACTTTATATTCAACAGTATTCGCCAATATTTTTTCAGAATGAAGAATCACAAGAATTAACCCGCAGGTGGCGAGGTGTAGGAAATCCCAGCAAATATTTAAATTGTCGTTTTTCGGCAAATTACGCAGTTAACACTAAGAGGTATTATGTACCTCTCGGATAGTTAGCAAAGTTTGGTTATGCAAAAATCATTGATTTCACGGCAAAATTTTTCGCAGATATCTGATGCTTTTAAGACATAGAAGGGGGTTACTAGATGACTAATAGATGAAAATGTACTCGTATTTTTACCTTGCGTTTTTTTTAAACAATAATTTATGGTCACAATTTGATTTTTTGTCTATAAGTTTTTTCCATTCTATTTAACATAAACAATATTTATATCATTTTTTTATATCAAGAATATCTTCATTTTCCCGTTTTTTAAATTAAACTTGATCGATATTTTACGGAGATATTTGCAAAAAAGCAGTTTTTTGCAGTATTTTATAAATTTTATTAATTTTTTTATTAACAAAATAAAATGTTACTAATACATTTGAACATCGAGCAATTACCGTCTTTTAAATTTGTGCTAAATTTTTCCCCGATCGGTGAAATAGTTTAAAAGTTATTTAATTTATTTATCCTTAAGGCTAAATATTTAAACTATTGAACTTGCTCTATTAATGATGCTAGACACATTTAGCAAATTTCATAGGATTGTTTAAGATTTAAACTATCTCAGAAGTTAAATGCATATTGCGTTTTCATCGAAATTATTTACAAAATAAACGATTGAAAAAGGGGTATGTTTTTTACTTATAAACAATTGTAATGACTTCTATATTTTTCAAGCTACAGACTTGTACGTACAACCATTGGATAGCTGGTAAAAAAACTCACACAAAAAAACTTTCTATAACCAATAGGAACGAAGTAAGGGACTATTTTTTAAAGAATCATATCTTCATTGATTATAAGCATTAAGAAGTAAAATTTGCACAAATTTTGAATGAAAATCTAAACTTAGCTAAACTAACCTAAGATTTAAAGTCAGTTGTAGGCAGGGACTATCATGAATTATACGATAATATTCCTCACGATTCACTGTAATTTTAGTAAATTATAAGTAAATATGTAATTTCAGAATTTTACTATATAAGTTTGTAATAATTAACATAAAAAATGAACTACTTATTAACTATAACTATATTATCTTTATAACTAGTTTAATTTGTGACTCCTAGTTTCATTATATAAAGTCAAGGTAGAAAAATTTGTATCTCAAACACCATCATCAACATGCATGCATCCACTGCTGGACATAGATCTTCCTCAGCTCTTTCCATCTGTCTATGTCTTGTGCGGCTTTCATCCAGGGGCTGTGGGGGCTCACATGTCTGTTTATCTCTGCCCTACCGAATTTTATGTCCTATTTACTTATACGATGTAGTCTGCACAATATCGCTTCCATCAACAGTGTAATAATTTAGGATGGAAGCTAAGGGATGCATAGCACTGTCACCACTTAAATATCCCCTGTGTTTAAAGGAGATTTAGCTGTCCGAGCGAATTTGAGGCATACTGGTCCACTAGCTCGAATAGGTCGTGATTTCGCCCCCGCGGGTTTACAAGAGGATAGGGAGATTTTGGGAGGAAGGAGATTCAGGACTTCTCGGTCTCAGGTCCTGCAAAGAGTGAGAGGCTATGGGCTTACGTTAGAAGCCGGAGCACTGCATAAGCGAAAATGTGTATCTCTTCTAGTCTCTACCTGTAACGGCCGGGAATAACAAAAAAACAAATTTCGAGTTTACAATGTACTAAATAGACTGTATACTACAAAATATCAGTTATGACCAATAATGTTTCGATCAGACGCGAAGGGAGACGAGACGAGACAAAGCAAGGAATTAAAGGGCGGACAATTCCGTATTATTAGGTATACCTTAGGTTAGTATATAGATCTTAGTTACCTACACGTATTTAGGCTCTAGCTAATGAATACGCCTCGTAGTCCAAACTGGAACTCTGGAATAGCCTGAATGAACGCTGGAATTCACTGTACGTTATGGCGGTACTGAGCGAGACGAAAAATTCGTATTTTCGAATCTCTACCTTCCGTCGCACACGAATATCACGATGATTTAGCTAACGCTTGCCGCGCTGACTGCCGAGGTACTACTGGCACCGGATGCGCCCGGATATCCTCTGGCTCCGGTTGCCAGAACGCTACTCCTGCCTGGCTCGGCGCCAGCACCTTACTACCCGTTTGACCTACTTCTGTTTGTTTTTATCCATTGCCAACTCGTACCTTAGATTCTTTTGTCACGTCCGAAGTGGAGATTTGTTTCTACGTTTTCGCTGATTATGCCATCTATTCCATGTGTTTAACTGGATCACGCCATGTAAAACTTCTTAGTCAGCTCAATTCTTATCACTTGTTTAACAATTCGTACTTTGTATTATTTTCCAACAAGGTCTAAAGTGTCGTAATTTTTTAAACATTCAGGCTTGTATTAACTAGGTCAATTGTTATTTTTTGTTTTTAATTTGAAATGTATACGTTAAACTGTGTCGAATTTATTCTTTATTAATTTGGATATTGGAATATTATTTAATTAATTTTAATTATTCTTTTCTAGGCTAACTACCCCTTATTTTTTTCCTTCTTTATTCCCTTGCTATGTTTACATTACAACAGCAATATTTCGATTTAGCACTAGATTAGTCATTATTTTCGTCTTGTTCATATTAACGTTTAGTCCGTCCTCCAAGGAAGCGTGATATAATTTTTCAAACATTATTATTGTATCATCCATACGATCGGCTATAAGGACCATGTGATCTGCAAATCTCAAAAGACTGAGCTTCTCTCCATTTATGTTAATACTATACTCGTTCAGATGTACCTTCTTACAAGTATGTTCTAAAGTGTCGTGAATAGCTTTGGAGAGACTGTGTCTCCTTGTCGTACTTCTCGCTGTATACAGAATTTATTTGTTTCTTGTCCAGATAGTCTTACGCTAGCTGTGGCATTTTGGTAGATATATTTGAATATACTAGTGTAAAGATGGTCTATTCAGCATTCTATCAATGCTTTTAACATTTTCTGATGGCTTATTGTATCGAATGCTTTTTCGTAGTCGATAAGTATCAGTGCCAATGGTTTTTTGTATTCTGCAGACTTTTCTATCAGGTTCTCTATCAGTAGTAAGTGGTCGTTAGTGCTGTAACCCAGTCTAAATCTAGCTTGTTCTCTAGACTGATAGAAGTCTAGAAAAAAAAAGTTTATATATGTGTGAAAGCAAACTGATAGAACATGCATTATTCCATTGAGAAGGAGTTTTTCCTTGGTAGATGCATTCAGTGCACATAGTTTGATCGCTTCGATGACTACTTCGTCATCGCCAGGGGATTTGTTATTTTTTATTTCTAAAAGTGCCGTTTTAATTTCGTATGGAGTTATTTCTGGCAATAATTCTGATCCATGGTTTGTGATTTTGGGCAGGGGAAGATCTTGAATTTCGTTGGTGCTCTCATACATTGGGGTGTATTCTGTAACACTTCCGTTAAATTTTAGAGGCCTCTAAAATTTTAGCTTTTGTATTCTGTAACTTATGCATCCGTTAAAATCATAATCTAAACCGTTAAAACTCCCGCTAGTACAGAATATTTTGAAGGATGTCAAAATATCATTTGATTATTTTTGTTTGGTTAGGTTCATATATGATTATTAGTTTATTTTATATTATAGTGCAGATAAACAATTGACAAATTGTTAGACAAACAGATAGACAAATGGCTTTTTATGGATATATTTGGCGAAGCTTTAGTTGATGAAATAATAATAATGAAAGGTATCATTATTATTATCAAAAACTCTTTTTGTGATTTTGTTGTTCGTGGAGCACGAGACATAATAAAATTTTATTAAAACGAAAATAAAACCAACGCGAACACAAATAAAGTGAAATATATTTTCAATAATAATAAAATAATAAGTCAAGCAGGCTGTCAACTTCTTCTTCTTTCTTAAGTTTTTGGCTTAGTCGACACTTAGTCTTTGGTCAATTTCTACCTTACAAGTAGCCAAGTAGTTTAAACACGTCAACGTGCGACGTTGCCATATCTGATTGCAAACCTTTTAGAGGATTCCTCTAAAAAAATATATTTTAGCGGTCCTCTATAATATTTCTTTATAGAATGTCAATGTTACCTAAAACTTTAAGAGGACCGTTAAGAGTTAAATTTTAGTAGTAATTTTTCCATCTTTGTGTTTTGTTTGGCACATATTTTTTGCCTATGTAGTTGCCGTATTTGGCCCAAAAACTTTTAAACTTTTGTTTTCTTGAATTATTTTAGTTATTTCTCCTGTATTGTTTTCTCTTACGTCTTTTCGGATTGACCGGTAATATCTTTATTTAATTTCTTAATTTTTGTATAAATGGAGCTGTCTTCTTTTGCCTATTAGCTCTTTGGTATTTTGGCTTCGTTTTTCTTTATGGGTCTGAATTTTCGGGCAGCACTTCCTTTCTGTTTCCTTTAGAGCCTTCATTAGGCCATGATTTGCTTAATCTACATCTTCTATTTCGTCTTGCAAGTCCTGTATTATCCAACTTGTCTTATCCAACAAATATATAGTAAATACTCGTAACTTCAAATATTTATTTATTTAACGTCGAAATATCGTATATCTAGCTAAATCAGGTATACATTGTCAGCACCAGAAGATGGTCACCGCACTACAAAGAGTAGAATTGGATGAGAAGGACATTCGGATCATCATGAATTTATACTGGAACCAGCGTGCTCAAGTCAAGGTCGAAGACCAGCTGACCGACCAAGTGAAGATCATGCGAGGAGTAAGGCAAGGATGTGTGCTATCGCCGACTGTTTTCAATATATACTCTGAGGAGATTTTTAATGAAGCCCTCACAAACCTAGACATGGGAATCCGAGTAAACGGTGAATACATCAATAATATCCGCTCCTTCCGATGACACTCTGTTACTAGCAACCAGCCTAAACGATCTGCAGGCCTTACTAGACCGAGTGCGAACTGTGAGCGTAATATACGGACTGAACCTTAATATTAAGAAAACTAAATTCATGGTTGTCAGCCGTACAAATTTAGATCCCGGGGCACTAATTGCAGGTAGCGAAGAGATCCAGAGAGTCGACAGATTCACTTACCTCGGAATTACCCTCAACGTACAATGGGACTACGCTCAAAAGATTAGATCCATAATTGAAATGACACGGTCTACATTTATTAAGTTGAGATCCTTGCTGTGCTGCAGTGATCTCAGTTTGGGAACCAAGATGCGGATAGTGAGGTGCTACGTTCTTCCAGTGTTACTATATGGAGTTGAAGCCTGAACACTGACACAAGCCACTTCGCAAAAACGAATCGAAGCCTTCGAGATGTGGATATACAGAAGGATACTAAAAATATCTTATGTGGACCATGTCACCAACGTTGAGGTCCTACAGCGTATGACAAAAGAAAAAGAAGTGCTTAATTTAATTAAACAACGTAAGCTTGAGTACCTCGGCCACGTGATGCGGAACGAAGAAAAATATTGAATTCTTCAACTTATTATGCAGGGTAAAGTATTTGGCAGAAGAGGACCGGGGCGCCGTCGTATTTCGTGGTTGAAAAATCTCCGACAATGGTTTGGGATGACCTCAGCGGAGCTGTTTCGCAGAGCAGTCAACAAAATCATGATAGCCTTGATGATCGCCAACATCCGGACCGGATAAGGCACTGAAGAAGAAGAAGGCATACATTTGATTTATTAGCGAAATATTTGAGACGAGACAGAGATTCCTTTTACTTATACTTTGCATTCATTTTTGTAACAATGAGCAGAGTAATAAAGATGATGGATTCTATAAGTTACGTGAAGTTTTAAAAGTATCGAAAAAAAATGTTCAAGCTGCATTAACTCCAAGACGGATTTTGTTAGTCGATAGTACTTTATCAAGGAAGACTGCAAATAAAGCAATGTCTGCCAAATAAAAGAGACCCGTATGGAATTTTAATTATGTAGAGTTATGTAAAGTGGACGCATATACTAACAACGTAATAGTTTATAGTGGTAAAAATACGACTACTAATGCAAATACTTTTTAAAGTGAGCAGATAGTGTATGATCTTCTTGAACACGTTGAATTCGAAAATGGCTACTATCGCTACTTGTATGCTTATAATTATTATCCGAGTTTACCTTTAGCCAAGTCATTATTAAACTGCTGATCCGTCAGTCGACCCAACCTACGGTCATATCTAGATCGAAGTGAGTGCTCTTAACTCCTGGCCATCAGATCGACTAAAAAAAGTAATTACGTTTAATTTCTATACCGTTTCATCCTACAGTTTATGCAGTACGGACCTGGTGAGATTTCTTACACGCTTCACATAAAATGCTCTTCATATTTAAACTTTTATGAAATTTTGATGAACTTAAGATAAAAAATTGCGGAACGCATGTTCCTCATCAACATTCGCCTGCAGAGGGGAGCAAAAGGTTTAGTTTGCGGATCCCTTTATCATCAATTATTTCCTCGAGAGGTAACATGTCATTTAAATAAAGCATGGTTTTAATATCAAGGCTGTCTTAAAGTGAAAAAGGGAGGACTGTACACAAATGAAGCAAATGAGACATAGCTACGTTTTAGTAATTATTCGCCCTTCTAAATTAAATGAACGGAACGTTAGGATCATCACATGAGACAAATTTGACATCCCTTTTCTGTTATCTATTCGTAATTTATTTACACATTTTTGTAACAAATATATTCTGCAAAAAATTGAATTATACCATTAAAATTTATAATATGTTTAAAAAGATTCGTATAAAGTAGTGATTGTTAAATAATCAATATTTGCTGAAGCTCAATATTTAAAAGAGAAAGCAACTTTTGCTAATTCAAATAATTCTCAGAACTTTAATTGAATTGAAACAGAATTTGGTTTTTATATTGAAAACAAAAAAATGTTTTTACACCAAATATTATCGAACATAAACAACTAATATTTTGTAGTGAACTAACAAGTATGCGGTCTGTAGTATATTTGTAAATAAAACTCCCTTTTTTATTTACTTCTCTCTGTTTAAGTACTGTTTTGAACATAAAAATGTTTAAAAATACTCTTAATTATTTTTTCAACAGAGGTACATACAAGTTTTAACACGCTTTATCCCTGATCTACGTCAATTTTGTCGTGTACTTAATTTGGCATTTCGAGACCAATTTTTCCAGCAGGCTTGCTTCCAACTTGCCATACTGCTGTCGTTGTTCTTCAATTTTTTTGGGACATTTTCCAAACAAATTTATTTCACGATTTACTGACTTTTCCTATCCTGCACATCCTCCAGAGTTAACGCATACATGTGGGGCATGGCGAGTATCTTCAGACGCGTACATGTGGGGCATGGCTAAAACTGCCGTTTTTAAATGGGCACCACAAACCATCAATGAGTTAAAGGGTGAGGTTAGAGCCTTATTAGTGGACTTAAGAAAACCTTTATTCCATAACATTACGAGAAATCTGGAATATCGGTATGAATGTCTTGAGCGAGAAAGAGTTCATTTAGAACATGTTATAAAGTGTCAATAGTATGTATTTTTTAAAACAATAAAATAATTACAAGTTCAGTACTGTTTATTTTGGGCTATACTGTACTACATCAACTGCGTATCAATTGTCTCATGGTTCAATTATCTTCCGTTTATAGGGATTCTCTTATTTTCCCAGTTAAAGATATCTTCTAGGGCAGCTGTAAATAATTTTGGAGATATTGTGTCTCCTTATCTTATGACTCGGTTGATTTTTACTGGTCTTGTTTTGATTCCGTTGCCCAACGGTTGTTGATCCGATTGTTGAATAATGCTTCTTCTATTGCTCACAGTTCTACGCTATCAAAAGCTTTTTCATATTTTATAAAAGCCAGGCATAAGGGGAGATTATATTCGTTAGTCTTTTGTTATTTGGATTTTCAAAGATATAGATGGTCACAGGTTCTGTACCCTTTACTTAATCCGGCTTGTTCTACTGGTTGATATCCGTCAAATTTAATTGTTAACCCGTTTGTAATAATCTTTGTAAAGGTTTTGTAAAGTTTGTGAAAGAAGTGAAACTGGTCGATAATTTTTCAGATCTGTAGTCTCTCCCTTTTTGTGTATTAGTTTTGCTTTAGCAGTATTTCATTGTTCGGGTATGTTGCCTTCGAATAGACATTTATTAAATAGTATTTTTAGATATGTGATGGCTTCTTCTCCGCCTTCCTTCACCATTTCTGCTAGGATTGCATCACTTCCAGGAGCTTTATTCCTTTTTATTTCTCATACTGCTCTTTCTATTTCTTCATGGCTTACTTCGGGCATCACTTCTGAGTTGATATTTGTTATCTGCCTTTTCAAGTTCTACTTTGAGGAGTTAGGGGGATCGTTTCTGGAACGATACAGATCGGCGTAGAACTTTTCAATTGAGTTTGCTATATTAGATTTACTTTTTTCTAGTTGTTCTTGTTCATTTTTAATGTCCTCTTTTATCTGTTTTCTTATTCTCGATTAAGTTACTTAAATTATGCAGTTTCTCTTCTGTTTTGTCTCAAAAGATCTTTTCTTTGTTTTAGCATATTTTGTGATTCTACACTTATTTTAAATTTTCATTTTCTGTTAGCGGTTGCCACTTCTGAGCTTGCATTTAATAGTTCTTTTGATATGACTTCGTTGATTTCATTTAGTACTTTAGTACTTTCGCGGGTTTTAACTTGCGTTTTTATTGTTCTGTATTAGATTTTAGTTCTGTATTACATCTAATATTATATATGTAAATAATAATTACTAGTAAATTGAGCAATTAATTTTTAAAATAATCTGGCAAACTACTAAGAAGTAGGTAAAGCATATTTAAAACATAATTTTTTTTTAATAAAAAAAAAACATTAAAATTAAATAATTATATTAAAAAATATTAAAATTCATTAGGGCACTCCGTAAATATAAGCAACTACAGATTTTTTACATCTCTTAATTGTTATAAACAAATAAGCTGTGAACTAAAAAAAAATTGCTCACTTTGGCCCTAATTGGCAGCTCAAATTATTTTCCTTAAAATTCGTGAAAACCTATACGCTTTCCGAGTATGTAAAAATGATTATTTTAGGAACAATAACAAAAAAGGTATTCCATTTATTTATAAGTAAAAAATTAGCATATTTTTGTAAAATCGTTTTTCAATACCTAAATATTTTTTTTTTAATTTTTTTTAACTATTTTGCAAGAAGAAGGACTATACTTTTATTTTAAAAAACCAAAACACTGTTCTAATTGCTTTCTGTGATAAATTATTAGTACTTTTTATGTATAATGAACGATTCTCTTAGACACAACGCTTGAAACAATCAGTGATTTTGCATGAAGCTACGCGCGAGAAATAAATTGTAAATAAAATTTGTATCAACTTTGATAAAAATTTGATATCTTTCAATTAGAGTGGTCTATCGACAAAAAGTTATATGCATTTTAAAGAAAAAGAGTGCAGCTTTCGTATGCAATTTGTATTGTATTGCAAATGAAATCAGTCTTTATAAAGGTATTAAGTAAATAAACGTTGCGCGATTTTTGCCATTTTTTATTATTCTCATGGTATCAATAAAATTTGCCACTTTCATTGACCGGTCGTAGTATTTGGCAACAAATATGAGACATTTAAAATCTGCCTAAATACTCAGAATTTAAACTTTTACAGTACAAATGATCGCACGTCATAGGAAATACCTCCACAAAGACCTTATGTATATATTCTGTAGCCGAAGTTATTTAATTTCGAAAAAAATATTTGTGCAATTAAAAAATGCAATTTTAAATGTTTCTATGGTTTGCAAAACTCAAAACCAAAATTTCGTGCTCAAAACCAAGTTTTTGAAAATTGGGCTGTAACAGTAGAAATTCGATAGTGACTTCTCAATAAAAGTGATAAGTTTTGTTGATCTTATGATAATCATAAAAAATGGCAAAAATGGCACAATGTTTATTTATGTAACAGTTTTATAAAAACTGACTTTATGTCCGGCAAAATACAAAAATTGAATCGGTCATTTTAAAAAGTGCATAAGTCCACAATTTTCAGAAACTAACTGTTTGTGCGGAATAGACTCCTCTAAGATAAACTCACGTTGTGCGCAAAAACGACACTAGTCCGTACATTATCAGTGTCGAAATACTCTACAACTAAAATTGAAGGTCTGTGCAAAAACAACGCGAGTCCAGGACGTATGATTTTTTTGCTGTGAATTTGTAAACATAATTTCTAGGAATTTGGTTCTAGATCGTATGATTGTTGAGTCGTTTATGTTACCATGTTTTTATTTCAGTTTTCATTAATGTGTTGTATTATGAGATTAAGTGCTTGACAACAATTAATTTAAATTTATTGGTTTCTTGTTATTTAAACAAAGAAATAATATGCCTACTTCATCTGACGATAGTGTACATGAACATTTATCCTTAAAAAAGAAAAAACCCAATCTAGATAAATACAGAAGGAATATTGTACGTAATGCCAAAAGTTAAAGGTTTACAACACACTAATTATAAAGGAAATTATGTAGGTTTACAGGGGTTTGTTTATTACCGTTTGTATCAGCACTAGGCAAATTTTAGTTTTTATAACATAGTTTAATATTTCATTAATAACATAAAACATAACAAACTACAGTAATGTGATATTGTCGTTGAGGTTCTTGTTTTGCAAATTTTAAAAATATAAGCTTAGTGTCAGTTCAACACTTGTTCCAAGGATAAAAATCGACGTTTTTTGTCATATTAATAAGAGGTTTAATATCACTATACAAAAATTTATTAGCTACAAACTTATTTTATGTTCTAATGTGCTAGAAATCTCTTTTCTTTTTAGATGCAGAGCAAAATTTTTCCAAAAATTTTCTGAAGAAGAATTGGCTTTTTGTGTTGAAACACTAAACTACTTTTCCTCCAAAAATGAGCAAGATATATTCTTGCAGCAAAATATCGAAAAGGTGCCTGTTTAGAGACACCGTGCCCGAAAAGAAGGAGCAGTGTTGAAAGAATTTCAATTCACCTATCATGTTCCAAATCGAAAGAAGAACGAAAAGGTCTGTAAAAAGGCTTTTACTTCGATTTATGGGATATCAGAAGGTCGAGTAAGAAGAATTTGCAGCTTTCCTCTTAAGTCTTTGACACCCCGTGATGGGCGAGGACAACACCCGAAATGAAATACTAAATCCCCTGAAGTTTATAAGCTCATTTATAATCATATTTTGTCATTTCCCAGAAAACAGACACACTTTGCAAGTAAAAAAATGGAATACCTTGATGCACGCCTAAATGTCAAAACCATGCATAGTCTTTTTAAAGAAAAATATCCAAATTTGGATGTTAAGTATAAATACTACGCAAAATATTTTAAAGAACAGTTTTCTTTGCGTTTTGGTAGACCCCAAGTTGATACCTGTATTAAGTGCGAAGAATTGGTTACAAAAATCAACAGCTAGTCCCTAGGAGCACATGCTAAACGTACCGCAGAAGCTGAACCTTCGGTTGAAGATCGGTTCATCAAAGAAGGTCCAAGAAATTTCACAATAACATAAATTTTGTGAAAGATATTTTTGAAAATCGAGAGGACGCAGCTGTTTTCACGTTCAATTTTATGCAAAATCTTCCTTTGCCCTGTATACCGATACAAGATGTATTTTATTTGCGTCAGCTATGGGTAAACTGCTTCGGTATAAAAAATGTTAAAACCAAGGAATCTGTGGTTTACGTTTATCATGAAGGCCAAGCCAATTAAGGCGCTAATGAAGTTTGTTCCATGTTGTCTCATTATTTTGAAACTTTTTTACCCGATAACGTACAAGAAGTATTTTTGTTCAGCGACAATTGTCCTGGACAAAATAAGAACCATACGATGATCCGGTTTTTGCTCTCAGTGACGGATACAGGCAGATTTTCTAAAATAATCCAGTACTTTCCAATCCGAGAACATTCATTTTTGCCGAATGATCGAGATATTAGGGTGCTGAAATCAAAAATTAAGAAGCATGACAGAATTTATGTGCCAGACCAATATTGTTCCCTTATGGCTGGAGCTACGACAATTTTTTTCGTTTTTGAGATGAAGACACGTCAGGTATTAGATTATCGTAATTGCTGGTCAACAAATTACAAGCCAAACTGCCTTCCAATGAAAGCCCAGGTTCAAAGGTACAAAAGCAACAAAAAAGGACCTTCTCTCCATCGTCGTGTATGTCGTTTGAATACGATAGGCATGCAAAAAGTACAGTTGTGGCTCACGATTTTATTGACGGTTTCATTAGCCATACGTTTCGTCTTTCCAAAACCAAACGCCCTGTGTTGCTACCAACATTATTAGCTTACCCAAATAATGCTGTAGCCAATAATCCAAAAAAAAATTGCAAATATCAAGCAAGTTAAAAATAGCATTTTAGAAGAATATAAACCATTTTATGAGAAAATTTTCCAGTGGATTACCAGTGAGCAAGTTGACGACGTAGCCCCTGAGTCAGATAATGTATTTTATTTTGTTCCATAATATTATTATTTAATAATTACCACTTTTTGTAGTAACTATACTTTCAAAATAAAAATATAAATGGTTGTATTTCTGTTTTTTTTTTTCGTTTCACGCAAAAACAGCAATACGCTGCCTAAGAATTACAAGGTTGTATGATACAAAATGTAGAAACTGAGAAAAATGACTTTGAATATTTTGACCATTAGATTTGGTATACAAGATTGTATATTTGCTTTTGTTTTAAACATAATAGATGAAAGTCTACTACAAAAGCACATTAAAAAAAGGATGACTCTAATAAAAAATGAAAAATGCAAAAACATGAAACATAAGTCTTTGTAACATTATCTTCTGATCAGCAATCTCAGTTTTACTGTTTATATTGAGACATATTGAAAAACATAAAAGTTTTTATCTACATCTGGCATCCACTCGTACATAGATTTCAGAGCTTCCACCTTGTTTTGCGACAAGCTGACTTTAATATCATTTTTGTTTATTTTCAGCAGCATGTCTCCTCGCATTATGTTGTCTTAAACTGATGATTTTGTATTCATGTTCTTTAAAAGTAGTTAGGAAAGCTATGTCATAAAAATCTGTAGTAAATTGTAAAGAAATCACCGTTGAAAAAAGAACTGCAGTATAATTTAGTTTTGATGAATACGTTGAAAAATTCAGAAAATCTTGCTCTTTCATTTGAAGTATGGTGTAAGGCTTTCTTGTGTTTACTTTTAAAAGGACTCCTTATAACGAAAGCGGAAAAAAGTATTCAGATTTTCTCAAACTGCGTTGTATGCAGGAATGTTCAGGTACTGAAAACTTTATTTGAATTTTCATAAATCTATTGCAATTTTGCGTAACGCAACTATCGTTCCACAAAGTTAGATCCTCCAGTGGGATAGTCTTCTACAACCCTTTTCAGGATTCTGTATACAGCACTGGCAATATCATTCCCAGCCCGACCATGCATTGCCTCTGACCAAATCGCACAATAAACAGTCCGGTTAATGTAAAGGTGCGCTGTCATGTTATACACATTTAGCTTACTTTTATAAAATAAATTTTTGACGTCTCCTTTTGAAAATGTCAATAAATTTTGTAAGTCAAAACACAATACTGCGTTACCATTTTCAATATCCGTCTTTTTCTCTTCTCTCATTAAAATTTTTTCTTGCAAGTGTTTTGCATATTCCAAATTCTTTCCTTCATTCAGGGTGTTTTCTTTCTTCAGGCAGTCTATTTTAGCACAGATCTCACATAGATTTTTTAAAGGTTTATTAAATGAATAATTGAATTCAGTGCAAAATATTTTGCGATAAACATTAAGTTTTACTGGAGTCAAATCTATCTTCTTTAGGAAATACTCGTACATATTGTACATTTTTGCAGTAATAGGTCACCCTCTACATATTTTCTTATAGTATCATCCCTACAATAATGGCTTTCAATTACAGGGAACATATTCAATTTAATATGCTCTCTAATAAGATTGGCAGTTGTATCTGATGTAACTTTTTTTCTATGTTTTCCCTGAATACTTTGACGAATTGTGTTCGTATCTGTAGAATTTTTGTAAATGGTGTATATAGATTTTTAACTTATACCTAGTGTTCCGCAGTAAAACTGTTTGCAAACCTGTATTTTGTTATTACTTAAAATAAAGAAGAATTTAAAAGTTTTAGTTTTTTTTGAGTTTTGGGCATTTTTTCCTTTTTTTTTTCTTTGCTGTGGAATACTCATTTTAGTTGTGCTTAAAATAAACATCCTTTTTTCACTGCTACTAAGCTTGTAATAATCAGAAAATAAATTTTTTCTGTCTTCTTTGCTTATATTTTTGGCACATTTATAAATGCATTTCTCGAAGCAGTCTTTACGTGTTTTTATCTCTTTTGCTGGTCTTAACTTCTTTCGTGAAGAAATGTATTCTGATTCTTGTTTTCTAATATTGCAGGTTTAACCCTCGGGATTTCTAGATCTCTTTCTAGTACGTTTTTTCTCTTGTAAACTGATATTATTTTTCCGCAGTTGATTTTCGGAATTTTCCTTATATTGCTATATGCATATTTCTTTATTTTCCTTGGAAAAGTCGTCTTTTACTGGAATTGTTTGTTTTGTACAGATATAAATCGAGTAAAAAAATTGATGACAGTTACTATATACTACATAAGACCGTGTTATTCTTGTTTGGAAAGTTCACTAAAATTTTGCGAAAAACAAAGTCGTATGTGTAACATAGGACTATGATGCGCTCTTTTCATATTTTCATATCATACACCAATGATTTTCTGTTAATTTTAGAGGATTGCATGCATATATTTTAAATTTACATTGTTTTATGAGTGCCTTATGATACATACAACCTTGTTTTGTTAAAATTACTGATTTTTTAATTTTGGTACATACACCCTTTTAATACTCAGGCAGCGATTAGTCCAACATTTCAAAAGCCATTTTTCAAAAAACCTTATTTTTTTTTCATTTTCATATCATTATGATTAGACATACAATTACAATATAACTTTGGATTTTGAGGTTATTCATGTCGTCCATCTTTCAACTATTAAGTTTTTTGGCTCTCCTGTAAGATTAGGAATATGTGACTCGTGTTGTTTTTGAAATGACCGATTCAATTGCATAAAGGAGCTGAACTCTTTGCCTTTAAAACACAGTTTAATATTTTCCGATTAGTCATTCTGATCAAAAGATATGGAATTTTTACCGTCGAGTTGATACAAATTTTATTTAAAATTGATTTCGCGCGCGTAACTGACATTCAAAATCACGGTCGCTTCAAGCGTTTCTAAGAGAACGGTACATTTTACATAAAAAGTGCCGATAAACATTTTTGTTCAAAATATTCTCAGCTATATTTTTGTTTGGAACATTAATTTTTTCTACGCCGTACAGATTCTTGGTAAATCAGCTTTTCCGTTTCTCCTTCCCTAAGAGGTATAGGGAAGCCGGGGAGTAAAAGTTCTAAACTTTCTGTATCTTTTTTGGATTCTTTTGGATTTTTGTATCTTTACCAAAATTGACTTTCTCAGAAAAATTCAGCTTGTTCGTATGATTCTTAGAGGTTCAGTGGTGTTTTCGTCTCTGACGACTAGTGTATAATGAGAATATGTATATTATGAGAATATATAAAAACGCCAAAAAGTACATTTCTTACACTAACTTGTTTATAAATAAAAATAATCAATAAATCTTACGCAGAAAATGGTTAGATATGTTTATATAATTATTATGCATTAAAATATCCTTTCAGTACCTTGTTTTTTTTTAAAGTCAGGGTATATTTTTGCCTTATTACCTTAAATTAATATATTTACAGTTAAAAATAGCTGTTCATTTTACACAATGTAATTTAAAATAATAAATCCAACATTTTTTCAAATTTTTAAGAAGGGTAGCAACATAAATCATGTAAAATATTGGACACGTGTATAAAAGTTTTACCTGCTTTACACTGTGGGAATATAAAAAACGATTTTGTAATTCGTTTACCCCAAGCGAAAAGTTTGACAGGTACTGCTAAACTTCGAGAAGTTTTAAAAGTTTTTTCATTTATTAATCCACACCTAATCTCAAATTAACTCAATTAGGTTTAAAGACAACGCCTACTTCTTTCTTGCATTTGCGTTCGCGAGAAAATATCAACTTAACTTCGTTCTCGCCGCTCTATCCATCCATATAATTTTAACACCTCGAACAATGAATTACAATTGTACACTGAATTTCAATTAGACAGTATCCGTCTGTGAGTTAGGGTTATCTTGATCAATATTACGAAAGTAGGACTTTCGGAAGGAGAGAACGAACTTCAGTTATTTTAAATCAACTCTTTTAAAAGCTCTTATTACAAATTTTAATCTTATATTAACCGCTTTTTAGTTATTCCTTTTGATATTATAAATTAAACAAAGAATATGCCACGTAAATTTCACAGTTTTAAACGTCAAGTTTATAAGCTTTTAAAATAAAACTAGCGGACCAACTCGACATCGAGTTTTGATGTAAGTTTTGCTGATATTTAAGAGGGGCGGAGTCTAACGATCCATCGTTTCCGTCGCCTGGTGTAAATGTTCCAAAAATCCTAAAAATAAACTGTATCGACGCCAATTTTTTTAAATTGAAAATCGATACAGTAATTTTTTATGATTTTAAAAACGGAAGTAAAACCGGAAGAAACTTTTTTTGCATATTTTAGATTGTAAAATGCCACGTTTAAGAAAAAGAAGTCGGTTTGAGAACTTTAACTAACTAACTAACTAAATTTATATTTAAATATTATATAAATTTAAAAAATACAGAAAACAGTATGATGCTCCGCGCTAGCCTACACTACCGCCTACTGTTGCACTTTTTTGAGAATACGTCACAATTTTACTTTATAATAAGTTTATTTTTTATTTATTTATTTAAAATAAACCTGATTTAAAGTAAAATTGTGGCTTATTCCCAACAAAATTAATAATATATTTCTAACCAATAAATTAAAAACAAAGTAATGCTTACCTCATTATTTAATTCTTCAAGTCTTAAACTCAAAACGTAGTCTAAACCTCTAAATATTAATCACAACACCTCACACACGCTGCACTTGTTGGCAACAGAATACTTTCTAACTAAACATAAAAATAAAAAAATACCAACTCATCAGATAGTGTAAAACAAACCCTATAAATTAAAATCGGAGACAGGAGGATCCCGAATTTTGAGTGGTCATTATCGTTATTCCTTAAGTCGAAACACTTGTTGGTGCATTCCAGCATTTGAGAATTGACGCGTTGTTGCATTGTGCATCGAGTTTTGATGTAAGTTTTACTGATATTTAAGAGGGGCGGAGTCTAACGATCCATCGTTTCTGTCGCCTGGTGTAAATGTTCCAAAAATCCTAAAAATAAACTGTATCGACGGCAATTTTTTTAAATTGAAAATTGGTACAGTAGTTTTTTAGGATTTTCAGGAAGATTTACATTAGGAAACGGAAACAATATGATTATTAGACTCCGCCCCTTTTAAATAAAAAACGGAAGTAAAACCGGAAGTATCTTTTTTTGCATATTTTAGATTGTAAAATGCCACAAGTAGACGCGGGCATATTTTAAAAATACATTGAAAATTAGGACTTTAAATTTTGAAGAATGAAACCTGTAAAATTCCTATACTTTACTATAGGAACAATTCATTTTATGGCCGCCATTTTTAAACCGGTTCGAATTTTTTAAATTTTAAACCTTTGGGCGAATCTACTTAACAATCTGCTTAATTATTCGAAAAAATTATATTCCTATCTATCACCGTTTAGGAGGAGTATTGCGCACAAGAAAAGGGCTTAGCCTTTTAGTATATATAAGATCAGCCTTTAAATTTTGTTTATATGTATTAAATTATTTTTGCAATCTGGTGTTAGAACAGTACAATAAAATTATTTTTATTGTAAAGTAAATGAAATTGTTTAATTTAATTTAATAAATTTATCTCAAAATAAGAAAACATACCACAATTTTCGAGGAAAATAAAATTTCGAAATGAAAAGGATCTGGCATGGATGATTGTGAAGTTAAATTCCACTTTATCGTGGCCAAGACGCTGCCATTAGTAAACATACTGTCGCAGAGAAAAAATAATGTATTCCAATAATGGTGTTAATGTGTGATGCTGATAATTATGGGATTGCCTTTGAAAACAAAATGTATTTTATTTCACTACATTAGTATATTAACTTGTTTATATTATCGAATGGTAAACGAGCATATTTATAAACACAAGTACAATAATTGAAGGGCTTGGTGTGATAACCTTCTACGTGAACATCGCATAGTTTTGAGAAAAATGAGAAAAACGTGTCATTTATCTATCTATCTATATAACGATTTTTACAGCTGTCGCCGCCTTCCTTCTTTTAGCCAACGTCTTCAGTCCTTTCTGTTCTGCCATTCTCCATCTCTAAGGTCTCGTCTTTCCATGGCCTCGTCCACTTTATCCCTCCATGATCTTCGGGGTCTACCTATTTTCCTCCTTCCTATTGGGCTTCAATTTAAAATCTTTGCTATCCACCTTATATGATCTGTTCTTCTCACATGTCCATACCAAATTCTTCGTTTTATCTGCTCATTTCTGATGCAATCAATTTTTGTCACTCTGCAGCTTCTTCTCATAAACTCCATTTCAGTTGCTGTGATTTTGGACCTGTTTCGTTTATTTATTACCCAATTCTCTGCTCCATAGGTTATTATACTGACCAAGGTGTTATAAATTTTCTTCTTTGTATTTCTGGTAATCTGTCTATCCCATAGTACCCCGTTCGTTTGTTGTTGTTCTTGTCTGTGCTAATCTGCTGGTTATCTCTTGCTCGGTGGTTCCATTTTTTGAGAGTATGAATCCTAAATATTTGAATTTGTCAGTGCCGTTAATTTCCCTATTATCGTCCGTTTCCAAGTTTCACACTGGTTCTTGCTCTGTTGTTAAATATTCAGTCTATTCTAGATTTATTTCCAGTCCATTTTTTGTGTATTCCTTTTCTAATTTTCGGAGCATGTAGCACAGATCTTCTTCATCTTGAGCCGTTACCACTTGGTCATCTGCAAAGCTTAATGTGTACAAGAAGTTGACCCGGATTGGTATTCCCATCCCTTCACATTTTCTTTTCCATGGTTTTAATATTTGTTCGAGGAATATCTTAAACATTGTCGGAGATGTAGAGCATATCTGCAATAATCCTTTTGTGGTCTTAATGTGCCATTTAGTCATAGTTAAAATTATGTGAATTTTTTAATTTACATTTTTCAGAAAACTACATTTTCTATTTTTTTATTTTGTAATTTTTAACTTGTATGATCCTAAACTCCTTTTTTTAACAAGTTGCTAAACAATTTAGTAAAATATGTTATATAACAGTATAAGTGTTAATTATATTAATTTAATAAAAATATTTTAAATTAATAAAAAAAAAAGAATGTTACTGCTAGCGCACAAAAATAAGCTAAACAAGGCCTTTATTATCTTTTATTATAATTAAAAAACAATATACTTAAGAAGAATACTTATTTACTGATGTGGTAAAGATTCAAAGTACTGCTGAGCTTCTTTGAAACAAAATGCACTATTATTGCTCTTTCTGTATCTGTATTTGAAACGAAATATCCATAGTACGTTGGACGATGAAAAATCAGATGGGGAGATTTTTGCCCATTCCTCTGGCAATTCAACTCTTGATTTTTGATTTATAATCGTTTCCATGTATGTTTGAGTTTGGGTTTAATTGTAAACTGTATGTAGTTTCAATTAATTGTTTATACAACTTAACTATTAATGTCTAATATCTTAAACTTCTTTACATATTATACCATTGACTGCTACATGTCTTTTTGAGGTAACACGTTTGTATTGACCACTCTATGGATGTTTGGTTTTTCATATTATTCTTTTTAGATGAACTGATGATGCTTTCTGATTAGAGAGCGAAACGTCTTCAAATAAATAGATAAAGTAGCCACCTTTTTTGTCTTTTTCCCCACCTTTTGACCGAAAAACCCACCACTCTTCGAGTGATCCTTAATTTATATATATATTGCATAGCTTTTTTATACGATATATCGTTTTTATCTATATTTTGTTGTATATACTTTATGTAACTACATATGACTTGTCCTATATCACATTAAGATCTCATTGGATTCATAAAGAATATTCTATTCTATTCTATATATATATATATATATATATATATATATATATATATATATATATATATATATAAACGAGTCCCAAAGTTAGTATTTAATCTCAGTATTCCCCATCAGGATTAAACACTTATAAATTGAGTATTTCCTCAAGAAATAGAAAATCAAAGTCTTCACGAGAATATATTATACTATCTTGAAATGACCCTAAAGCCATCTTTATAGATAAATGGTTATTTCTCATTACGTGATCATAAGATAACAAAAGTAGTTAAAAAATAAAATTTATTATATTAAAATTTTGAAATGGATATACAACATGGATTAAAAAGACCACGACCGTCATTCTACTTTATACATTCAAGTAATACCGATCTTCAAGCCAGCTTTTCTCGTCCTGTTTCACGTAGTCTGTATGCCTTTGAAAATTTTACTCTATAGGAATGTGTACCTGCTTTTAATAGTAAAATAAGATTTCTATCAGCAGTTCGTGAATTTCCACAATCACACACAAGCGCTTTATAACATATACATATATTTTTAATAGGGTTGAATATACACAGGTTATGCATTATTGCCGTAACTTGATTTTTATTCTGAAATATTTTATACACGTTATGAGTTATGACTTTAAATATTTTTATCATCGCATAATAAATATTATTATTGTGACAAGTTAGTGACAACTGACTACCATGTCTAAATAGAAAGTTTTCTTGATTCTTGATACCACTTGATTCCTTTACGCAAAAAGGAAGAATGTGATTTCAACTGATCGGATAGATCAATAAATTACTTACATGGATTATAGTCAAATATAAGAGATGGCTTTTCTATGTCTGTTACTCATCGTGTATATTTGGTAATTTTGTGTCGGTATGAATACTGTTTAGACAAATAATATCACGTTTATCCTGCCATTTTAAAACAAATACCCCTGTAGTACTTATCTTTGCGTAAATTTTTTGCTTTTGTAGTTTATGAACTAATGCTACAACAGAATAGTACTTGTCTGTATATAAAATACGTCCGTGATCTAAATGTAGCAACATAAGTGATAAAACAGTCGAAACTGTAGCAGGTCTATCTGAATTTTTATCTTGTCCACAGTATACTTTGACATCGTATGTATAGCCGTCTTTACAACAGAGTTTATACAGTTTTATTCCGAATTTGAACCTCTTATTTTTGATATATTGTCTGAATGACAATCTCTCTCTGAAGGGTACTAGTGTTTCATTTATGCAGACAGATTTCTCCGAAATATAGACCTCTTTGAATTTATTAGTCAAGTTTTTTATTAATGGGCTTAGTTTTCAAAAATGTTATTTGTATCAACTGTTTTATTATAGTTGAAATTTAGCATTCTGAACATTAATTCGAATCGGTTTCTTGACATTTTACACGATACCTGATTGCTATATAATGGATTCTTAGACCAGTAATTTGTCATTTTTGGCAACCTTGCTAGACCCTTATACATTAAAATTCCAAAGAATGTGGTAATTTCGTCCCTGTTAGTATCTTTCCATCTGTGCCATCGAGAGTTTACTGCCATAGGTTTGTCTTTGGTTTGTTGAGCATATCTATTGGTCTCTACTACAATCAAATCCAGAAGTTCGTCACTGAGATATATCTTAAAAAAATCATATGGTGCCTTTGTAATAAAACTCTCAGCTATCTGTGTTGTATTACCGACATGATCTACATCAAAACTGAAATTTTTTAAATGGCAACCATTCTGAGGAAACCAATGTAGTTAATCTTGTAAAAGCTCTTCATCATTTTCATTTTCAATATGCATGGGACAAAACTAAGCTATAACTTCGTCGATGACTTTATCAACATAGGACTGAATTATCGGGGCTAGAATTATCGGGACCATTGGCCCTTTAGAAGTAGAACGCTGTGCATCAGGATGGCTTATAATATGCCTAGGATCGGCGTAGTAATTTCAACATTGTTTGGATGATATTATGATCTAAAAATAAAACAACTGTAATTGACTGATCGGCTGGACAAAGGACAAAAAAAGTGAGCATATTTACTTGCTTCCAAAATAAAGTTATATTTACCTTTTAATGTTTTTGGTCGGATTTATCTCTTGTGAAAAATCATCAAAATCACTACTTGAAGATATATGGGACTGTAATCAATTTTTTGATTTTTGTAATTAATTTTACAGTGTTTATAGTTGTTTTGCAGTTAGTGTTGAAAACTGATGGTATTGAGGGCAGAAGCTCATTAATAGAAATCTTAGCTTTTATAGGGAACCTAAAAACTATTATGTTTAAGTTGGAAAAATCCTGAAGACAGAACTATAGTTTTAGAAACATTGAAACGTTTATATTTAGATTTAAAAAGGTTAACTAAAACTGAACTACATACAAATATTTAATCCTTAAGCCATAAACAACGCAAAAATGGAAAATAAGTCAATAAGTATTTTGGTGATAAGTTTCACATCATAATTAATTACCTTTTTAATTTTTTTCCTGGGTTATAAATGCAAGGCACTGTCATGAGAGTCAACATCTGATGATGAATTACTGGCAAGTAATTATCTGAAGAATTGTCTATAAACTCTTAAGTTTCTTGTTCTTCGTCTGATAATAACTCATTCCATAATTTCAAAAGTTTCGCTTGCTTCTTTTTGTAACTTTCTGCCATTTTATTACGACACAAAATACAACACAATTTTCTATATTTACAACCAGCCTTATTACGCGCCGTAGTTTTAATAAATGACTTGTAGACTAAACAAATCATCTGCAATTTTAGCACACACAGACTTGTTAGAACTCAAAAAAAAAATGACAACCGATATTCGGGTTTCGCGGCGCTCGGTCATCAGAGGATCTGAAACCCATAAGTAGGGTGTCATTTTCAAAATAAATTTTTAGATAATTTTTTTAACCTAGCGCTTCATAACAGTCAGTACATCATAGTCAGTGTAAAAACCTAACGATTTACTAGAAAAACTAAGTTGAGCCTGGGGGTGGAATATTTTTCGCTTCATTTGGGCGATTAACGTGTTAAAAGTCATAAATGTTAAAAGTTACGATACATTTCGTTTTAAAATAATTTTATATAAATATATTTATTATTTTTAAACATCTTGTTTAGTTTATACAGTGTGGAAACCACTTATGGAATAAAATTTTTTGTGTCCTTATTTTGGAAAATAATAAAAAACGTTGATATACCTTAACTTTTGAATTTAAATGTTTGCTTTTTAAACATAAATTTAAATATACAGGGTGATCCACGCAAGTCTGGCATAGTCCATAATCTGTATTTTAAATGAAATACCCTGTATATTTTTATGTTTTTAAAAGCTCCTTTACAATCTCTTATATAATGTAGGGTCCATGATGAATAATACAAGGTGAAATTTTGAAATTAAGTATAATTTTCTTCAAGACCATTAATTCATAGAGTAGCCGAGGTAATTGATTGGATTGCATTAAAATAAATGTTCAAAATGTTCACCACCTTGTTGTTGGTAATAACACAGTCTCTTATAAAACTGGTCCCGAACTTTGTTTAAAGTAAAGTTTGAGGTGAAATATTCCGTATTTCTGTAGTTATCCTTACTTTCAGGTCTTCAATGCTAGTTGGTTGTGTTGCATATACTTTGTTCTTGAGATAACCCCACAAAAAAAATCCAAAGGTGTAAGATCTGGCGAAATAGCTGGCCACTCAATGGTACCCCTTAGTCCAATCCATTTATTGAAAAGATTTCATTCAAGTAATTTCTCACCATTAAAGCATAATGGGGTGTTGCACTCTCCTGCTGAAACCAGACGGTTTCATGCGGTAGGGTCGGATCTATTGGATTGGGATATAAGTTAGCCAACCAAGAAGGAACATCGTCTCTTAGTATGCTTAAATATTTTTTCGCTGTCAAATTACCATCTACAAATATGGGACCAATAATATGATCTCCTTAATACCTGCCCAAACATTCAACTTTTAAGGATATTGAGTTGTGTCTCACGCATTCGATGAGGATTCTCCGCTGACCAATATCTACAGTTTTGTCGGTTTACCTCTCCGTTCAATGTAAATGTTGATTTATCAGAAAAAAATGGTGCCAAGAGCTATTACATTTGTGTTAATTTTATCCATCATTCTTTCGCAAAAATGCATTCTACGATCTGGTTCGTCTTCTGTTAGCTCCTGCACAAAAGTCAATTTATGTGGATGAAGTTTTTCTTTATGGAGACGTCTTAGGACAGTTGTATGACTCGCATTATTTTGACGTGCAATTTGACGTGAACTTGACGTTGGATTCTCTGCGACACTTAATAAAATATCCACTTTCACCTCATCTTCAATGAAGTTCGGTTTTCTTTTTAATGGTTGGACATGTCCAAGTTCTCTGAATTGTGCATAAATTTTAGACACAGTACCTTGTGCAATATTAGGCAACTGAGGATACCTCTGATTTAAAAAGTTTGCTATTTCAACTTGACTTCTAGAATTCTCTCTGTAAGCGATCATCATTAAAATCTCAATTCGGTGGGTCTCAGTTAAATATTTCATTTTAATTTCTGCAGGAAATTAGCTTTTAATTAGGAATTTATTATTTTAATGTAAAATGTCAATACACCAACAACAGATTGATAATAATCCGCATTATTTACCGATTTAGTTTAATTAGCAGACAGTTTTTACCTATTCATGACAAAACATGTTAACACGGTTACTAAACAGAAATTTTCCCCAATGTACTGACACATACAGTAGAGGTGTATTGTCTATATTTAGCGAATTTAAAATAATACCATAACCGCGATAAATTAGTAATTTCACAATTTCACCTTGCATTATTCAGTATAGTCCCTACATGATATAGTTCATTAAACTTAGGTTGTTGAAAATCTTTTAAAAACATAAAAATATACAGGGTGTTTCATTAAAAATAAGGATTATGAACTATGCCAGACTTGCGTAGATCACCCTGTACATTTAAATTTATTTAAATGTACATTTAAATTTATTTAAATGTACAGATTTAAAAAACTCACATTTAAATTTAAAAGTGAACGTGTCCCAGAGTTTTTTATTGTTTTCTATAATAAGGACACAAATAATTTTATTTCATATGTGGTTTCCACACTGTATAATAGTTAAATTTACTAACAAATGATATTTAACACATCTGTACGAAGTAAACAAGGTATGCTTTGTTAATACGTTAGTAGCTGACGTAAGGAGCAATCATAATAATTTAGTGAAATATTTTAATGTAATTTAATTTTTTTTATTATAAATAATAACATAAATAATAAAGTTACTTTATTTAATTTGAAAAATAATATTTAAATTTTAAAAATACAAAAACATAGTATAAAGATTCGCCTTATTCTACTGTACCGCCTATTGTGTCATCTTTTTTTATTGGGGTGGGAGAACATGTAAAAAAACAAGAAAAAAGCAAAAATGTATTTAGTTTTATACATTTATTAAAATTTTATATTAACCCGCAATATCTCGGATTGGTGTAAATATTGTAATTGCTAATGTTGATTCGAATATACCATGGATATTTTCGCAAGACATGAATATGTCTGACCTCTTAATTCTCAGTATAAACAAAATGACAATTTTTTGAAACAATCATATGCTACTAGTCGTACATATTTGTCTTATAAAGTGTTACGAATTTTTGAAGCTCCCTTTTTAACCAATTCTACATTGAAATTCAGTATTCAAAGAATTGTTCTGGAAAGTTTCAGATTTCCAAATTTAAGTATTAAAAAGTTTTAACAATTTTTATCCGAAGCGCGAGTTTGGCGCAATCTCGTTTATTCAAAATATACGTGTAAAGTGCTCATGGAAAATGATTTAATCTTCATGAGAAATTCACAATCCTTTGATAGTCGATTAAATTTGTATATATTATGTAAAAATGATAACATTTTTAAGTTGTTATAACAGAAAGTAAGGGGCTATGGGAAGATTACAAATAATTAATAGAAATGGAATAAATTAAAACATATAAAAAAAATAATTGGTATTTGTTTCATATAATTCTTCTTCTTCTTAACTGTCCTTATCTATCTCTATCTTCTACGATATTGCTCTTCCATTTTCCATGTGCCCCAATCCTAGATAAATGAACTGTAACATCATCCTTTCATCTTCTTCTGGGATGGTCTACTGATCTTTTACCATCTGGTCTCTCAAAAAACACTGTCTTTAGCACTTTGCCTTGACGAGTTCATTTTGATTTAACTAGTCGGATCTATTTGGGGGGTGTTAAATGTATGCAATATTTGATATAACTTTTGTCTATTAATTGAGTCATAGGCCTATCAGAAATCTATTTCCACGATTTGCTTAGAATTTGTTGCTCATTTTATAATATTTGTATATTTCACTAAAATCTAATTTATTAATACTTTGTAATTTAATATTTGTTCTTGTTATTGTTACTCAAAATTTAGTAAATTACAAGATTTATAAAATCGATTTTCTTTTAAAGTATGTAAACATAACTATTTTTTTTATTTAAAGAAACAAAGTCGCATCCACCTAAAGGTTATTAGCGACATTCCTGTAACATTTGTAATAATATTAAATTTAACATTTGTAACAATCAATCATTGTAACAATAAGTTACAATTTGTGAACAATTGAACATTTGTAACAATTAAATAAGTTAAATTTTGTGTAACATATTTATACATTTTAAGTAACCTAATAAATTGTTCGGAACTAAACTTTTGTTGAGGAGTGCTTTCAGGTTATTTGGCAAATTGTAAGACTGTCTTTGATTTACATATTTAGGACAGTCTATCAAGAAGTGCTTTATATTGTCTACTGTATTGCATGTTTCACATTTTGGAGGTTCACTATTTGAGAAGAGATAGGCATGAGTATACCTGCAGTGTCCGAGTCGTAGACGTGTAATAATAGTTTGGCATCTTCTACTTCTGGCTGTGGACTTCCATGAAAAAATATTATTTTTGATGGTTCTGAGTTTCGAACTAGAGTCATTTCACTCCCGATTCCACGCACTTAACACCTTATTTTTGGAATAAACTTTTAGATCTCCTGCGATACTCCGACACTCTGTTTCTGATGCGTCACTGCTAATAGCGTTACGCGCACTAGCATCTGCTTCTTCATTCCCTTCTATGCCTATATGAGATGGTATCCATAGAAAGTGGACTCTTCTGAAATGAGCTTTCATTAATTCGGCCCTGATAATTTTCTTAATGGGGTGTTTAGGGTATACATTTTACATAGCTTTGACTACGCTGAGAGAGTCAGAAAGGACTAGACAACGAAAACAGCCATATTGATTGGAGTTTTTTGGCCATTTTTTTGGGGGATTCAGATTAGTTTCCTGTAGGCATATTACATCAGGAGATTGTTCACCAATTAGATGATGGAGCATGGCAAGGCGATGGAAAAAACCATCAATATCCCACTGAAGTAGAGACTTGAATTTAATGTTGGCTTAACTGATGCCTTACTGTTAATATAATTATGGATTTTTTTCCTTATGGATTTACGTTTTATGGATTTTTCCTTTAAATGGGGATAAACTTGACTGATCATATGGGACAAAGTTGGTAGGTCTGTGGTATACTCTTGAATTGTGGTTATAGGATCTGTTGACCCCGTGATATTCATTAGGAGCATGTTAAGTTGATCAACGTTTAGAGGGAAAGGTAGAGCGTGATTTTCTATGAAATTTTTAGCAGGGTTAAGTAAGAGAGAAAATGAGCATTCAGAAGTGCTTGCTGAACTAATTTTAGCTTTTTTATATTTTGCTTGGACTTTAGGTGGTAGAAAAATGTTTCATTCTTTTGAAGATGAATCTGCTTCAGGTGAAATAATTTCATCAAAGTTTCTTTTTGGTTGATTAATTATGTGACTGCCCTTATTTGATGCATCTACTTTGTTCGGTATCTCCGGGATATTAGAAATAGACATTTGTTCACACTGAGAAGGGTTTGTGTCATTGGATACTTGCAAGGATATATTTGTTGCGCTGGATACCGATGCTTCATGATTTTGGTTGGGGTTTAGTTGAGCTAGTGGTTCGGAGCACTGTGAAGAGATGTGTCCTGGCTTCTTGCATCTAAAGCAAACTAAACTGTCTTGAGAAATGAATATTCTATATGTCGTGTTGTCAAAAACAAGAGTAAATGACTCTGGTAGTGTTAGATTGTGAGGACTGATACAGATTTGTCTTCGAAATCTAAGGATGTGATTGTACTCAGGCATAGAAGCACTTATTTTGAGGAAGGTCATGAGGGAGACAGGAACTATGCCGATTTTTTGTAACTCATTGATTAGCAAGTCGTGCGGTATTGAAGGATATACGCCGGAGAGCACAAGTCGTTCCGCTGGTGTAACTAACCTTCTTGCTCTGACAATTTCACCTTGTATTTCTATTTGACCATGATTATTCATAAAATCGTCTACTATTTGTTTATTGGATAAATACATACATATGCGATTATTAGATAATCTAGAAGAGAAGATTATATTTTTCGGTTGAATTATATTTCCAAGTGGGAGAAGATAGTCTTGAACTTTGGTGTTTTCTAAGGCACTAAAGATAATTGCTTGGGACTTTAAAGGAAATTGCACCCTCGACGCTGCCGAAGAGTATGACTGTGATGTGTTTATTTGATTTTGATGGTCTTGTATTGTAGAACTGTTGTGTGATTCCATGATTGAATTCATTTTGATAAACGTTTGTAAAAAGTAAGTCCGACCCTGTACACCTGTTAAAACAGGTATATCGGTCTGTACTAAAAGCAGTTATTTGCTGGTAAAACTGGATTTGTTTATTGACAACAATAACAAATAATTGCAATTTGCTGATGTTAATGCTAATTTAACTGGATATTATGTAAAGAGTTTGTACACTTACGTTTATTTTAATATATCACTAAGATTCACAATGTATAACTTACATTAAATTTTGTTAATGTTAAAATATTCGGAGCCCACATTGAATACAACATTATAGTTATCGATGCAGAACCGAACTCAACTAACTATTTTTATTGTATCAGAAATTACTTAATTTTTTCTTTTGAGAAATAAAAACGATTTTTGTCTATTACACAAATTAGGGACTTGGGTAACAGACAAAAACTATGTGCAAAACAATGTTTTTTTAAGTACTATAAAATGTTTAACATTTAACACTTTTTATTTGTAATGTTTTAATTGTAATTTTATTTGTTTTAATTGTAATTTTGTTTGTCTAATAAATAGATAATGTTATATATACAATATAATTTTTTTAAGACACCATATTGACACAAATCGGTGACACTTAGCCACTTTGTATAAATTTTCATTAGCGTGGCTCACGATCTTTTTTAGCGCAGATATGCTAATTAATGACCCATATGCTTTATTTTGGTAATCATAATTTATTGACGTTTAATCTTCTCAAAAAAATCTCAGCATTGAACGTGTGAATTGACAAAATTAAAGATCAAAGATGACTTGGTTGGAGGCAACATTTATAGTCCAAAGATATAAGAAACTGGTGCAGCATAGCTAATATTGGCATAATAATCAGAAGAGCGGCAGAGGGATTAAAAAACCAGCAAGACGCCTACAGGCTACATACGCTATATTTAAACATTTTTGGAAGCAAAGCTTCTATACTGGCGTTGTATTACTTTTTTTTTCTCTACAGTAAAATGTTGAGGCAAGTGTTACGAAACTAGCGCCACAAGATGGCGTCGTCACGGGTAGTGTCATAGAATAGCGGTTCTTTACATCGATTCACTACTCTCGATAAATTCGTCTCTAGTCATCATATATTTACTCTAAGCAGGTTCAAATTAAAAACTGCATGAAAAGTAACTAACAAAATATAGACAATAAATGAAGACTACAGGGAAAAAACCAGACATGTCAATTTTTTTCAAATTTCAGATTTCTATTCTATGGTATAGAACACGCGGAGAAGCACATTTTAGAGCTATCGTACAGGGCAAAAAGTAGTCTTGTCATGAGTAATTACACTTCAAAGTTTCGGGGTACTGGGAAAAAACCAGCTTTGTCCATGCGTCCAGTGAAAGAACCAGATATGTCACAAGTTTCACGGTAGATAGCGTTGGATTGATTTAAAAATTATTATTAAACAATGCTTGTTTCAATAATAGAAAGTTTTTTTGTAAGAACAAACATTTGTGAATATCGAATATAATTATTTTTCTGAATGACTAAATGTTCAACAAGACATACATTTATGCATTGATATAACATAACGTAATAGAAAGACTCTTTTTGTTTCTTGTAAAAATATAAACAGGCAGGTATAAAAAGTTCGCATTATTCACACATTAATTTCACAATATTCCGATTCATACATTATATCGTAAACAACAAAATCCATGGGCTTCGTGAAATAAAAATTACATATCCCATCCGTGGACATTCATACCTAGAGTGTGACAAGAATGTTGGACTGTGGAATCTAAAAATGCCTTTTGAAGTACCAAAAGGTTTAGAGACATGATCAAGGGGTCCCGCGTAAAGCCGTCTCCATTCATCGTTGTGAAAGTACCACGAAAAATAGTTTTGGACTGAAAATCATTTTTGGACAAAAAGTATGTTCCAAAATGCCCTTTCAAAACTCAGGTTTTGAAAGAGGTTATTGCCATATCAGAGCACAGTCGACTTATAAATCATCGATCTTCTTACAATGGACCATTCTTTTCAAGCATCTTGAAGAAACGAATGACCTTAACAACTACGGAGTTGAAGAATAGAGAATTTGAATTACCATTACCAGCCTAATCAGGTAAGGTATAAGGTATCACAACAAATTATAATATTATTCCCTGTATGTTGTTTCAGGACCCCTCACAATTTCAAAAGCCAAGCACAGCGGTTTAATGAGCCTTATGAGATTCTGTGGTCCTGCAGCTGTGGACTTTTTCTCCGTCTTACCTTATAATTAGTCGTAACAGGTAAATTATTATTATTATAATTACTCTTTTTTTATTTCTTTATTTAACGTCGGCGTCGATCTAATTCTGCGATTAAAACTAAACACCGACGCCCGGAGCACGCTTCCACCAACGGAAAATTTTGACGAATGCCCTGGTGTTCCAACCAGAGGTAGGGATCTTTAACGAGCCATGTTACAGTAAAACCTGTGTTAACGGCCACCTGTCAAAACCAGCCACTTGTACTAGCCGGCTAGTTTCAAAGTTCCCCAAACCAAAATTTGTGGACTACAAAACTTGGTATTAGCGGCCACCTTTTTATATCGGCCAATAGTTCTGTCATTTTTAGTGACCGTTATTGACAGGTTTTGCTGTATTTATTATTACCTATCATTCACAATAGAAATACTAATCAAAATGAAACCTATTTTCATTATTGAAAGATTGACAATTTTCTGTTTCAGATGACTAAGCTGGTTCTTTCAATGGAAAAATTGCGGTTGACAAGAATTTCCTGAATTTTTAAAGAGTGTAACACATTTTTTTGAATAAAAACAGTGCAATGGCGTTCATGTGTTTTTATGGAGCAATTTTGACTCCCGAGTTTTATTATATGTTTCAATGTAAGACACATTATGGTCTTCAAAGTTAAATATGCGTTTTTCTCGGTTTTATGAAATTTTGACATATCTGGTTTTTTCCCTGTAGTCTTCAAATGAGCAGTAAAAATTTAAAGAATATCTGTCACTAGAAGATTTAATTCGTAACGATTGTCAAAATTTGTCGTGGAATGCAAATTTCAGATTCCCCATGTCTCTATTAAGATTTGATTTCACGTCCTTTCTTTTCTAAGTCTTTTTCATTTTATTATTAATAATTGGTCTGAATTTGATAGGTTTGTCATAAGTAAATAAAGTATGCTTTGTTAATACGTTAACAGGTGGCGTTAGGTGCAAACATAGTAATTTATTAAATTTTTCTAAAATATAAAAAAATAAAAAATTTAATTCCTTTATTTAATTTTAAATATAATATTTAACATTTAGATATACAGAAAACAAAGTAGCACTAGGCCACAGTACTTTTTTTAGTTGGTATAGTTTTATGGCAATAACAGCACCGCCTTTAGAAAAATTTTCATACAGTCAGTAGTATAGCAGTTTTTCATTTTTTGTCAAAAATAGTCCTTATTTATGCTAGAAACTTTTGGCTAACATTTTTTTATGATCCCCAGGTGTCAACAATGATTTAGAATTTTTTTTGTTTCTACCAATGTTTTATATCCAAAATTTCGCTACACGTAATATTTTCTAATAAACAGCGACCTATCCTAGCCGTATATTACATTCTATTATTTTAGCAGTTGTGTTATAATAGATAATAAACCGATTTGTGTTAATTGATGTGTACTAATTATTTAAATTACATTTCAGTTAACCTAGTATTAGTGTTCCTTTATCTGGAACACTTTGAATTAGCGTAGGCTGATTCAAACAGCGGATAGTCTTGCTGCAGGTGTTGTTAGAAGTCACTTATGTATGTATAATATATTAAATAACCGAATCTAACTAGCAATCTAGACTTACTAATTGAATTAGAAATTATTAAAGTAACAGCGCAATGTGATAATTGTAAGCTACTTTTTTTTACTTTAATAAAACTATGTCTTTAGTAAATGGTGTGAATTTTACAAATGCCTAACAATTTTATTATTCACAATGTTTCTGTCAAAATAAAAGCTAATATCTCCCAAAGAAAAACATTCCATGGTTCTGTAGGGATGTAAAAAAAATACAAGAAAAGAAAACTTACTAAAAGTACATGTCAAAAAAGATACAAGCGTACGATGACTACAAGAGACTAAGCGATGAAACATATACGCTTGTAAGAAGAATTCAAACGAGTGCTGGAAATTCCTCTTAAAAGAATTGGAGTATAATTTTTATGGTCTAAATATATGTTATAACTTGCAGTTTGTTTATAACTTATAACGTGGAAATGTATGTCTTATAATTTAAGACTATTTGTTTTTGCAATTATTTTTGTGCTAAGATATTCTTTATTTCAACCACTGCGATGTTTGCCCTATATACTGCTCATCACATTCGTGACAATAAAGTTGTTAAATGAGATGACTCTGATTTAGAAGAATGGTCTAGTCTTTAAGCTTCGAGGACACGCTGTAATTAGATATGCAGTTATATTTAACTATTTTGATTTTAAAAATTTTATTCAGCAGCTTGACTATATTTTTAATTAAGCTGTTTACGAAGAGTGACTTTTTGTAGATAACGAGATCTCTTTGTTATTACATTACGCGTCATATAAATCCATAAGTGAGATGTTAGCAAAACAACTTATGATTTACAACTCGATGTTTCTAAAGTTATACTGTCTACCAAAAACTCACAAAAGTAATATTCCTCTTTGCAATAGCATCAGCTTAATCAACTCTGCTACATAAAATCTATCAAAATACTTGACTAACATCCTAAGAGTAACTTTTGAAGATCAAACGAACTACAATCTAAAAGATACTTACGTTTGTTAAACAAATCAGAAATGTTAGAATCACTCAAACCTATATACATAATATACCTAGATGTGGTATCCTTTTCCACGAACATTCCTCTTAACCTGCTCATTTAAATTTTAGAACAAAATTGGCACTTATTATAACCAAATATCATAAGTAAGAATAATTTGTTCGACCTGATCGACTTTATTTTTTTTTAATGTGTACTTTTCGTTTGGTGAAACTTTTTACGCGCAAATCTTACTGCTATGGACTCTCCTTAGGACCATTCCAGCCAACCTAGTTTTCGATGATCTACTTAATATAGTAATTCCACGACTGCCATTCAAGTTACCGTTCATATACAAATATGTAGATAATGTGATTAGTACGATTCCCGAGGATAGTATTCAAACTACACTGGATATCTTTAATGGATTTCGTAAACACCTACAATTTACCGTTAAGGTCAATCAATAACAAAGTGTTACTTTTTTAGATACTAAGGTGAAACGAACATCAGGTAATAAAATCATTTTGGATTGGTATCAGGAACCAACTGACTCTGAAATATTTATAAATCATTTCTCTCAGCACTCCAGAACCCAAAAGCACAACACTGTTATTGCGATGAAGAACAGAATTTTACATATTAGCAATGAGCATTTCTTACAAAAGAATTTAAAAACATTATACAACAGATTTTTGAATAACGGCTATGCTAGTAAAATTCTCAAGCGACTAATCTACAACTTAGACTTATATGACGGCAATGTGATAACAGACCAACAGAACCCGTTATTTACAAAAAGTTACCTTACGTAAATGGCTTAACTAACAATATAATTAAGCTGCTGAATGGAGTTCCCAAAATCAGAATGGCAAAATATAACAACAAATCATATTATGTACATCTCTCTCAGCTTAAAGACCAGACATCGCTTCTAAATTAGAGTCATTTCGTTTATCAACCTTCTTGTCTGGAATGTAATACGCAGTTTATAGGACAAACATCGCAATAGTTAAAACAAAGAATAACGCAACACAAAAGTGATTGCAAAACAGAGAAAATACGTATAACAAAAGTCAAGATCTTTAATACAGAAAATAACCATAAAAAAGACTATCAAAGACTTTTTCTCGAAATGTACCATATAAACAAAAAAAAGTCAATTAATTATATGACAGATATTTGTAAGTTAAGCGAAATCTACTGTAATACTTAAAATACTTCTGGTTCAATAATAAAACTTGTTGAGTTCAATAATAACACACATGTAAAAAAAAACAGAATCACTGTCATTCGTAGAATACCATGTCTCGCTCTGATGTACGCACAATAACAAAAGTATCAAAAAAGAAATCATCAAGTCACTTGATGAGAGAGCCCAAAAGACCTGGTCTAACAAAAATCTATTTCAGGAAGAAAAAACCTTGCTAACAAAGATTTCAACAAAAAGTGACTGTTTATTCATCCATTCCTCCATCCATCCATCTAAACAAATAACTTAACAAGATTGAAAAAAGGAAACAACAAAAAACCAAAAACGATTCAGAAATGCTCACAAGATATTAATAATAATAATAATGATCACAAAAATGTCTGTTGAGGCTCTATGATATTGGTTAGAGCACAGTGTCGGTAGATACGCCGGGATACATAGAACGTGACCAATTTGTACAAAGTTGGAAGACAAGGCGGTACTTGAAGTCTATTTTTTTTAAAACCAAATCTAACAAATAGAAGGAGAGATAAAAAATTGCGTTTATAAAATACCTTGAGAATACAACAATTTGTATCTGGGAAAAACCTCGAGACTACTGGTGTTATCATAAATAAGCATGAATCATACATCAAATAGTCACTTTGGCAGATCTCAGATAGGCAAACATACTATGGGCAATTAGCGTAGAGTACAATGAAAAGATGCATTAGTAGTCATGAAAGAAACAGACAACAAAAAGGGAAAACCAAAGAAGCAGCTTTCGCCTTACTATATGAACAAACATTTGTAGCAAACTCATCAATGGAATACAGCAAGTTCTGGTTATTAATACTAAAAGACAAAGTCATCGATAAAATATATCCAAATTAATGGATTTATAAATGGTCAGAGATGCATAATTTATGATCAAATTCACAAGCAAAGGAAGATATGAATTTAATGTTAATCAGAGGGTATTCAGAATTTCATTCAAAATATAATGATTTGCCTATATGATCTAGGCCAAGTAAGTCTTATTGGTTGCCACAAAGCGTCAATTGATAAACATTTATAGGTTTAGGTATAGGTACCAACATAATAATTTCTGACTATTTTTTTAACACAATTTCCAAATTTAAAGTCAAAACTTTAGGGCAAGTGTAAAATATGGCTCTGATTGCAATAAATCGTCGTCTGGTCTCAATGCAATATTTAACTTAAATATGCAACTAGATAGCATAATTTTAGAACCTCATTAAATAAGGTATTATAAAGTGTTACCCTTTGGCCATAATTAATGATTACGTCACTGGAACGTCATAATAATAAGAACGTGTACCTTAGTTCAGTTACCCAAAAATTTATTAACTTAGTTTTTATTCAATATACCGGAAGCAACATAGATGTTATATCTATTGTTGTCATCATTTACTCCATAAACTTTCTTACTTATTGTATTACAACTTTCATTTATCTACCTCATTTCGTCCAAAACTTTATAAATGCCTATTTTCCAGGCACGGCTACTTTGCAGTTAACTTCACCTGTTGTTTTTCTAAAGAACTTTTCACTTAATTTGCTCTATTCAAGGGGTGGTTTAATAAAACTTGCCTTTTAGAATGGCAGAGAATAAAGTACAATTTAAGTAAAAATCGTTATAATGATTTATTAGGTTAGAACTTGGATAATATTATAGAAATGAAATACGTTGAAAAATATAACAAATTCCTCAACATAAAAACGTCCTAAGATAATAAAGAATTTAAAAAAACAATAATTTCGATTACCGAGAAAGGTAAAGAAAACGAAAAATAAATGTTGGGAAAGGTATTCTGCATAAGTTAATACCTTCATTAAAGAAAGCATAATTACGGAAAGATGGAAAGTTTTACAGGCCTTAGGATAGGAAAAGTCACAGAATATAATAGCACCAATTACGCTAGAAAAATGAGATCATCACTTCTCTAATCTCTTACCTAAAAATAGACTATATCTTCAAGACCTGGAATCAGCCGTACAAATATTCACTTCACCATTACCTACATGAGTTTCTAAAGTAAAATTAAAGGGATTTTTAAATCTTTGACAACCAAAAAGTTTCCCGAACAAGAAAATGTCCACCCGGAACTTTTAAAATATGGTAATAAAATAACAGCTGATCACAGACAAATATAAGTGGTAGCCACTTACATAACTACAATTTATAAGCAGGGAAGTAAAGGGAGATGTGTTGACTATAGAGGAATTTTAGTCCTCAATTTCAGTACAGTTTTATGAGTATTACAATTTTAAATAAACTTATAAATGTGAAGTTTCCCGAAAAGGAAGCAAAGGGACAAGCAGGATTTAAAAGAGTACGTTAAATAGTATCAATAGTCTCATTTAATCATTAGAGACTCTCCATCTTCCAAATAATATATAAAAGGGTAAGAAGAAGCCAGGAAACTCACTATGTATACGATCTCAGAAAATCGTATAGCAGTATTCTTTAAAAAAAAAACTGAAAACTTTGGGAATTATTCCACGAAACAAATATAAATACCACACTTATGAAGCTCTCCACATTTTTATAAGAGTTTCAAGATCAACAAATGTGATGGGTAGCTCTTTTAGATAACAAAAACAGTAAGACGCAGGTTTAAATTAAAATATACTACTACTACTAAGGATTTCCACAGTTTTCACTGTCTTCCTTCACTTAACCGTTTTCTCCAATTTTCCCTGTCATTCCAGTCTCCATCTCGCAGGGTTCTTTTCTCCATAGCCTCGTCGATTTCATCTCTGAATGACCTTCGGGGTCTTCCTCTCTTTCTTCTTCCAATCGGGCTCCATTCTGTGATTTTGTTTATCCAGCGTCCTCTGTCCGCTCTTCTGACGTGGCCGTACCAGGATAGTCTCTTCTCCTCTATATAGTCGATTATGTCTGATTGCACTCCCATTCTCCGCTTAATCTCTGCGTTTTCAATTCTGTCTCTTTTTGTAAGTCTACAGCTTCTCCTCAGGAACTCCATTTCTACTGCTCTTATTCTACCTCTATTTCTCTTGTTTATTGTCCAGTTTTCGGACCCATATGTCAGGATACTTCTTGTCAGGGTATTATATATTCTCTTTTTTGTCTTTATCGTAATGTTCTTATCCCACAACACTGAGTTTAGTTGTCTTATACAGTTTCTTGTTTGTCTCAGTCTGTTGTTTATATCTTCTTCTGTTGTTCCCTGGTTCGATATTATGGTTCCTAAATACTTGAATTTATCTGTTCCATTTATTTGTCTTCCCTCGTCTATCTCTAGGTTTCTCATATTCTTGTTTTCTGTTGTTAGGTATTCGGTTTTCTCTAAGTTTATTTCCATTCCGTTGTTTTTATATTCCTCTTCTAGTTTTCTGAGCATAAAGCTGAGATCTTCTTCATCTTGTGCGATGACTACTTGATCGTCGGCAAAACTTAAGGTGTATAGGTATTAGTCTCTTACTGGTATGCCCATTCCTTCGCACTTTCTCCTCCATGGTTTGAGTGTCTTTTCCAAGAATATTTTAAACAGAGTAGGGGACGTAGCACAGCCTTGTAGAAGTCCTTTTGTCGTCTTAAATGGATGGTAGGCTTTATTTCCACATTTAATAGCTACTTTGTTTTCTTTGTATAGTGCTTTAACTGCTTTTATTAGTGTTTGTCGGATTCCGAGATCATTCATTGCTTCCCATAATTTGACTCTAGGTATTGAGTCATATGCTTTCTTTAGATCAACAAAGGCCAGATGGACCGGTCTACCTTTTGCCATTTTCTTCTCTATCAGTTGTTCTAATGTGTACGTATGATCTAGGCATGATTTTCCTACTGTGAACCCTGCTTGGTCTTCTCCAATTTTTCCTATTATTTCAGTTTCTAGTTTTTCCTTAATAATTTTCCCGTAAAGTCTACCTACCGACGATATTATACTAATTCCTCTATAGTTTTCACATTTTTTCCTGTTTCCTTTCTTATGTATGGATGTGATGTATGCTTGTGTCCATTCCGCAGGTATTTCTTCTCCATTTAGTCCTCTTTCGAACATTCTATGTAGCATGCGGAATAACTTTTCCGTTCCGTTTTTAATTAGTTCGTTTGGTATTCCTCCGGGTCCTTTGGCTTTTTTGTTCTTCAATGTCTTGATTGCTCTCTTAACTTCTGCCAGGCTTATTTCTATCTGGTCGTATGCCCCATTTCCTGCATGTTCTATATTCTCTTCCTGAAATTGGGGACGGTTTTCTGTAAGTAGTTCTACGTAGTATTCTTGCCACTCGTTTTCACCAATTTTGCAGATCTGGGTTTTCTCTGTCTTATTTCGTTGAAGTGCTTTTAATATTCGCCATGATTCTGAATTTCTCGTTCCTCCGATATGTCGTTCTATCTCTGTGCATGCTTGTTCCCATCGTTCGTTCTTTTCATTTGTTACTCTTCTCTTTACCTCTCTGTTTTTCGCTCTATATAGGTCTAAGTCTTCCTGTTTTTTGGTGTTTAGGTATTTTATGTGTAGTTTTTTCTTTTCTTTTATGCATTTCAATGTGTCTTCCCTTAATTTGATATTCTGATGGGTGTTTCTTTGGTCGTCTTCTCCAAGAGCTTCTAACGCCACTGAAATCAGGCAGGTTTTTATGTGTTCATGCATTTCATCTAACGTGTCATATCTGAATTCTTCTAGTTTTTGGTCTAGTCTTCTTTTGTATAAATCTTTTATTGATTCTTCCTGCAATAGATGTAATTTGAGCCTCTTTTCGTTTATTGTCGTTCCCGTTGTAACAATCGATGTATGTTTTTGTTTTGTCCAGATATAGGGGAATTCCATCCATGCCACCACAAGTTTGTGATCTGTTCCACACTCTGCTCCTCTTTTCACTCTGGTGTCTTTCACTTTGATGGAGCTTTTGTGGTTCATGATAATGTAGTCAATAATGGATCTTAGTTTTCTTGTCTCTTGAGTCCATGTGTACTTATGTATATTTTTGTGTTTGTAGAATCCGTTCATAATTTTCAAATCATTTACTTCACATAGTTCTACCAATCTTTCTCTGTTGTCGTTAATTGTGTCTTCTCCAAATGGACCAACTGTTCTGTCATTGTCTTTTCTTCCGACTCTTCCATTTAGATCCCCCATTATTATTATTTTTTGTTTAGGTTTTCTCTTATCCATTTGTTCCTGAAGTTGTTCGATAAATCGTTCTTTCTCATTGGCTGGACTGTCTTCCGTTGGACCGTATGTTGCTAGTATTATAATTTCTCTGCCATACATCTTGATTTTCAGTTTGGCAATTCTCTCGTTTATGGGTTCCCAATCGTCTATAGATTTTTCCCATTTCTTCTTTAGTAGAATTCCAACCCCAGCTTTTGCGCGGTCTTTCTTTTCTACTCCGCTCCAACAATGGATTAGTTCTCCTATTCTTTCCGTGCCGTTTCCTTTCTTTTTTGTTTCCGTTGTGACGAGGATATCGAGATTCATCTTTTCGAATTCTGATGTTACTTCACTGGCTTTTGTTCTCCAGCCCTGCACATTCCATGTGCCGATTCTTAGTTTTCTCTGTCTTTGTCTTCGGTTGAGTTTCGAATATGAGTTAAAATATATTTGTGAACAAATAAAGAACAAAATAGAGTTATATTTAAACCAATAAAAATAAACGAAAATAAAATACAACAAATATCATAATATCTAAACAGTTATTACTGATGGAACAGAGATGAAACGGGCCGATCAACACGCGGTCGACGAGGAGCGTAAAGCGACTAATCAATACTTACTCACGGGAAAAATAGTTTTCTCTCAGATCAATACTTCAAGACCGCGTACGGAACTGACACTAGTTTAACACTCTAGCAGAAGTGGTTGGCCTTCAGTTAATACCCTAGGACCAGTGGAGTTGTTGTCAGATCAACACTTTGACGAAACTGGCCTTTCTCGTGCGGCGACTGCTGTTTTATACAGTCATAGGCCTTCTATTTCTTCTAGTGCACATCGGTGGAGGAGGAAATTATGGTGGGAGTGCGTGTGTAGGGAGAGCTGATGGGACAGAGGCCATGCATATCGTTACACACGGGAGTAAAGCAAGGATGTTGTTTTCACCGGCAGTCTTTAAAACTTATCTAAAAAAACCTTTAGAAACTTTGAAACGAAAATAAGAAAATATAATATAATAATAAAATAAATATAATAATAAAAAAAAATAACGAAATCGACAATCTATTATGACTTATGGGGCAGAATAGGGTAGAGCCTATTATGACTTATGGGGCAGAAGTTTGGCAGATCCCGAAAAAAGATAAAAAAATAATAGAAGTAGTAGAAATGGATTTCTACTACTGTAGAAACAAAGACAACAAATACTGTATATTCCAGTGTAGACAGAATTGAAACGAGACAACTAGTGTGGTATGGCCATGTGAAGCGAATGAATGAAGATAGATGCCCAAAGAAATCTTTAAATTACATACCATAACAAAGAAGAAGAAGGGGAAGGCTTTTAGTTACCTGGGAAGAAAATGTACGGCACATAATGAGAGATACAGTCATCAAAGAAGACGAATGAATGGACAGAAAACGATGGCCGATTATTGGACCGATTCGACGATGAATTAAAAATAAAGACTTTATTTGGCGAAGAAAAATCCCTTGTCGCCACAGTGCAAAATTAGTCCAATTGGGCTACGAACTGCTACCCCAGCTACGGTGTTCTCCAGGTGTGACTCCTTTTTCTTTCCAAACTTGAAAAGTTACTTGCCAGGTAGAAATTTGAGTCAAATGAAGAGATTATCGCCGTCATGGAGGTCTACTTTGCAGACCTCAAGAAAACGTATTTTTTAGAAGGATTAAAGAAGTTGAAGGATCGCTGGGTCAAGTTTATTGAACTGGAAGGAAACTACGTTAAGAAATAAATTGCCATTTTTACTTGAAGTCTAAGTACTTCTCAGACCGTCCACTCTATATAATATATTCTAATTGGATATTATCCATATGTATTTACAATAATTGGTAACCAAGGGTTAATTAGGTTTTACTTTATCTACCAAAATGTCCCCTTTAAATAGAAACCCAAACACACCTAGCAGTAAACACGGCCCTTTTGCAGAAAGTGGAAACTTAAAACCGACAAAATTTTACTCAAGCAAACATGGTTAGTGTAGTTTCCGTTATTGGAATGAGGCGTCCTTATATTTACTTTCCATTAGCGATAATGTGTAAAAACACAAAATGTGCACATGAACTAATTTTACCTAAAATAATATTTGTTTATCACCATTAGATGAATATGAAGGATAATAATTTTAACGATCCTTTAACGTATAGAAACAAAGAGTAAGAAAATAATTTTTTGTGCAGTTGTCTCGAAAACTAAACTTGAGGTATGATTTATGAAATCGAAATAAATGATTTTTTTTACTTTTGTAACGATTTTTATTATCTACGTACGCAGCATTAACAATCATATTAACTTATATTTTTATTATGATGGCGCTTGTCATATAATATTCTAAAGTTTTTTTTGATTTTCCTTTTCAAAAAATTGAAAACCAGTAGTGAAAGTGACGCCGTATTTATTCCACATGAGATTAGTGAAACTGTTGAAATAGCTACTTATTAAATATTGGCGTTAAAGTCGAAACATAGGTATGAATTATAGTTCATAAGTAATGTATCCAATCAGATTTTTTTTAACATAATCGCCTACAAAAATTTTTTTTAAATAACACGATCCAAAAGTGATTTTACGGGATTTGCAGTATTCCTACTTATCCTGTAAAATATCACTTTCAGAACTTATTACGTAAATTACTATTGAAACGCAGTACTGAAAAAAATATAATTTACCCAAAATGATGGATAATAAATAATATATTGAAATATAATTTTTTTACAGGATGAGGCGAAACTATTTTAAATTGGTGTAGTTTTAGTAAACCCAGTTTGAAGTACTTTAAACACATTCCTAGATCTGTCATATATAATAGTTCTTCTATTAAAAAGACCTAGAAATTGTAATAGATAAGAGTTTAATGGTGACTTTATTTATATACATCGTCAACTATTCTCTTTATCTTACATTGTTACTACTTTCTTTATCTTTTTACAACTCTTTTTATACCTTTTAGCACTGTGAGACCTCTTCTAACTTATCCTAACTAAACAGCATCTAACTATTTACTTTGTTCAAACTTAACACATAATAATATTACCTTAAGACTTTTGTCTTTTATATTTGTGGATTATGAAAAGGCCTTTGATAATATAAATCTACAAAAAGAGTTGGAAGCCTTGACATAATTCAGAATTCACAGCTAATGTTAGAGTGGGCGATTGTCAAACTCAGCAATTCATTATACAATGTGGAGTACGTCAGGGGGACACCAAATCATCGAAACTGTTTACTACGCTTTTGAAATATATATGTAAAAGGGCAAAACTGACCAAGGGTTAAACATAAAGGGAGAAATACTTAGCCACCTGAGGTTTGCCGATGATATTTTGCTAATAGCCAATACGATATATGAGACCAAAGAACTTGTAGATCAACTCTTTCTTATCCCACTAGAAGGGAGATTGAAAATAATTATATCTAAAATTCAGATGATCAGAAATCTTGTAGTCAGTCGAGATATATGCGTAGGAACAAGATCCATAGACCAGGTAATGGCCTATAAACCCTATTCATTCTATAAATTCCCAATCGTCAATAGAACCACATGTAAGCCAAACAGGGTCGTACTGTTGTACGACCTATGATGATTGATGATTTTTAAAAATATTTACTTTTGAAACTGTTAGTGTAAGAATTTCTTGAAATTTAATCATTATATCACAATTAAACTAAACTCTAAAAAATAATACGACCAGTAAATAACTTAACAATAACTATAACATAAATATAACACAATATATTAACTTAAAAATCAACACGATACAATTAGAATTTAAAATGATAGCAAGTTGGGATCTGTAACATGAGAATCTGTCTTGCTTACGGTAATAAATTATATTTTATAGCCTCTTGACGAATGAGACGGCGAATATCAACACGTGCTCATGTTTACTGATGGGAATTTGGTAAACGAATAAACTTTAGGTCACGAAATTCGCATAGAAAAAGATAATCAAACCGTTGAGCTTCTCCGTCATATAGGATGGACTTGGGCAGCCTTCGGCAAAAAAACATTTAATCAGTATGTTTCGCCAGTGTTGACTTATGAAACGAAAACCTTGACTATGACAAGTTGAATAGTGAAAAAGATCCGTGTGGCCCAAAGGGCGAAGAATCGTGCTTTGTTAAGTGTTTCAATGCTAGACAAGATCTTAAACAGCCAGCTACGACGAAGGTCAGAAATGGCTGATACTATAAGATAATAGCAACACTGAAGTGAAACTGGGCAGGTCACTTGGCTTGATTGGCAGATAACAGATGGACAAAGCGGATACTGGAATAAAGACCGAGACCGAAGCAGAGGTCGTCCACCAACACGTTAAACTGATGATCCAAAAAGTTGCCATAAAAATTAAATGCAAGAGGCACAAGATTGAAGCAGATGCAATATTATGATGGTGACCTATGTTTAGCAGTAGACAAGCGAAGATTAAATGATAATGAGACTTTTGACAATTTACTTAATACTTCTCCCACATCCTTCGTTTTATAACATTTCATCTTTTTCACAGACTTAGATTAAGTACAACATACCATAAGGTCAATTGGGGTGACTTGATACATTTTTATATTAAGTGATATCTCGTCGTCGTGGATGTGAAGAGAGCTAACCCACATTTTCTTAAAAATGAGCTAACTGCAGCATCGCAATCAGAAAAAAATTTTTTATAATGTAGTGAAGAGATCTAAGTGAATATGTTGTTTCAAATGGTTTATATTCTAAAGTGTGAAGGGACGCTAAGTGAATTCACAATCCTTATTTTTTGGAGTGAAGTGATCTATGCCACTTACCACCACCGGGTACTGAACATATTGTCAGTGGTGAACAGAGCTATCAGACGCGTGAGCTTAGTGTGCAAATAAAAACAGACAAATAAATTATTATGACACAGTCGATTAGTCACCTTATCGTTAGCTGGGGTTTGCTGTTAAAGCAAAATCTCATGGTACTCGATTGTAACAAGTATTAAATTTATTTTATTTGAAAGCTTCTTTGTCTGCGAGTAGTTATAATCGTAAGATAATTTTATTGCTGTTCATTTATATTGATATACAATTTTTATGAAATTGAGCTTAGGTTTAAGACAAGTAGGTGTACGTGTACGATCTGCAGATGATAATAATATTTCTGATTGGGTACATTGATTTGAGTGTAAAATCTTGTTGCAAAGAAAAGTTTAATCAAATTAAAAACGTACAATGTCATATTCATCATAAATAGTAATAATAAAATTCCAGATAATCAAAAGGAGGTAGTATGTAATCACATTAAATCACTACCGGTGATTGATTCTCACTATTGTCGAAGTTCAACCAAAGGAAATACTTACCTTCTGGTTTATCTGAAAAACGACTTCACCAGGATTATTTAAAATACTGCGAAGAGTGTCAGGAAGATTCAGTGTCGTTTTATTATTATAAACATATATTCAGCACCGAATTTAACTATGGTTTCCATAAACCAAAAAAAGACCAATGTAGCTTTTGCACGCAATTCACAAATAAAACCGAAGACGAAAAAGAAAAACATCAAGATGAATACAATTTACATTAACTTCGAAAGAAGGAGGCTAGAGAGCATAAGAAAATTGACAAAAATCGTGCTAAAATTGATAATATTTTCAGCACCTTCACTATGGATATGAAAAAGCTTTTACTGACTCCCCCATTTAGAAGTGGGGCAATTATATTATAAACGGAAACTAAATACCTATAATTTTACGGTGTATAATTTCAAAACTACTGTTGCTATTAACTACATGTGGCATGAATTGAATGGTACAAAAGGATCATCAGAAGTATCTACATGCTTATGGAACATGCTTTCTGAGCTATCATCTGAAGTGAGTGAAGTAACATTTTATTCTGATACTGCAGTAGGTCAAAATAGAAATTCCATTTTATCTGCAATGTTTATAAAAGCTTTGTCTTCTTTTGATAATTTACAAACTATTAATCAAAAATTCATGGAATTCGGACATTCCGAAATGGAATGCGACAGCGTTCATTCTGCGATTGAAAGTAGGGGACGAAAAATAAATATATATGTGCCTGACGGGTGGTACACAGTGGCAAGAACAGCCAAAGTAAATCACCCTGTACACGTCGTTAAGGAATTAAATTACTGCCATTTTATAGATTTTAAAACTTAAAGCGAAAAATTAATTATTAACAAAACAAAGACAGTCGATGGCGATGTTATGAAGTGGCTAAATATCAAATGGCTGCAATATAGAAAAGAACACCTTGATATAATCTTCTATAAAACACAACTTAGTCAGGTAGACTTCAAACAATTGTGCATTCGTAGAAACACTCGAGTTGACAACACTGTTTTCAGTGAGGTTCCGAAACTGTATCATTCTGCTTTAGGAATAGAGCCTAAGAAACTAAAAGATCTACAAGATCTTTATAGGTCAGGTACTATCCCAGCCACCTACCATGATTACTACCTCCGACTTTTAAAACCAATAGAGAGAATCACTGCAGACGATTCGGAATCCGAGTAGCGATAAAATAATAAGATTTCTGTATATTCAGTGTTAAATAATATTCAATGTTAAAGACTAAAAACTAAATTAAATTTATTATACTTTTGTGTTATTTTTGTATCCAAAATTAAACACTTTAAGCATACTATCACCTTGTATTATTTAATTTCGTAGACTTAGATCTTTTCACACAACAAAAAAACAGTATGACTCGTGAAAAGTTATCTAGTGGTGAATGGAGCTAAGTAAACGAAACCCTACTACCCTCATATAAATCAATGTTTTATTAGTGTTTGGTTCAGTACAAAGTAGGTAACAATTTGTTTGATAAATCCTAAAAAAATTTTAGGAATACTTCAATGAGCAGCAAAGTTATAAGCTAAAATGTATTTTTTCCTCGACATGGTAATCTAAAATGCTCATTATCTCGAAACTGACTTTTGTTGGTTAGCTCTCTTCACATCCACGGCGACGATCTATTAATAAGTTGGATACAGACAATACACATCACAATGACCACTATACTCCCTCTGGGTGATCAGGATTTTAGAGAGAGAGAGAGAGAGAGAGAGAGATACATTTTTGAAATACAATTGCTTATAGTTTTGGAATGGGAAGACCTAGAAAGATCATATATCCCTCAAAAGCTTAGTCTCGATCTGTCGTTTTTATAGTCACAGTGCCATAACGGTTATTAATTTTGCTACACTGAAGATCAGAGCAACAAACCGTTTTACTTGTTTTTTCACATTTTAATGCAAAAAATCTTCTTTGGTGTCATTATAATCAACATTGAATTTACTCCAATCCGTCTAGGACTCGGTATGGGAATTTTCAAATTCTAAAAATAGAGGGAGTTCATCTGACTGATTATCTGATAAACTACTCTTTTTAGGAACTTTACTTAAATCGTCGTTTTCAATAAGGGTTTCAGTGACGTTGAAGTCGTTATTTTCAGAAGCGTAATCTAAATCAGAATCTATATTAACAACGCTTTTTCTAGGTTGCACTCTTAAATTTCTTCTTTTCTGTGGGTTGGTTCTTAGGTTTGTCATTGCTATATCTTTACTGTCTTAAAATATTAATTGAAAAGTTTTCCATATTGTACTGATCAGCTTCAGCATATGTAGTATCTTTCGGAATTTGATCTTAAACTTTCATCCTATTAATGGGAATAATTCCATACTTTTTATATCTAGCTTTAATTATTTCGGTCGTGTTTGTTTTCATTTTGCTTAACAGGTGTTTAAGCATAGACGGAAATATGTATTTTGGTACTGTTCCTCTATTGCCTTTTAGTTTCCATCTCATCAATATATCACGCTATTGTCTTTTAAATAGCCCAAAAAAGGCAACATCTAGAGGCTGTGCTATGTGAGTTAAATTTTTGGGTAAAAAAATAAACCGTATATCATAACATTCAGCAATGACACAAGCAGAGAGATGTGACGATAAATTATCTTTAATTCAGGCTCGTGGTAGTTCTAGTCTCTTCAGATAGGCAAAGTTGTCGTAGAAAACCATTCGTCAAAAGTTTTTGATCTATTGTAACGATGTGCTGAACGTCCTACAGCAACAGCGTTCAATAGTTCGAACCGTGGAAGTGTCGATAATCACGCATTCATTTCCACGACAAGACGACGAGGTGGGGTCCGGAGCGGCTATTTAAAGCGAGTGGCTGGCGGAGTTAAATGAGTTTTGTGGCTAACGCTCTAGGCTCCCTGGCTCGCTAGTGCATTTAATCTGCGAGCCAACCCGGACAGAAAGACTTCCGCGGTGAGGATTATGCTCTGTCCTTAATCAAGCAGAACTCGTGGGTATAGTGGATTGAACGTTACCGTTAACTCTGGCTCAGAGTATAACGTGGATCTGCACAATCGAATATTTTGATTGCGAGAGCGTTTGGCGCTTCCGCTGGACTGAGGTGGAAGCGAGTATAAGTCTGCGTGCGATCGAATTCGCGTATTTCATTTTCTGTTAGTAATAATAATTTTTCTTTTACAGACGTCCGCCGGGGAATTCATTCTTGCGGGATCCAGGCGGGGATACAGAATATATTTTATTTTAATTTTTGTACATACGTTAGAATTAATAGATTTATTTTTATTTCAACCTGTGTTTTACTGAGTCTGTCGTCTCGAAAGAGTTACCCATCACACTATCCAACCTGATTTGGTGTTGCCATATGGCATTCCTTTTGGATCTCTTTTTGTCCGTCTGTCCCATAAATAGGTTAAACCGTATATCACGAATGATGGTAGAAGAGAACCATTTGTACTGATGGATGTCATATACCAACTTTAACTAGGAATTATTATCCTAGCGGTATACTATTTTCATGCAACAGTAAAGTTGCGACACACTAGTATCTTTAAGAAACATACCTGTCAAAAATTAGCTGTTGCAATCAATATGAATTCACAAAAAGATAACAAAATATCGTGACGTGACCAATACGTGTATCTAAATGGTACAGGAGCAAAACAGATACTGGTCTACGGGATCTACTAATACTATGTAGTCTAAAGGATATTGCACCTTACTATGTGTCAATTACTAATGATGTAAATATTTAAATTTTTTTTTTAATTTAACAGACAACATTTTACCTCTTTGTATTGATTATATTAACGTGGAAGTGCTTACTTTTAGGATTTTGCTGATGATGGTCTGATAACACCGAAAAACTTTTTAATTTTTATAAAAAAAAATTTACATTATAAGTGTTTTACTTTATTGTAAGCCTTTTTAAACTATGATATACAGCAAATACTGGAATTTTTCCTTGTATAAGTTAAAGAGAGATGTCTTGACTTCTATACAGCCTTTAACCTTTAACTACGGGCTACGGTACACCATACGTGTTAAGTTGGTTGCCGTTTCTTAAAATTATTTTCTGCGTTTACGGCGCTCGACGTAACGTAACCTATCAATATAGTATCAACCATTGTCTGTTACAGTCGATACGTAATTTTTGATCGAATAGTTGAGTTGATTTTGAATATTAAAGTGAGGTCCCGAACGGTGCCTTCAGTACACCACGCACATAGTTATGTAAGTAAATTTAACGAATGTTAAACTTTAAATTACCTGCAAACGAGTTATTTTCTGTGTAGTAAATGTTACATTGTACTTTTTATACAAAAATGTAAAATGGAAACTTAGGAGAAATATTTTTTATAGGGATCGAGTGCGTGTTAGAAACCCTAAAAGTCTCACACAAGATTAGCTTAGAGCTATGGCTGAAGCATTGTTCAAAGAAGAACCTGAGAAAGAAGTTAGGGGAGAAGAGGATGCTAGTTCGTCAGAAGAAGAGGAAGAAATTACGGAATACAACGATTATAACACTGAGTCAAAGATAGAACTAAACGATAAAGAGTCTTCTGATTCAGATAACGAGAGCGATGGTGAGAGTTTAAAAAGCGATGAAGATGAGCATTTTATAGTGAAATATAAACAAACAAAGTGGTATAAATATTCATCGGTGAGCAAATGTAGCAAAACTTCCAGCAAAAATATTGTAAAAATACTTCCTGGGCCAAAGCTGAGTGCTAGAGATATTACCAATGAGAGAAGTGCTTTCGAAAAAATTTTTAGTGACGACATTATTGAAAATATAGTTGAGTGTACAAACTTGAAAATTGCAAATATGCGAATAAAGTATAACCGGCCGAGACGGGCTAAAGACATAACAAAAACAGAAATTATGGCATTTATCGGACTACTACTTCTTGCACGAACTAAAAAGCAAAACCATACACATTTTCTTGAATTGTGGACTAAAGACGGAACCGGCTCAGAAATATTTAGAGCGTGCATGAGTGCTGATCGATTTTTATTTTTGCTTGCTGCTCTAGGATTTGATGACAAAAATAGTAGAGGGATACGCAAGGAAACCAAAAACTTGCTGCTATTCGAGTTACGCTCGATCGTTTTGTGGAGAACTGCAACAATAACTACTGTTTAGGAGAAGAAGTAACAATTGACGAAATGTTAATACCTTTCAGAGGTAGATGCAATTTTATTCAATATATCCCGTCCAAGCCTGCAAAGTATAGGTTAAAAGTATTTGTATTGTTTGATGAAAAGACATTTTATGTTACAAATTTAGAGGTGTATTGTGGTTATCAGCCACAAGGACCTTACAACAAATCAAATAAACCTGCTGATATTGTACATCGTTTACTTCAAGACTGAAGAAGGAAAAACCGGAACTTGACATGTGATAATTGGTACACAAATTACTCATTGGCCAATGATCTTTTGAAAGATAAAGTAACAATGGTTGGCACTATAAAGAAAAATAAACGGGAGCTGCCGTTGGAGTTCCTACCACATAAAGAAAGAGAAGTTGGATCGTCCCTTTTCGGATTTCAAAAATAAGTAACTATAGTGTCATATGTCCCTGCAAAAAATAAAGCTGTGCCTTTGATATCAACCATGCATAATGGTTCTTTACTAGATCCGGAGGAAAAAAAGCCAAATATAATTTTAGATTATAATTTTCACAAAGGAGGTGTCGACACAGTAGATAAAATGTGCGGTACATACTCGGTATCAAGGAGAACGCAAAGGTGGCCGATGATTAAATTTTTTCAGCTCCTAAACATCGCAGGAATTAACAACCAAATCCTGTATAATGCTGCAGATATAAACAATAATCAAAAATATAGAACGATATTTTTAAAGGAATTATCTTTATCTTTGTTGAGACCACACTTTTCAGAACGAGCTGAAATACAGAGTTTTCCCTTAAATTTAAAACTATTCCTGAAGAAATATAAAGCTACTGTAGTGGAACAAGAAGAAGAAGAACCACCAGCAAAAATAAGAGGAAGGTGCTATTGATGCGGAAGGCGTAAAAATAGAGTGACAACCGTTTCGTGTCAGACATGCAGGAGAATGGTTTGCAAAGAACATTCCACCATTATTTGTCCTGAGTGTATTAACTCAAATAACCAGGAAGAAGACGAAAGTGAAAAAAACTCTACCTAGAGTTTATTTTTCTACCTAGTTAAAAATTTTTGGCATATTTTTTTAGGTTGGTGTTCCAATGTGTAATAAATTACTGTTTTCGTTTTTTCTCACTGGTCTACCATTTTGAATTATTTTTTAGTTTTATTTTTTATTATATAATAACTAATTATTGATTTAACACAAGTTGTGCATTTTAATATAGTTCTAATTATTAAAGAAAATTTGTTTCTGTAGCTATTTGTAACTGGTGTATAGAGTACACCGCGCCCGTATTTGAGATTCATGGTTGGGCACCCGTAGTTAAAGGTTAAATAAAATCTGCGATGTTTTGAATTCGAAACATCTGCACTAAACCTTTTAAGGTCAAATAAAGCAAAGTATACAGTTAAAACACATAAAACTTACAATTTTGATATTTAATTGAAGTTGTATTATTAATGTGTGTATAGATAATAAAGATTAAATAAATTAATAATTACAATACAATACAATATAATTTATATAAAAATCTTATATTGACATTATACTTCCACCTTCTTTGTTTTTTAACAAATTCTGTTTTTTCGCTTCAGTAAACTTGGTAGAACACAACAAGTTAATACTTGAGAAAAGAGCAACATTGTTTTATTGCTTTATGTCTTTAATCTCCTTTTCCGTTCTGGACTCGTGAAATAACTACTAGAAAATTTCCCAAGTGTGTCACTTTTATTACCTTTATCCTCAAAAATACGAGGCATTAGTATAATTGCTTTATCCGCTTCCAAGAAGACCAAAGAAACTTTACCGAGTAAAGAAAAAAAATGCATGAGTGTTACTTTGTCTTCAGCGAGATTATGTAATAAGATGTTTGGTTTAAAGTATATAAATAACTTAAAAACAACTTTTTATTGTATCTAACGTGATGCCACTGAGCTGAAAAATTATAGGAGTTCCGAGTATAAATAAAAAAAAAACAGATTTTCAGACAAAATATATATATATATATATATATATATATATATATATATATATATATATATATATATATATATATATATATATATATATATATATATATATATATATATGTGGCTAAACACCCCTTTAGGGGTTACGCCGCTTACGCTCTCTAGATCTATGTTTTGAGGTAGATCAGTCCTCATGTTCCTTATTTAATTTTCTCAGTTATTTTTCTCCATTGTGTCCTATCTCTGGTTTTTCCTTTCCACTGTCGTATGCCCGCCTTGTTGAGATCATTTACAACTTCTTGTAACCATGTAGATCTTGGTCTTCCACGTCTTCTTTTGCCAGCTGGTGTCCATTCCAATATTGAGAATATCGTCGTAGTTGATCCTGATCTCCATACGTGTCCTAGCCATTTTGCTCTTTGTTGTTTTATTTTACACACTATATCTTCCTTAATTTCTTCCAGTAGCTCAAAGTTCGTTCTTTGTCTAAATTCATTTTCATTTATTTTTATTGGTCCCAATTTTTCTTTCTTGTATTCTAAGGTTTTCCTCTTGTTTTTTTGTCATGCTGAGGGTTTCGGCTGCATACATCATCGTCGGTCGAATTATTGTTTTGTATACCTTCATTTTCGATTTCTTACTCAATAGTTTATTTTTTAGTAATTTCTTATTTGCATGGAAGGTCTTATTTGCTGTAATAATCCTTTTTTTGATTTCTGTTTCTCTTTCTCCATTGTTTGTTATTAATATTCCCAAGTACTTAAATTTTTCGACTTCTTCAAAAATGTATTCGCCTAGTCTAACCTTTTTGTTTTCGAAGTTTTTATCAAATCTCATTATTTTTGTTTTTTCTTGGTTTATTTTTAATCCCATTACTTTTCCTTCTGTTACCATTTCATTTAACATTTTTTCCATTGTTTTTCTATTTTTTGTTATTAGCACAATATCGTCAGCGTATGCTATTATTTGTCCTTCTCTAGTTCTAAGGGTACCTTTGTTTATTTTCCTGACGATGTATTCCAGGGCAAGATTAAACAGGGTTGCTGATAACGAATCTCCTTGTCTAACCCCTTTATTTATGACAAATTCTTCTGTGTCTCCTACTTGAGTTTTTATACTCACTACAGTTCTACTCATTGTCATTTTTATTAATCGTCTTAATTTGTTTTGTATTCCCATTTCTTTCAGAGCTACCATTAATTTTGATCTTTTTATTGTATCAAATGCTTGCTGAAAATCTATAAAAAGCAGTTCAATTTCTATTTTATATCCATGAGCTTTTTCCATAATTTGTCTAACTGTATGTATGGCATCTGTTGTAGACTTTCCCTTAATAAATCCGCATTGATAGTGTCCTATGATATTCGTCATTGCGTTGGTCAGTCTTCGATGTATTAAGGTCGACATAATTTTATATGCTGTGTTTAATAGCGTCAGTCCTCTGTAGTTATTACACATTTGTTGGTCTCCTTTTTTATGAATCGTGATAATTTGTCCTTTGTTCCATTCTTCCGGCATTTTTTCTTCGTCCCATATGTCTTTTATTAAATTGTACAGTTTTTCTTTTAATTCTTCACCACCATATTTTATAAGTTCCATATTGATCCCGTCTGATCCTGAAGATTTACCATTACGGCTGCTATTTATAATTTCCTCAACTTCCTCTTTTGTTGGTCTTTCTAGCTGGTTTCCTAACATCATTGTCTCTTCTTCTACGTTTTCATTTAGGTCTTGATCTTCTTGCTCTGTTAATAATTCTTTAAAATAGGACAATATATATATATATATATATATATATATATATATATATATATATATATATATATATATATATATATATATATATAAGTGAAAGCTTGTATAAAGAGTAAAAGATTTAAAAAAATTTACAGAAAGAAAATGGTAAAAATATATAGTTAATTAAAAGTTACATACCACGAAATATAAACATCAATACACTGTCTGGGGTAATTGAGGGGTGGATTGAGTAGCTCTGCGGTTACCACAGCCGGTTCCAAGTTCGGATGAAATGTGGAGGGTGATTGGCAAGGTTAGCAACCTACCAATCGTAAAAAAAATACTGCTCAAAGAAACAATGTACAGCGTCGGAACCGGATTGATACTATGAAGACGACTATGGCAAGAAATAAGGACAAGCGAAAAACATTTAAAACCCAGATGCGAATTACTACTTGGCGTATCAGATAGGTCAACTCAAGGGAACAAGAAATAACAGAAGTGCTAAAAGAGAAAGAAATAGACATTTGTGCTTTAAAGGAAATAAAAAAGAAAGAAAGAGGTCAATCAAAATTAGGTAAATAAATACTAATCTACAATGGAGTAGCAAAAGAAAACAGGGCCAAAGAAGGTGTAGCCTTACTAGTACACCAAAAGTACCAAAATCACGTCAAAGAATGTCAATACATATCAGAAAGAATAGCAACAGCAAAGATAAGAATAGAGAAGGAAGACCTGAACATCATCGGAGTATACGGCCCAGAAAATAACAAGCCTTAAACAATAATGGAAGCGTTTTATGACCAATAAATTACAACAAGTAGTAGATCAAGTCAGAGGGAAGATGATAATATTGGGGGATTTTAACGCTCGAATAGTCAATCAAGTATTACCCAGCATTACACAAAAACATAACGAGAATGTTAGAAACGAAATTTGAGAAATAATGATCAATTTCTGCACGAATAACGAACTAAGAATAAACAACACATTTTTTGACCAACACAAATATACATTTATTAACACACGTGGACAAAGATCTATTATAGATTATGTTATAACCAACAGAGATATACATCCATCGAAAATAATCGACATAAGATGACTTAACTCAACAGATGTAGGTAGCGACCATAGCATAGTATTATGTAAAATAAGAATCATCCTGAAATACTTCCCACCCAAGAGAGTAGCGCCAACACACACATAAATCAAAGTCGAAGGACTAAATACGGAACCCACGGAATACTTATAAAAGAAAAGAATATCAGAGAAGATCGCTGGAAACGAAATATTAGAAAACGATAACATCAAGGAAAGCTGGGAAAAACTCAAAAATAACATAATTAACGCAGCAACAAAATCACTTGGAGAGAGGAAAGTAACGAACACTAACATATCAAAAAAGAAAACACTATGGATTAGAGAGGAAGTGAAGACAAAATGTGAAGAAAAAAAAGCCTTTTTACAATACAGAACACAACTAACACAAACTGAATACAACCAATATAAACGAATCAGAAATGAAACGATTACTTTAGTTAGACAAATAAAAAAGGAACACCGGCAAAATTTCTCAAAACAGATGGAACACAACCTCTGCGAAACATAAAAATAAATACGGAGAATGATCAGAGGAGAAAGAAAAGAGATGAACAAATTAATAAAAACGAAACACGTTCAGAAGGAATCATGGGTAGACTACTTTCGATCCCTATTTGCTAAAGGTGACGATAATGAACCACCAACACCAGAGGTGACGACAAACGAAATAAATATTGAGGAGGAAGAGGTAAAGGAAGCATTAAGTAAATAAAAAATAAAAAATCACCAGGAGACGACCGAATACCGAACGAACTCCTAAAGTACGAAGAACCAGATCTGACCAAATAACTATTAAAACTAATCCAAAAAATAATAGAACAAAACAACATTCCTCAAGAATGGAGATCAAGCATCCTAATACCTCTCTTCAAAAAAGGAAACAAATCGGACCCGGAAAATAACAAAGGAATTAATTTATTAAACATAACACTAAAACTAACCACCAAAGTGATAACAAATAAACTGAATTAAATTATAACTCAGTTTATTTGTTATCACTTTGGTTGTTAGTTTTAGTGTTGTGTTTAATAAATTAATTTCTCATTAAATTATAACAACTCTGCCTGATTTGGTGTGGGGTGAATTGAGTAGCTCTATAACCGATGCAGCCGGTCCTAAGCCCGGATAAAAGAGGAGGGACAGAGGAGTAACACCTCTAAAAAAAACAGGGTTCAGCTGACCCGGCTGATAGCACCCTGTGATGGTCCCTGTGACAGGTGAAAACCGGTCAACGGTCTCGAGAGCAGACGATGGCTGGAAAAGTCACAATGGTCAAGAGGGCGGAAGAACCAACAGCGTCTGATCCAGAATGGGCGGCTGAAGAAAAGGTCATCCAAACGCGGGTTGTGGCGTTAGGAATTAGCAACCTAACACACAGAAAAACGTAAGGGTAAGATGAACGAAAATCGCAAGATGAAAAAGCCAAATACGGAAACACATCCCCGGGTGGAAGTCCACACCTCTGATAGAGGAAGACCCAGTTTTATCAAAGCTCAACCAAAAATCGAAACGAAGAAAAGATAGAACATTCATATGTACAACATGGAACATACAAGGATGGAACAAAAAGGCGACGGAAGTGATCAAAGAGTTTAAAGCAACATCGACATACTAGTAACAACAGAAACCAAAAAGAAAGGAAATGAAACGGAAACAATAGAAGACCATATCCACTGCTGGAGCGGAGTTAATAAAGAATGTAGAGCAAAGGCAGGAGTAGGAATACTAATCAAAAATAAGTGGAAAAACAGGGTTAGAACATGGGAACCAATCAACGAGAGAATAATTAAAATGCATATAGACATATACGGTAAAGAGACAGTAATACTCGGAGTATATGCACCAACAGACGATTTTCCGAGAGTAGAAAAAGAACATTTCACGGAACAACTCCAGAATCAAATAGAGCTAATTAAAAAGAACGTGGAGATAATTATAACAGAAGACCTTAACGGCAGAACCGGAAGGAAAGAAAACGATAAAGTAGTGGGGAGATTTGGAGAGGATGAACAAAACGATAACGGAGAACGTCTGATTGAATTATGCGAATTAAACAACCTAAAAATCACCAACGGATTCTTCAGACATAAAAATATTCATAAATATACATGGACGCAAGAAACACGAAAGCTGAAATCGATAATAAACTACATAATAATCAAACAAGATACCACAATAAAGATCAAAGATGTGCGAGTCAAAAGAGGAGCAGAATGTGGAACGGACCATAGACTACTGACAGCAAAAATGGGCATTAATTGGAAACATAACAAGACCCCCTCCACAGAAGAACCGTTGAACACTATAAGAGAAAAACAATACAATATAGAACTACTCCAAGAACAATCAATAAGAGAACTATACCAACAACGTCTAGACCAAAAATTAATAGAATTTAGATACGGCAACATCGAAGAAATATACGAGCATATAAAGGCGAGTATAAAGCAAGCAGCATTCGAAGCCCTTGGGGAAAAAGAACATATAACAAATAAACAGCACTATAATGAAATAAATGAACCAACAAAAAGAACAATTGAAGAAAAAAAGCAACTATACAGAAAATGGCTGACTACAAACAACGATGAAGTTTATAAAGAATATAGAGAAAAAGATAGAGAAGTGAAAAAACAAATCACACGGCAAAAGAATAAAGAATGGGAAAGAATCTGCTTAAATATTGAAACATATATAGGAGGTACAAGAACTTCGGAGTCATGGAAAGTACTGAGAGGATTGAATCAAAACTCAAAAGAAAAAATTAAATTGGGAAATATACAGGACAAAGAATGGAGGGACTACTACAAGGAACTATTAACAGAACAAAGACCACAATTCATTGGAAAAGAAAACAGGCGAAGACGAAGCAGATTCCCACAACAAGAAATAGAAATAACAGATAGGGAAATGAGAACGGCCATAAAAGCAATCAAAAATAAGAAAGCACCGGGACCTGGAGGCATCTCACCTGAGCTTATAAAATACGGATCAAAAAAATTACACCGGATGATACAATGGATATTTCAGAAAGCCATAAATGGAGAACAGCTCCCAAAGGAGTGGACGGCGGCATATATGACATCTATATTTAAGAAAGTAGATAGAAAACGATGCGAAAACTACAGAGGAATAAGCGTAATATCATCAATAGGAAGATTATATGGGAAGATACTGCGAGAAAAGATGCAGCAAGCGATAAAAGGCAAAATCGGGGAGGATCAGGCAGGCTTCACGGCAGGAAGATCATGCATAGACCACATATACACACTGGAACAACTGTTGGAAAAGAAAAAAGCAAAAAATAGAGATATACACTTGGCATTTGTGGATCTGAGAAAGGCGTATGACTCTGTACCAAGGTCAGAACTATGGGAGGCAATGTACAAATAAGAAATACAGACGGAACTCATAGCAGCTACAAAAGCTCTGTATAAAGAAAATAAAGTGTCCATTAAAATGGGAACAAGAATCATAGGAGACTTTACCACAACAAAAGGGCTCCTGCAGGGTTGTTCCACATCTCCAACCCTATTCAAAATATACTTAGAAAAAGCCTTAACTACATGGAAAAGAAAATGCGAAGGCATGGGAGTACCGGTACGGAACGAATACCTATATACGTTAAGTTTTGCAGACGATCAAGTAGTGATTGCACAAGACCAAGACGACCTCAGCTACATGATGAAGAAACTACAAGAAGAATATACCAAGGCTGGCCCAGATATTAACCTCGCGAAAACAGAGTACCTATCTACAAATGAAGAAGACATAGAAGATCTACAGATTGATGACAACGTTACAATCAAAGGAAAGGATAAATTCAAATACCTGGGGTTTATTATCACGAAAAAGGCAACAACAGAGGAAGAAATTACACAAAGATTAGGACAAACAAGAACAGCAATCCGACAACTTAACTCAGTATGGTGGGATAGACACCTAAATATGAAGACAAAAACGCAGATTTATAAAACATTAGTGCGAAGTATTATGACATATGGGGTCGAAAATTGGATCATAAACAAGAAAAACAGCAGTAAGATAATAGCAACAGAGATAGAGTGCCTGAGAAGATGCTGCAGAGTAACAAGAATGGATAGGAGAAGTAATGACGAAATAAAGCAAAAAACATCAATAGAAACAGACATACTAACATATATAGAACAAAAAAGACTAAAGTGGTATGGACATGTAAGAAGAGCTAGCGACAGCAGATGGATAAAGAGAATAACCGAGTGGAGCCCCATAGGAAGGAGGAAAAGAGGACGACCCCGAAAATCCTGGAGGAACGAAGTAGACGACGCCATGAGTAAGAGAGGACTAAACGATGGAGAATGGAACAACAGAGAGAGATGGAAACGGTTGAGCGAGGGAAGGCAGTGAATACTGTAGAATCCCTAAATATATATATATATATATATATATAAATTATAACACTAGCCGAAAAACAACAAGGTTTCAGGTCAGGAAGATCATGCACCGATAAATACAACAAACCGGCATATTTACGTTTCGTGGACCTTACAAAGGCATTTGACCAAATCAAATTAAAAGACGTTATCCACTTATTGTACGTAAGAGAGATACTTCTAGAGAGTCCTCTATTATTCAACCTGATAATGGATGAAATAGTAAAATAAAGTAAGAACTAATAAAGGATACTAAACCGAAGATGATTTACAACATATGCTGCACCAATTTAATATAACCGCCAGAAAATTTAACATGTTAATTTCCCCAAAAAAGACAAAATGCATGATTACAACAGCAAATTCAGTCAGATGTAAATTGGAGCTGTAAGCTCAGATAATAGAACAAGTTATGGAGCTAAAATATCTAGGCATCACATTATCTAGCTACAGAAAGTTCGAAACTGAAGTGAAAGATTAAGTGAATAGAGCAAACAGAGACGCAGGTTGCCTAAATGAAACAATATGTAGAAATAAAAATATCGGGAAAGAAACGAAAGGCAGAATTTACAAAACAGTCATCAGACTAATAATGACATACGCGGCAGAAACAAGACCTGATACAGAGAGGACAAAAAGGATGTTAGAAACAGCCGAGACGAAAACATTGATGGTAAGACACTATGGGACAAATCTAGTACAGATATGCGACGTAAATGCAAGGTGAAGAATATCAAGGAGTGGCGTGGGTAAGAAATAGAAGAGTAGAATGGAACGATCATATAAGCCGAATGAAAACAAATAGAGTAGTAATAGTAGAGACGGTTCGCCAATAGGAAGACGATCAGTAGGAATACCACGAAAATGATGGAACGACAACTTACTGGAGACACATTAAAAAACAGACAGAGTCATGTCTATATAAAAAGAAAAACAAGAAGAAGAAGATTTAAAACTTATATTTTGTGGGTAAATAATCTATAACCCGTAGCATCCCATGCTTGAAGTCGTGCTTTGAGAGAGAACCATCCTTAGAAAAGTATATGGAAAAGCCAAAGGTGATAAAGTCAGGGGTTTAAAGGCAAACCATTGACTTCAGATGCTGTTTTACCAACCAGACTTGGCGACTGAAATAAAAAAAAAGTGACAGATGAGATGAGCTGATTACGTACAGAGAGTAGTGGCGGAAGGAAGTATCCACAAAGGGTTTGTGAGTGGCCCGGAAGGAAAAAGAATTAGGGGAAGAATAGGAATTAGATGAATCGCCAATCAATGGAGCAGCACCGAGCTAACAACAGGAAAAACTAAAGATATGTCATGAGGTAGGCCGAGACTCTTTAAGAGCTGTAGCGCCACGCAGTAAAAAGCATAAATAAATATATAAAGTTGTAGCATTTTCAAATATCATTATTTCGTATATAAAATTTTAATTCACATATTTTAAATTCCATTCTGTATAAGGTTTACGTAAAGTTTATTTAAATATATCTGAGTTTAGTTAATTTCACTTTTATTAGTTAATAATATCAACATCCGTTTGTAAAATCTACTTTCGGCAAACATCCATTAAAAATAATAAATGAAAACTCAGACATATTCTTTTCCATTCTTTTAAATTTAGTTCTTTTGAAACTTTGTAGCAGAGTTTAAAATTTATCAAAGTTTTAGTTATTACTTGCCGAGCATATTGAATTATTATATGTTTTTGTGGTAATTAAACTACTTAAGGTGATGATGTTTCCGGTACAAACTAAAAGCATTTTAAAAGCCTGACGCTAATAACTCCTATACTTAGCACAAAAACTCATTTCCATCCATTAGTGCAAAATTGTTGCCTATGCAAGGTTTTTTGTGAAAATTAATGTAGACAAAATATAGCTTTTGAAGTTTACTAAGAGATGCATGCTATAAAAGATATTTAATTTTTATATCTTCCGTCCCGGCCTTATATTAAAGTAATTTTCCTATTGAAATAAAAGGTAAACAAAGTAAAAGTTAAAATAATCTTAAATGTGTATACTAAAAATATTTCGCCAGTAGTTTGCATTACTGATCAGTATATAAAGAGGTATGCACGAGAGTTTTAGGAAAAATTTCACAGTGAGTTTTAAGAAACAAGAATTAAATTTATACTAACTTTATCTAATCTTAATTTTTTTTTTGTACATACAGGATAACCCTAAAAAATATTTAACTAAATAGATGAAGTCAATTTCTTTTTTAAGGAATGCAACATTTTACTATACTTTTCACTAATTTGCAAACAACAAAATCAGTAGTTCGTCTCCAGCAGTCGAACAGTGCAGACGCGCAGCGAAGAGCGACGAGCAGCGAAGCGTGCTTTGGTGGGGGCAATCGACCTGAAGCAACGGAGCTTTTCAGCTCCCGGTGAGTAAGACACCGAGTTTTGCACAGGCTTTTGTCATCATACAAAGCGAAAAGCGGATGTGGGGCTATTTTTAAGTTAAACCGCCGAGGGGTTGCCTTTATAGGATCCTCGCGGAGCCTATAAAGGCAAAGGCGAAAAATACGGGTTCACCTCAGTGGGTCGACAGGTATGACACTGTAAGGCCTACTTTTGAAATCTAGGTCAAACAGAAACGGCCCCTGCCTCTGAGGTGAGAGAAACTTGAAGAGGATCCCTCCCTGAGAAATCAGGGAGAGAACTACCGAGAGATTGCTGGGACGACACCCAGGAAAACCGTCAGGCAGCGGCTTGGCGGAAAGACAAAAACAGAGTCTTCTGAGTAGCAAACTCCATACAGTCTTTTGAACACTTATGTTCACTGCCTTACGGCATTATGAGTGATCCCTCCCCCCAAAAAAGTGATGTCACGCAGGTAACATCACAAGAAAAAGAAGACGGTGACAATTCCGAGTCACCCACCCCGTCAGTTGCATCTGCATAAATTATACAATGATTTTACGTCAAATTTAAACCCCGAATCCACGTTAATCGTAGAGACTTCTGACGACGAATCGTTCATCCCAGACGAAGAAGATGAAAAAAGCGAGATAGATAGAAACAGACGACAGCATCTCGACCACCATGGAAGTTCCCGACGAAGAGCTGAGCCCGGCCACCAAGTCGATTGACGCCCCGCCCCCAACAAACGATGAAATAGCCCCCATAGTGGACATCATCTCCACCGTAACTAATGCCGAGCCAGAGGTAGGCAGGAAGCAAAAACGGCAAAGGCCAACCGCTGACTTCTCAGAAGAAGAGGAAGCAAGAAAAAGAACCAAGGAAAAAAATGAAAGTGGGCTCTATAAGTCAGTAGATCTACTGACCGAACAGATCAGACAGCTCCAAAAAGAGAGCCGTCTAAGGGAAGAACAGGCAAATGCCCAAATACAAGACCTCCTAACTCAGATGACTGAGTTAAGGAAAGAAAATAAAGCAAAGGACGAGGAAATCAAGAAGCTGGTCGGCCATATAATGGCTCTAACCGAAAGAAAAGAGCTAGAAGAAAAGAAAAGAGACGAAGCCATGTGGGAAATAACCAGGCCAGGAAGTCCACCCCGGATAGAAATCGCCACTCCTTCTACGTCTGGAGGCGGAGGAAAGCCAAAAGGACTGAAGGTACAGGAAAAAGTAAAAAGCGAAGCAGGATGGACAAAAGTCCAAAAAAAGGAAAAAACAAAAGGCACCGCTACTGAGAAATCAGTCAACAGTAGCGAGAAACCGAAAAAAGCACTGAGTATTGTCGAGAAACAAACTCAGAAAACTTACGAAAGAAATTATGAAGCGCTCACAAAAGCTGCCAAAGAAACTCAAAAAAGAAGTGGGCAGAAAAAAAAAGCCCAGAAAAACTTGGAGGTACCGAAAGAACCTCAAGTTGATAAAGAAAACGTCGTTGACCCTCAGATACCTGCAGAGGTTAACGTCAAGAGACCTAAACCTCCTGCGATCATCTTAAAGACGGTCTCAGAACATGAAGCGATCCTGCAAAAAACAGCAAAAAAAGGTATCTTTTCTGGCAATAAGTTTACCAGATCTGGCAGATCTATTGTCATCAACACCAAAACTAGGGAAGATTACCTAGGAGTCGTCAAAATACTCGAAGAATACACCCCGAAGGTAGAGTACATTGCCTACCCAATAGATAGCGATAAATTAAAGAGGGTAATCCTAAAAGGGCTAGCGGCGAGCACAAGCACCGAATTAATTCTCAATGAATTAAGAAATAAAGACGTCGACATAACTAGAGTCAGTAACATGTACTCAAAAAAAGAGGGAAAACAAATACTGCCTGTCTTTATGATCACCCTCAAAGAGGATGACATACAAAAAATACGCAAAATAACAAACTTGTGCTACATTAGGATTCGTTTCGAAGACGAATTCAAGATCACAAAAGACACCCTACAGTGTTTCAACTGCCAGGGTTATTACCACAGTTCAAAGGCTTGACACTGCGACTCCAGATGTGTGAAGTGTGGCGAAAACCATCTTAGCAATGAGTGCGAAAAAAGCAAAGAAACGGCCCCAAAATGCGCCAACTGCGAACAGGCGCATACGGTCAATTACAGAGGATGCTCAAAAGCTCCAAAAAAGAAGACCCCTTCCCCCGTAAAACCGGCGGGCAGACCACTCAACCCAACAACAACTTCCACGGGTTTCAGCTACGCACAAGCAGCTAAGAAAACCCCAGAACAAGCGGTACCAACGATGCAAGACGCAGCCGCACTCATTGCCACATTCCATACGGAATATAATAAGAAAATGATGGAGATGATGTCCGTGATGGATAGGGCCACAAAAATGATGACTTCGTTCGGTGAAATAAATCGACAATGTTAGCAAACCATACGGAAGATCTACGCATAGGGTCCTGGAATTCCGGTGAAATTTTCCAAAAACTCAACCTCTTGAACGAAATGATAAATAGATTAGAGCTCGATAATGTAACCCTTTAAGAAATTAAACTAGTGGAAAGGAAGAAAACCAAATTTCCAGGCTACGATATCTATAGAACTGACCATAGAGCAAGATCAGGAGGAACAGCCATACTAGTTAAAAAAGGCATAGAACATGAACACATCCCAACACCAGATGCACTGGTCACAATGGAAGCCACGCTAGTAAGACTAAAGGCCAACAACGAAACACTAAAAATAGTGTCAGCTTATGTCAGACTTAACGAATTGATATTCGATGAAGATTTGAGCCTAATCCTCGACACAGAAGAGCCCACGGTAATCACGGTTTGATCTTCGGACATGTGGATCCCATACTTAGTTTGGTATACACATGTTCCTAGGGGTAGGGTTGATCGCTTAGCGTGATTGTGTATCTGTGTGTGTGCAAACAACAAATAAAGTGGTCAAACTGGGAAAATTATAAGTCAGTGTTGTAGAATCCAAAAGGGACAGATTTAAATGTTAAATAAAATTATTGTTATTAAAGCGGATAAATCGTATAGACTACAAGCCCATGGGACATTTTTAAAGGAACTATATAAATCACATATAACATATTAATCAATACTAGGATCCTGACCTAGAAGTTAACCAGTATAGTAGGAAAATATCGGCTCATAAGTTAAGTGAATTTTAACTTAAATATACACATTGAAAAATTACAAGAGTGAGTTGGTAAAGTTCCTGAGTATGAATAACATCAGAGAGTGTGTAAGTCAGCTTATATTACATCAATTATTAGTAATTAACAAAAATATCTATTTAACAACATCAGATATTTCAAATAAAAACAAGAATTTCTTATCTTTTTTGTTTTTGCACCGGCTTAATTGCCTAGTTATAGTTTTGATACATGACCGTATTCAGATCTAATTACTAATTTCAAAGTTTATTTAAAAGTATGATATTAATTCCGAATTAGCTCATTAAATGAGCTGTATTTCACCACCAAAACTTAAACAATGGTACTCATCAGTAACCAGTACTTTTAATTTTCCATCCAGAACGCAAGCTATTGTATTTAGTTCATTAGAAGATTATCATGTATCACTAGGATCAGTTATATCTTCAAAAGATATATTGTTCTCTTCACGTATAGCTAACAACAGGATTTGTATTTATTTATTTAAGGAAGAATTAGTTGACAAATTTATCAATGTTCATCAAGGAAAAATCGTAGTAAACAATATAGCAATAACCATAAAAACTCCAAAAATTATTAACATCTGTAACATTTATTTTCTACCGAATACTGATAAGATAAAAAAAAATAACTCATATTATAGATCAAATTCCATGGCGTAAGATTATAATAGGAGATCTAAATGAACACAAACCACTTTGGGGATCTATTAGATATAAAAAAAATAGGACACATAATAGAAACTGTCAATAATAACACCAATATTACCCTACTTAACGATGGATCTCCAACAATATTTAATTATTTTACTGGAAACACTAGTTGTATTGACTTATCTCTTGTAGACCCTTCTTTAGTACAAAACATAACTTGAGAAGCTAGTATACAATTGTATGGAAGCGATCATTTTCCCATAGTGATACATTTCGAAAACAAACAAAAAATTTAACCATACACTAGATGGAATACAGAAATAGAGGATTGATCACCATTTACACAATTTGTGGAGAATCAATTAAATTCTGTTTCAGATCCCTCCCCGCATGACAATATAAACGACTTACTAAATAAATTTTCCTCCATCATACTTTCCACAGCAGATCATATCATCGGAAAAAAGAAAATAGTAAGAAATCGTATTGGAGTACCGTGGTGGAACAATCACTGTCAGGATGCTATAAAGATAACTCACAGAGCATTCAATAAATACGAAAAACAAAAAACAAGAAAATCTTCTAGAATATAAGAAGTTAAGGGCTATTATTAGAAAAGTAGTAAAAGAAGCAAAAAAGGAATCGTGGAAAAAAATTTTATCAACAATACCCCTGCAGCAATAGTGTGGAAACAAATTAACCAAATTTCGGGACGCCACACAAACTCATCAATAAGATTTTTAGAATATAATAACAAAATTCATATACATCTAGATCTAGAATAGCCAATGTATTAACTTCATCCTACGAGTCATATTCAAGTATTAAAAACTTTTCTCAAGAGTTTTTACAATTTAAAACCAAAGAAGCGATAACCTAACATTAAATGCACCAATACTTAAAGAAGAGTTAACTGAATCTATAAATTCTAATAAAAACTCTGGTTTTGGAATTCCAGTTCTGGTCCTGGAATATCTTAGCCTAGCATATGCTGCAAACGTTTCAGCAAATAGTGAAAATCCCGTCAGAAACAATGTCTCTTCTTCTCGTTTTCACAGAACATACCTTAACAAAAAAAGATCTAAGCCCCCTTTTTATGAAAGACTTAATAGATACATGATCAGTAATAATATTGTCTTCCCTAAAATATACCAAACCATCCTTTTAACCGCTTCCCCTTGGATGGTCAGAAAACCCTTCCTCGACATGAGTTTAACAAAGACTAGTAATCAACTTAATGCTTCCTCTATGGTTAAACAATTTTACAGTAAGATTGATGAGTACCAGAATTACCAACATATTTATACTGATGACTCCAAATCAGAAAAAGGAGTGGGATGCGTCTTCATATACAACGACTACACTGCTTCATACAAAATCTCCAATTTTAGCACAGTATAAACAAGAGAACAATTCGCAATCTACAAAGCATTAGAATATGCACTGAACGCCAACTTAGACAGGTGCCTAATACTGACAGATTTCTGTCAGAACAAAGCTCCATAAGTAGCTTAGACACCATTTACCCAACTCATCCATTTTTGCGATTGATAAAGAACCATTTGTACCAACTTCAGCAAAAGAATACGATTGTAAAATTTATGTGGATTCCGTCACATATACATGGTAAGGAAAGAGTAGATGCTGCCGCCAAATATTCAGTTAACAACGAAGACTTGACAGAACCTACCTATAAGAAAGATTTCCTTTACTGGATTAACTCGACGTTAAATGAACGGTGGCAGTTACAAGATTTAAGAACAAGTGTAGAAACAAGAAAGACCAAACTACAATAAACAGACTGAGATTAGGGCATACACACTTAACACATGGATATCATATTACTGGAAGTGTTCATCCAAAGTGCGGTAAGTGTTTTAACAGTTTAAGTGACCAACATTGCTTAATCGAATGCCCTGCATATTCAAATGAGAGGAAAAAGTGTAACCTACCGACAACGCTACGCGAGTGTTTAGAAAAAAACTGTGTCTATTTGTCAGTTTTAACTTTTCTTAAATCAATAGGAATATACAACCAAATATAAACATCAGTGCGTGTACAAATAAATGTCTAATAGTCAATGCTTCTATTACCCAATGTACTTAGTATAACTCAGATGTATGTATGTAAAAATCTATATATGTCAAATTCAGTACATATTAACTATCCATAAATGTAAAAAAAGATTGTAATACCAAGCGGCGCTAATAACCACATAGGTTGATGCGCCTTAATTGTAAATAAAAAAAATACTACAATATTGTAGCGAGATTAAATAAAACGAGCGGTTCGAATTTATATAAATATATTTATTTATAAGTTTACAGTTCGGTACTCTCTTATCAACTAAACTCTACTCCTAACATCGTTACATATATATACCAAAAGTATTATGTTCGAGAATATTCTGGAGTAGTCCCACCTCTAATTCGCCTACGTGACGTGTTGTTCTACCTCGCACTTGATACATCGTGAATGTTCTTAATGCCTTTTTAGAGTTGCAACCGTTACATGGGCCATGCTGAAAGCATGTTCGTAACAATATATAATAACAACTTTAAAAACTATGCCGTCATCTTTTATCGGTACAGGTGGCTACATAAGTAAGGTAAACTTATCACTCAAGTGGAAGGGGGTATTTTGCTCAAATATTTTTGTACGGCATTTATAACTTACAAAAGATAAGGAAATACAAAAATACTAAACTGTGACCTAATGCCATACAAAAATATTGGTACCAGTAGCAGCGACAATGTTTGATTTTCGGAAAATTTTGACCCCATTTTCGGTAATTTGACACAGTACGGCATTCATAAACATAGTTTCGAATCATTAGATAGATTACTTTTTTTTAAAATAACGATTTGAAAATATGTGTATAACTGCTGTACTGTATTGCCAAAAATTACGTCAAACTTCTACTGGTACTAATATATTTATATGAAATTGGGACGCAGATAAATATTTTTGTATAACCTACCTAAGTTATAAATGCCGTAAAAAATTTTTGACCAAAATTCCCCCCCTTGAGTGGCAGGTTTACCTTACCTGTATAGTATCCTGTACCAATAAAAATTTGATAGTTTCGTAAGTTGTTATTAAATATTTTTGTATTGAATAAGTGATGGATTCGACCGTTACTTGATGGAAATTTATTTTATCTCACAATAAAACACTGAAAACTTTTGTCTTTACCACTTTCACAAAATTAATTTTAAATTATTATCACTACAGCTGTTTCAGCAAAGTGCCTTTGTCAGGTGATCTATTTTTCGTATGGGTTCACACTTTATAGTCTTTAACTGAATAAGTCAAGGAGGGGAGCACTATTTGTCTCAAGTGGGGCATTTAGAATTATGTCTGTATTTCTTAATTTGTTGATTTCCATAGATTCTAATAAAGCTAGCTTAAGGTCTTTATTTTAAATGTGAAAAATTTTAAATTCGTCATTATAAGAAAGAATATGGTCTAGAAAGTAAAGTGTGTCCGTAGGTTCTATTTTTCTATTATTAAAACCCCTTTTATGTTCTGCTATACGTTTGATAAAAGTTCTATCAGTTTGGCCGATGTGAATTTTTGAACAGTCGCTACATTTAAGTTTGTATGTTAACGCCATGCTATTCAACAGATGTTTTAAAGTTATATTGGGAGACAAGACCAGTACCCAAAGAAAACTGAATAATGGATTCCACAAGGATCCGTGCTGGCTCCCATGCTTTTCAGCCTCTACATAGCAGACATGCCAGAAACCACATCAAAAAAGTTTGGATACGCAGACGACTGGACGCTCGCCGCAAGTCATAAAGAATTCGAGGTAAAAGAACGGTGGAGAGAACAATGGGAGAATAACGCTGCACCAGCTAACTGGAACATGCCATGTATTACAAGCAAACCTGAGGGCTTCAACCAACCGAGACGAATTTGGACCACACTCAATAGAATAAGGACGAACTGTGGCAGATGTTCCGACTCACTTTTTAGATGGGAAAAAATACAATCACCAAATTGCGACTGCGGCGCCGAAAGGCAAACAGTAAAACACATGGTAGAGAAATGCCCGATTAGATCCTATAACGGCAACCCTTCGGATTTCCTGGCTGCTACAAAAGAATCAATCGAATATATTTATAATCTAGATGTTTGTTTGTAGAATAATATTTTTGTATTTACTGTTGTTTGTAATTTATATAATTTATATATATGTATATATATGAACCTGTGATGTAGCCATACGCTAAATAAATAAATATAGTTTGTATACACTGCTGTGTAACTACTTTTTCTTGTTGTTCTTAATAGATTTGCCTATGTTTTTGTTTATTCTAAAACCTTGTGTTATTCCTTTCTTTTTTATGTGTTTGCCTATTTTTGTTGATATCTTTTGTATATATGTAAGCGAGTAGAAGGTTTTTCTCTTTAGTATTTTCACCACTAGGGCCTTGTATAACTTAGTATTCCATTATTAGTATTTCCACTACCAGAGTCTTATAATATAATCTATCTAATAAAATATTTGATACAAAATTTGTTGTTATGCGACAAGCGAGAGCTGGCGGGTGAGCTGCGCGAAAATAGAAAAGGACTTATTCTAAGAAAGATAGGAGAGGTACTTAATCGCGGGTGTCACACATGCGTAGTTGCCGTATCATAAATTTAGTTGGGATCTGAAAATTACGTTAGTAGATATGTTCCGTGGTTGTGTGGATGCGTGTGTGATAAACTTATTTACCACGAAAACAAAATAAAAATAATAATAATATTGAATAAAACGTAGAAAAAACTGTTAATAATATTTATTTTCGTAAAACGTAATCAATTCTCAAAGGGAAGGTATTTTTGTATGTATCGCGGACAGATACAAATTATGTCTTAATGATTACTAAACTAAACACAACACAGAACACGCGTTCTTTGTTTGTTTTTCTAAGCCAGACGATAAACTCAAGTATTATCGGCCTTTTATCTTGTGATATCATTGCTTACAACATCATATTTTATTTCCCATTTATGAAAATGCAACGTATTGAAATATTAAAGTGTCCAGCATATCTATAGTAAATAATTTCTATTTCACATGTGTTTAACATTATTTACTGGTAATCTAATGCACTGTAATTTTTATTTATTTATTGATTGTAACTTAAATTAAATTATTTAAAGCTCAATTTATGTTGAAAATGAGTATTATAATTACCAGTTACTTGAGCTACACGTTCTTGTATCTTTTTTAAATCAACTAAGACTTTATCTGCATTAGCTTCTTCGGTTGTTAACGTAAAAACATTGAAAATTATTTTTCGTGCTTGAGATACCAAAGGTTTGCCTTTTAATACACTTGCCATTTTAATAAATATAAATAAGTTTATAATATAGCCACTCCAAATAAAAATGTAAATACTTGACAACACTGTCAGAAATCTAGCACTAATCCCACGATGTGGGATTAGTGCTAGATTAGTGCTAGAACCCGCCAGCTCTCGCTTGTCGGATAATATATATTTTAAAAATTACTGTAATTAATAATTTACTAGATATTATATAATTAAGTTAACATTTTTAAGTGCGACGTATAAATAGTATTATTCAGAAATAGCTTCGTTTATTAAAAAAGTTTCATCTATTGCTTAATAAGCCTTTAATCAGATAAATAACAACAATTTAATGAATAAACTTGTTTGCTCCGTTTTAAACCAATGTATAATAAAACATTGTAGCAGATTTAAATTAACATAGTTCTAATCGTTCGCTGAATCAGTAGAAATAAATTTAATTAATAATACTGAAAGGTATACAAATGTTTGCTTTTGAAGGTTTGAATAGTTGTACTCACCACGTTCAATGAAATACTTGCTCGTTTTGGTAGAATCTCTGGATTATTGATAACCTGAAAATAAATGAAATTGTATGAAAAAATTGCAAAATTGACTGCTTTGTAAAAGTTAACAAAAAAGAAATATTTGCTTTTTCCAGGGAGAAAATAAGTTAAAAAACTTAATTTTAAAAGGACCAATAAATTAAATGGTAATGTGATACAATGTTACAGAAAAAGTATAGAAAATCCTTTAAAATAAAAATTTTCAAGTAATTTTTGGGAAAAAGTTGGCTAATTATTACAAAAATAGCTTGAAAAATTGATTCTTTGAAAATTATTATTAATTTCTCTAAAAATGCACAAAAAAACTTTTAATTCGCGTGATTATAATATTAAGCTATAAAAAGTTCAAGAAATTTCACTTAATAATTACTGCAAAATAAAAATTGTATATCGCAAAAAGCTTTTATCCACAACGTCATTATGCGTAACTATAAACATGAATTCTGAAAACATCAAATTGAAGACACAGGTTTATTTTCTTCAAATTAAATCATTTAACAATTAAAAACCTAATGTTAGTAATTTTAAAAAAGATTTGCAAAAGTACTATGATTTCAAACTTATAATTACTTATGTAAAATAACTCACACGCAATAAGATGTAGGAAGTTAATTTTTATATTTGCCATGTTGGCATTTTCATACGTGTTCAATAAAAAAAAAAACATAATGTCCCACGACCCTTAAAACCCGAGTTAGCCCTTTTTTTAAAATTCACTATGGCTTTGTTTATAAACAATAACTAATTGAAAAGGGAATCATTTGAAAGATTAAGAGTTCAAGTTCAAAAAAAATTAAACACGATTCCTTTAAAAATGAGCTGCCCATGATGTGTTAAATATAAAGGGTTTAAAAGCAAAGCGATTTTACTATTTTAAAACTAAATTTATAAATTCAAATCTATAAAAGTCGCAATATTTTTGGTTCTAATCAACAAAAATTGACGTTTTTTTAATGTGTGGTACTTCATGGCGTAGGTCATAAAAATGAATTCATTTAATTTGCGAATTGTTTATATTAGGGATGGCGGTTTTTGACAAAACACCGGTTTTCGGTTATACCGGTTTTTTTTGCTTACGGTTTAACCTGGCGGTTATAACCGGCCAAAAAAACCGGTTTTTTCAAAAACCGGTTTTCGGTTTTTTTAATCCAATAGGTTACATTTACAATGCACTTTAGTTTGCGATACTTCATTCGACTCGATATCAATATGATCAAAATTAGAAGGTACTATCGAAAGACCATCAATATCAATATAAATAAAACACAATTTTTAATAAAACCATTTTATTCTATTAATTATTATATTTATTTATTATTTTATTATTATTATATATTTATTGATTATTATTAAATATAATATAGCGTAAGATTAATATATACATATTGCAATAATATACAATAAAAGTATAATATAAGTAGAATAAAGTAATATTTTAAGCAAAAAGTATAGGTTAGAACTAGGTTACAAATAGGTCATATTATATGAAATGGATTTAGCATTGTGTTGTATTTTTCATGAAACCTATTGAGAAAAACTCGTTCATATATATGTTGATCGGTTAAGCGGCTTCTCTCATCTGACACAATATCGTTCAATGATGACACCAGTCTCTCTGATGCCACCGAACTTCCGACCAACGACATGTATTTTTTAGCTATAAAAGCCAAGCCTGGCATACAGGTTCTGTTCTGCTCCCAGAATGAAAACGGATCACTTAATCGCAGATATAGAGTCAGTTCATTTGGAAAAGAACTTTGAATCCGTGTGTCCTGAGAACTTGAACTGGAATCACTGTTCACCAACCCCAGATCGTGTGAAGACCAAAGAGGGTTTGATTTTAAACTCACTTTGGCTTCTTCATTCTGGAAGGAGCAGGAAGGAGAAAGTTTTCCGATTTCGGTAAGGTACGTCCTAACTTCCGAGCCTAAATTGGATGTAAATTAATATAAGGTTGAATGCTCAAATAAATGAACTTTGTTAAAATGAAAGGCAGATATCGAGCACAGTTTTATTAATTAAATCTTGCCCAAGTACTTCCGTCTCCTAGAGCATCTTCAGGGGCCTTTCGTCAAATTTGGGCTATCCAACAATCGCAGAATGTCGTAAACATAAAATTGTACATAACACTACACTAAACAAGGACAAACAGTTTAAAATTATTTAAAAAATAGTCGAAGCTACATTCTAGTCGGCAACAGGAGAGAGATTCTCTCCTGTTTCCCTGTTTCCTGTTACCCCAACCATTTCAACTTATAAAAAAATTTCCCAGATTCTTTCAAATGGGATTTAAAAAAAATAATATCAACATAAATATTTTACTTCAAAATAAATTGGATAATGCAATTCATCTTTTATTTTTACTACCATCAAAAAAAATTATCATGTATTACTTTTAACATGTTTGTGGGTTTGTATAATAGGTACATTTTAACTCATTTAATACTTCCTGTATGGGTGTATCGTTTTGAAAACGTAGGGAAATCCTTGTAGATTCGTATTCGTAATCGGTACCTAATTCGATATTCATAGTCAGAACATTACTTTTGGTAATCAGAAAAACCCATTCACCCACTTTCAATGTCAAGAGTCAAGTGTTAAAAATAGATGATGTACCAGATCACTTCTTATGTAAATATTATGATTACAAATACCTTTTCAACGAAATATTATAAAAAAATTGTTTCTGGCCGATGTGAGTTTGCACTTTCAGTTTGCTTCTGTATTAATAAAATAAGATAAAATTTGAGTTATGGTTTTGTTTGGAATAATTACTTGAGAATAATAATTATGATTGGGATCAAAAATAATACCTAACCTAATCCTAATCACCGTAAAAATCTAATAACCGGTTTTTACTTTAAAAATAAAAAACCGGTTATAACCGGGACAAAAAAACAACCGATAATACCGGTTATTGCGATGTAAAAAAACCGGTTTTCGGTTAAAACCGGTAGGTTTTTCCCATCCCTAGTTTATATAACCAAGTTATTAATTTAAACAAACTTTATATATATATATATATATATATATATATATATATATACACACATTTATATATATATATATATATATATATATATATATATATATATACACACATTTATATATATATATATATATATATATATATATATATATATTATAAATATTTTCTGTATGTCCTTTACAGAATCGGAAACTATGTATTTGATTTTGTGATGATCTTTAGCAAAGTTGTTGTCCGTGAGCTCACGAAGGTTTCGACCAATTTTTCACAGATAGCGCCATTGTTATTTCAATGAATTTCATATTGCGGTGACAGTTCATGCTGATTTGAATTCAAATGAAAACAGCAAACGAATGATAACGTTATATTCTCAGTTAGATCACATCAGATTACATCAATAACCTTGGTTTTCTGTGTGATCCATTCTATTCTTTTTCGATCTGTCTTTGTTATACCTAGCATGCATCGCTCTATTGACCTTTGAGTGACTTTGAGTTTCGACATTATCTCTTTCTTTAGTGTCCAAGTTTCGCAGCCGTATGTCATGATTGATAGTATATACACTGATCGAATGCTTTTCTCTTTAGATGTAGCGGGTAGCGGGTAGGAACTCCTTCAGAGTCCCTTGGATTCTATTGGATAGTCCTACCAGGAAAAGTGAATCAATCCCTGCCCTCCGCAGATTCTAGGAACTTCTTGACTCGGGAAGCTAGCACCTGTTAAGGGTCCAGAGTCACGGATGAAGTCTAGAACTGCATCCAAGCTGTCGAAGAATATTTTCGGTAGGGCTAAGATGGCGGAGTTGATAACCTCTGATTTTAGGGATAGTATAAGATCACAAATTTAGAAGCATCTGACCCGGAGCTGGGGGCTTTAAACAGCATCGGTACTCATACTGGGCGGTTGAATTAAAAACTCACCAACCCGCCTTGCCAGCGTGGTGTTTTAAAGGCAAATACCTCCCAACAAAATGTCAGTTTTGAAACAAAAACGGATATACCCCAGTTGAATATAGCGAGAAATCGAAAGTCTTACACTGATTTATCAGTCTGTCCCAAGGATTCTGATGGGACAAAAAACTGATGACGCGAAAGACGAAAAAACCTTTAACACTCTTTATCGGTACCTACAACGCCAGAATATTATTATCTGAAGAAAAAGTCACCGAAATGGAAATCAAGATGTCAAAAGTAAAATAGGATATCATTGGAGTCAGTGAAGTAAAGCGACATGGAGAAAACCTGACAATACTAAAATCAGGGCATATGTTTTACAGTATGGGTATTTACAGTCGGTTTCTTTATATATAAAAGACTTGCAGATAACATAGTAATTACAAGAAACATATCCACAAGAGTAGCCTATTTTATCGTGAAGCTAAACCGAACGTATAAATAAAGATTATTTAAGGATATGATTCAACCACAGGCTAACAGAATGAGTAGATTAAAGAATTCTGCGATGATATCTCAACGGCACTGAAAGAAACTCCAACACACTACACGATTATATGCGGCGACTAACGCAAAGATCGGTCTAAAGCAGGATGAACAGGACACAGCACTAGGTCAATTTGGATCTAAAGGCAGAAATGAGCGTGAACAAACACTACTAGAATTTCTATTACAACACAATCTATACCAGATGAATAGTTTCTTCTCTAAAGAAGATCACAGAAGATGAACGTGGAAAAGCCCAGATGGTAAGACCAAAAACGAGATAGACTACATAATTACTGACAAAAAATATAGATTCAACGATGTCACAGTCCTTAATAGCTTTACCACAGGCAGCGATCATAGAATAGTAAGAGCCAAACTAAAATTAGACTTAATAACAGAAAGATCCAAAATGATTAGGAAGAAAGCCAACCCAATATGGAACGACCCAACAAATTAAAATGAATATCAAGGCAATATCAATAAAATCCTACAACAAAATGAATGCATAAATAACGTAAATACGCGAAAGGAAAATATTATAGAAGCTATACGAGAGGTTCAAGTAAAATGCCCTAAAAAACGCCAAGATGACTAAATAACCATTTAAACAAAGTAACTCATGGAAACCAGAATAGAAATCAAAGGAAACGAAAGCATTGACGAGGAAAAACTACTAAAAATAAATGAAAAAATATCAAAAGCTATAAGGAAAGAATTAGGAGAATTTAAGAATGAAAAGGTCCAGCGAACTATAGAAGAGAATAAAAGTCTGAAAGTCCTAAGAAGACGGCTAAACAATGGAAAATGTGAAATACACAAACTAAAGAGCAAAGAAGACTTCTATCAAGAACTATACACAAGTCAAAGAGAAGACCAAACAAACTTAAAAGCCCCCGCATCACGCAGAATCATCAACCAGGGTGTAGAGCTCATGCCAGAGATTACACTAACGAAATCCAAGACGCAATAGAAAAGATGAAAAACAGCAAAGAACCATTAGAAGATGAATTTGTAATAGAAGCTATGAAGATGGGCGGACGTGCCCTTCTCAACAAAATAAAAATTTTGTTTAACCTTTGTCTAACAGATTGTTGCATACCGGCAACATGGAACAATGCAGTAAGAATTTTACTACACCAGAAAGAAAACAAGGCGCACCTAGAAAACTATAGACCAATCAGCTTATTCAACCACATCTATAAAATGTTTACCCGAATTATTACGACAAAACTAGAAAAAAGTTGGATTTCTACTAGCCCTGAGAACAAGCTGGCTTCCGCTCAAAATTCGGATCACTGGTACTTATCTTCGTAGACTTTCACAAAGCCTTCGATACCGTGGAATTAGACATTATAACTGCTTTGAACAATAGTAAATAAACTACCGGCTTACAAAGTTAGTACAAACATTGTACCAGAACGCCACAATGTATGTAAAAATACATGATACCACCAGAGAAATCCATATAAAGCGAGGCATGAGGCAGAGCGACACTCTCCCGCCTAATTATTTAAAACGGTCTTCGAATACGCCTTTAAAATGCTAAAGTGAGAAAATAGAGGAATAAAAATAGACGGGGAAATGCTCAATTATCTGCGTTTTATCGACAATATAGTTTCTATTACTGAAGATCTGCGTGAAGCACAACAAATCTTAAAATAATTACAAAACGTATCTTCAACAATAGGTCTAAAAATGAATATCAGTTTTATTTATGACAAATTTGGTTCCCAGCGAATACCTAACCATCCAAAATCAAGTGGTAGAATTTACAGTAAACTATATATATCTCGGTCATGAAATCAGAATAAACAAAGGTAATCAGACCTGTGAATTTCAACGACGAATAACACTTGCTTAGACGGCGTATGGTTCACTAAGAGACATTTTTAAGGGCAGCATCCCGATAGCTATGAAACGGAAGACATTTGACCAATGCCTTCTTCCTACTATAACATACGTAGTAAAATCTCTCACTGTCACAAAAACAGCAGCACTAAAAATGCGAGTGAGCCAAAGGCGCATGGAAAGATAGGCGTGACAAAAAAAGACAAAATAAGGAACCAAGACCTAAGGAAAAGAACAGGTATCACTGATATCGTCGAACATATAGCCAAGCTGAAATGGAATTGGGCAGGTCACATAGCGAGACTAAAAGACTCAAGATGGACCAGAAAAATAATTGACTGGTGCCCAAGAGAAGACAAACGCAGCAGAGGACGACCACCAACACGTTGGATGGACGACATTAAACTAATATCCAATCATCCAATCAACAACTCGCACAGAACCGTGAAGAGTGGCGAAAAATGAGAGAGACCTATCCAGCAGTGGACAGAAGAGGTTGCACGATGAAGTGTATTTGTTTTTTTTTTGTATTTTTTGCTATTTTGCAGCAACCGTAATAAATTAAAACATTTTTAAACAGCCGTATCTTGCTGCTATTTTATTTAATTGCTACTATTTTATTTCATCACGACTTTGCTTCAAAATGATTTTTATTAATTTATAAGCAAGAAAAGTAGAAAAATGTATGCTTTTAGTAATTTTTAAATATTTTAATTTTTTTTATTAATGTTCCCGACTCATTTGAGAGGAATGGTAAGTCAATTATTATTACTGAAGTTATCACCAATTTCTGCAAAAATCCGAATGCCACATCTCACGTCCAAATTTAGTCGATTTTTACAGATCAGCCCTGGTCTATAAATAATCAAGTATACCAGCTCTTATTCGTATAAGGAACTTAAGATTACATCTAGGTGAAAAATAAAAATATACAGGGTGTTTCAAAAAAGGTAACCCCGTCTCTAGGGTAGGTAAAAAACTAAAAAATAATTTGGGTTTGCTTAGTAAAAAATTTTTGTAACGCCATCCGTTTTCAAGATACAGGGCGTTGAAGAAAAAAAAAATTTACGCATTTTTTGCGATTTTGCCGAAACTACTGGTAACATTGTAATGAAATTTTATACGAATATGTTTTGGAAACTGATACATCCCATGAATTTGTTTTTATATCTGATTCTCATAGAGGGCGCTAGTTACACGGATCGTACTAAGTATTAGTCAATATAACTTTTTTAAGAGTATAATTATTAATCAAAATTTCAAGTAAACTTAAACATCATTCAATTTTACACATAAAAGGTACTCTTGGTAAAACTCGAGACTGTGTACCGTTTTCGGAATATTTTGATTTGAAAATTATGAAGTAATAATTGATGCTGGTAGTAATGATAAAGTGCTAATAGGTATACCTCTATTTTCTCCAAGTGTGCCATGGAAATCTAACATTTATTGATTGTTATGACGATAAATCAACAATAATTAGAGTTTTGAAACCTTGTTATTTATAAAATCAAATCAAAATGTACTCAAATGTTGAATACACTGACATGTTATTAACCTTAGGCGAATGTTTAGGATGTCCTAGTGCAGCTGTGACACGTTATGCAGAAAAGTTTCCTAGACAAAACTTACCAAGTAAAAAAACATTTAGAGCCGTTGAACGACGTTGTCGAGAAACTGGGAATGTGAGACCAAATGAAATAAATTCTGGTAGACCAAGAACAACAAGAACAATTAATAAAGAAAATAATATTTTAAATTTACTTGTTCAAGATCCAACAGTTAGCGTAAGGAATATAGCAAGACAAACAAATACTTCTTCTTCAAGTACTTGGCGGATACTGAAAGAACAGCAATTACATCCTTATCATTACAGACAAGTCCAAGAGCTCTTGCCAGATGATCTACCGGTTAGAGTGGATTTTTGTGAAACATTGCAACAAAGGAAAGCCCACAATCCAAATTTTTAAAATGCATTCTTTTTACGGACGAGGCCACCTTTACGCGACAAGGTATGTTTAACTCCCATAATGCACACTACTGGTGTTATGAAAATCCACGAGTCAAAAGGGTATCACATTACCAACACTCATTTAAAGTTAATGTTTGGGCAGCAACTTTAGGTAACAAATTAATAGGTTATCATATTCTACCTATTAAATGGTGATATGTATCTTGATTTTTTAAACAATTCCTTATTCGAGATATTAGAAGATTTAACGCTAAACGAGCGAAGATCTTTATTTTTTATGCACGATGGAGCTCCACCACACTTTGATGGAAGGTGTCGTAATTGGTTGAGTAATCTTTTTCCGAATCGATGGATTGGTAGAGGTGCAGAAGCTCCGATTCATTGGCCTCCTCGGTCATGCGATTTTAACCCTTTGGACTACGCAGTTTGGTCGTATATTAAGAAAAAAGTCTATGCTACAGAGGTAAATTCACGCCACGAATTGGAAGAAAGAATTCAACGTCAATTTAATGACATCATAGCTGATCCCCTGCCGTTTAGAAGGTTAATGGAATCTTTAGAAAAAAGAATAGACTTGTGTATTCGCGAAAACGGAGGGCATTTTGAACACTTACTGTAATTGAATTTTATTTTATGTTCTTAGTCATTAATTTAATTTTCTTCCTGTGAGTTTTGTTTAATTACTAACTATTTTATACCAGCATCAATTATTACTTCATAATTTTCAAATCAAAATATTCCGAAAACGGTACACAGTATCGAGTTTTACCAAGAGTACCTTTTTCGTGTAAAATTGAATGCTGTTTAAGTTTTCTTGAAATTTTAATTAATAATTATACTCTTAAAAAAGTTATATTGACTAATACTTAGTACGATCCGTGTAACTAGCGCCCTTTATGAGAATCAGATATAAAAACAAATTCATGGGATGTATCATCTTTCAAAACATATTCGTATAAAATGTCATTACAATGTTACTAGTAGTTTCGGCAAAATCGTAAAAAATGCGTAAATTTTTTTTTCTTTAACGCCCTGTATCTTGAAAACGGATAGCGTTACAAAAATTTTTTACTAAGCAAACCCCAATTATTTTTCAGTTTTTTACCTACCCTAGAGACGGGGTTACCTTTTTTTGAAACACCCTGTATAATTAGGAAATATGAAAAAAATTATTTTAAATAAAACTTTACAATTTACACAAAAATTCATGGACCATAAAGATTATAAAGGGATTCGTTTAAAAACAGAATCTTTTATATAAAATATTACGAATATAAAAGAATACGAATAATATTCGTGTAGTTTGCCGCAAGCCATAAATTTTGAGTTTCAGTAAAAAGAGACGAATAACAACACGAGCATCGTTAGTTATTAAAAAACGGCTGTAATATATTTCAGTGAGCACTACAATTATTCACTTCGCTTTAATTGCTTTAAAACAAAGTAAAATAAGTTTATTTTGTACAGAATTATTTTTAGACATATGTATGTAGACTGATAAAGTTACGTGTTACTTAATAAAAGCGATTTTAATTAATACAACTGTGTTTTCAAAGCAATCTGAAATTTTGTTGAAGCCATTCATCTTTTATTTTAAAACCAAAACTTGAAACATAAACAAAATTTTAGAAATGCAAAGTGTTTATTAGTTTTATAATAAAACTTGTTTGGCTGTAAGTAAAACAGTGTCGGTACCATCTTTTTCTTCTTCTTAGTCGTTAACCTAATGCAGGTATCGTGATGTCATGAAGCTATTAGCTAAATTTCCCAATGTTCCTCTACGTTTTTCTATCTTCTGCCATTCTAGCACATTCTGACAATGAAGCGTCAATGGTAGCAACAGTATGGTCCGTGTATCGTGTGGGAGATCTACCTCTATTTTTTTTGCCTTCTACTTTTCCCTTTATGGTAAGTTTTTTAAGACCATTTCTTCAAAGCACATGTCCAAAATAGCTTATTATTTGTTCTGATATCTGTGTTCTTAGTCTTTCCTTTATGTTTAGCTGGTCCAGTATGGATTCATTTGTTCTTCGGGCCACCCATAGTATTCTCAGCATTTGTCTCCAGCAGTACATCTCAAATACATCTATGTTCTTTTTGTCTTTCTCAGTAAGGGTCCAGCATTCCGATGCATAAGTAAAAACTGGAAAAACTAGACTAGTTTTTTTTGTATCGGTAGTTATTTCATGGCTTTTGCAAATTTTTGTTAATTTTGCCATAGCGCTTTTTACGATTGCTGACCGCCGCTTTATTTCTTCAGAACAGCCTCCTTTGTTGGTTATTAATGAGCCCAGATACACAAATTTATCAACAACATCGATATTGTTTATCATGACCAGATGATTTTGATTGTTGTTAGCTCTGTCAATTATCATGATTCTCGTTTTATCTCTGTTTATTTTAAGGCCCATCGTTAAGCTTACGTCTTCTATCCGTTGTAGCAGGTGAATCAATTCAGCTTCAGAACTAGCGAGGATAGTAGTATCATCTGCATATCTCAAGTTGCAAATCTTCTTCCCGCCAATGGTGATGCCACCGTTCCAGCCCTCAGTAGCTTTCCGCATTATCCATTCACCATAGATGTTAAATAGAATTGGGCTTAGTATGCAACCTTGTCTCACGCCCTTTGTGACCCTGAAACTATCGGTTAGTTCCCCATTTATTCTAACTCTGGCATTATTGTTATTGTACAGGCTTTTAATTAGCAGTATCAGATGATTGGGGACTCCCATTTCAGACAAAACCTGCCACATTTTACTCCAGTCGACCAAATCGAAAGCTTTACTATAATCTATGAAGCACAAATATGTTGTGATGTTGAATTCTCTGGATTTTTCATCAATCTGCCGTACGTTTAAAATTTGTTTTCTAGTACCACGTCCGGGGACGAAACCTGCTTGTTCCTCCGCAATGTTAGGTAGTAAAAAGGGCTTTATCCTCTCGAGAATTATGTGTAAGAGTATCTTACTGCAATGCGCAATTAGAGCAATTGTGCGATAGTTGCTACATAAATCTTTCGCTCCCTTTTTGTGTATGGGAATATATAGTGATTGTGTCCAGTCCTCAGGCCATTTACCTGTCTCCCACACTCTTTGACAAATTTGATGTATTATATCCACTCCAACGTCATCTAGGGCTCAAATCATTTCAATAGGTATGTTATCTGGACCGGCAGCTTTCTGACTTTTTTGCCTCATAATTGCTGCTTCAACTTCACTTTTGAGTACGTCAGGTTCCGTCGCCAAACTGGCATCTTCTTGTTGTGATGGGGCGTCTGTGCTTTCCTCCATCATCAGTCGTCCACAGTATTCTTTCCATCTGTGTAAAATATCTTTTTTAGAAGTGAGTAGAGTTCCGTTATCATCTTTGATAGCAAGGTAGTTTGGTGTAAAGAAACGTGTTATCTGCTTTATTTTTTTAAACATGTCTCTGGTCTCAGTTTTGGTTTTATGCCCTTCTATTTCCATGCAGATTTTGTTCAAGTGTGTGTTCTTGTACTTTTTGCAGAGTCGTTTTATTTAACCGTTCAGCGCTTTATAGGCCTATTTATCACTTTCACTGTTCAGTCCTGTGGCTTTTAAGCACTTCCTCTCCTGTATTTTAGTCCACGTGGAGTCTGTTATTCATTGTTTCCTTCTTTCTTCTCTATCACTCTTAATGTTTTTCGCAGCATTATGCAATATGGATTTTGTTTTTGTCCATATGCTATTTGATGACTCTTTTGGATTTAATGATTGTTGAGGTCACATAGCTTTTGCGTTGCGGCTTTTTTGTACGGATCGTTATATACGGTACCATACTGGTGTCAGTACCATACTGGTGTGTAAAACTAACAAAAATAACGTTTATTTTTTGTGGTTTTTATGATTCTAATAACAAGTTGCTAATATCTAACTCTCCATCCCGGTCTATGGCTCTATGCGTGTTGCTCAATACTTAATAGAACTTTTCGCAAAATAGACTGTGGTGAAGTTCCCATTCCTGATACAGTATATCTTAAGGCTTATCGAGAACGTCTTATAGATATATAGAACAATACGTCATATCTGAATAAGATATTAAGGCATAACCAAAAAACATTCTCAAATCAACTGAATGTGTTATAGGTATATCAGCTACATTAGTAGCTGTAGATTTCTTAATCGAACATGACACACACGCACACATGGACCGAAGACACAATAAGACCAAGAAGCTAATTAAAAGGGTCGTAGAGGTCTGCGAGGTCAGTATGCATTATAAACGCGGCACAAAACAACATCTATCGGTACACTGGTGGAATCAACACATAAGTGCTCTCCATAAAGGGTGCCTCAGAACAAGAACAGCATCTTAGCGTGGCTGAAGATGATAAGACTCTGCCAATCTGGTGACACAGTGCAAGAATGCACGCAGAAGACTAAATAAGGCAATCAAAGACAGCAAAAGACAATGCAGAGCATAGCATTTAACCGCTGCTCAATAGCAATCAGTACGGTTTTCTTAAAGGGCACTTAACACTAGATGCGATTAATCTTGTCACTTGTAACTAGCTGTGTTAACGGAGAGCAATCACAGCAACCAGGTGGAAGAGGGACACGAAGAAGTACTGTCCGGTAGCCACATTGGATAATAAAAATAATTTTAACTCCGCCAACTGGAACTGAAACGCGAGATTTTACCCAAATGAGGGCACTGGCATATATATCTAAGAAGTATAGTGACTTTTTAAAGTATGACACAAAGTCTGGCCTGAAAGAATATAAAATCATTGGAGGAGTAACTTTTGTGGAACATTATATATGGTGGCTTGCTAAAGCTTAAATTACCAAGGAAATCTAGTGAGACATACCAATGACCTTGCTGTGGTGATTGTCTCAAAACGTGTTAAGGAAATAAATCTCACGTTTGACATCATCTTCGAGAGAGTCTGCCAGTGGATGAACACAGTAAGTTTAAAACTAACGAAGTGCGAAAACTAGGACGGTGCTTAGTGCTGGTCGGAAACATGTGGAAATCTTAACGCTGAGCATTGGAGAACATAAAATCACGTCACAAATATACCTTCGGTGAACGAGTCTTGGTCGTTAACATACAAATTTGACATATCAGGCAGTACATCTAGTCCTTTGATACGAAATGTATTTTCTATCAAAAAAAAAACACACACACACACATATACAGACATAAACAACTGGCATACTATACGAGGAAGTGAAATTTATACTGCGACTATTGGGCTTTTCAATTCAACTACCCCCTCACCGTACCTGTGAAATACATGGCGTTGGGGAAAAAGTGTTGGCTGGGAAATCCCTGGAGAGCAAAAGAGCTCTGGGGGATTATAGTCTTAGCATGATATAGAAATGTTCTTTTTAATAGCATTTGAATGTATTTTGTAATTAAGTTACAGTTTCTTGGTCAGGGTTTATCGGTAAGTTTACCGTATATGAACTACAGAAGGATGATTTTCATAACTATCTTTTAATAATTTTAGTTATAGCTAAGAAATGGCTTAAAAATGGTTTAATAGGTCTTCGTAGGCTGGATCTAAATCAAGTGATAAATCAGAATCCAAAGATGCACGAAACGTTGTCCTTAAGTCTACCAAATCTGACACTAATTAAGCACCAGAGTTATATTAAGAAGACATTTTTAGAGAAACCGGCGACGAGGAGCAAACATTACGTTTTGCGTCAAGTGGGAAGTGACGATTGCACCCAATGATAGGAAATGGTTTACAAATCCAGTAAAAAAATCAGGAAAGTATGCCTTACATAACATAATACGATTTATTACGAGACCACGACGTAAAGGTCAGATATTTACACCTGTCGATTCTTGGAGGAAGTTTATTAATGTGTTTGTTCTCTCAAGAACAAAACTTGGCAGCCCATCCAAAAAGACGAAATATACGCATTTATAGGAATAATGTTTAAGACTGGTGTTGAAAAGAGTTAGAACGTTCTAATTAGTGAAATATTTTTGGATAAGTTCTCTAATCTTATTTACAGAGCTTGCGTGTCTGTAAATAGGTTTAAGGATGAAACAAGATTTTTACGATTCAATGATAAAAGAATGAGAAGTCAAAGGCTGGAAGCAGATAGGTAAACGCCAATGTTTTATGCCTGTACTATTATTTTAAATAAGAGAAAAACTGTATTGGTACCAATAATTTATGTAACAATTTTGTTGATGAACAATTACTTGGCTTGAACGGTAGATGTGAATTTCTCCAATATATGCCTAGTAAGCCAGCCAAACATGGCATTAAGTTCTTCTGGCTATATGAATCAGAAGGTGGATATGCTATTGATGGAAAAATTTATGTTGAAAGACAGCCAGGTGATAAAATTTAAAAAAAATTGGGCTCAAATATAGTGAATTAATTATTAAATTTGTAGCGACCAGCTAATTACGAATAATTATAACTTTCCTATTTAAAAATTAAATAACAGATCTCATATTAAAATTTACATTTTCGCAATTGGTTATACACATAAGAAATAGAAATGAAATAAAAATTGAAATGTGTTTCTCAATATGTTTATTTACTACAGATATGCTGGACACTTTAATTATACATTAATTACTTATAATTAATTACACATTTTGAGTACATTGCATTTTTCATGTGTATGGAAAACGAAATATCATATGGTAAACAATGACATCACAAGAGACCAGGCCGATAATTTGAGTTTATCGTCTGACTTTTAAACCAAAGAATGTTTAGTTTAGTTTGAGTAAGCGATAAGTCACAATTTGCATCGGTCCGCGATACGTACAAAAATACCTTCCTTTTGAGAATTAATTACGTTTTACAAAAATAAATATTATTAACAGTTTTTTCTACATTTAATTCGATTTTATTATTATTTTTATTTTGTTGCTGTGGAAAATAAGTTTATCACACACGCATCCACACAACCACGGAACAAATTTATTACAAATTAAATTACTTCACTTAGAACCATTTAGAATATACAAGGGACATTCCAAAAAAATGCAATCAAACAATCAAACAAGGAAGGACCTGTATCTTCTTCTTGTTTTTGATTTAGCGAAAATATTTCATTGGTGAGTTAGCTACCTAACCAAAAAAATAAAGCTGTGAGATTGCTGAGCACTCTTCGTAATGACAAAGATATTGATGAAAAAGGAAAAAGAAACCAGAAACCAAAAAGATGAGCAGTTTTTATGTGGAATAATATTATGATGGATTTAGGAACTCTCAATGGATTTATTGTACCTTGACTGATTACTTTGACATAAAAAGAAGAGCGGAAAACGGCAATTTTCAAAAGCATATTCTTGAAGACAGAAAATTTGTGAAAATTGGCAACTATGTGTTCATTCAAAAAGAATCGAAAATTCAAATGCGTTTATGCCAAGTGTTATGTTTAAGATCGGTCAATTTACATACGCAAAACATGCTGCTGAATTAAGGTTTCGGTCCAGTTATGCATTCTGGGAAAATAATGCTTGCAAGTTTAACCCTATACTAGAGGTTTCAACACCTACCAACTTTAAATGAAAGTAGGAGTAATTAGGGAAGCCGATTCCATATAATGATAAATACAAAGAAAATGATTTACAAAAAATTCTATTGTTTATTGATAAAGCCAACGTCTTGAAATATGGCAATATAATCAATAAGTAAATGGAACATACCCCCACTTTCTAAAAAATAATTACTTAGTTTTTAGCGATAACTTTTGTAATTAGAAGACCCATTATGTTTTTCGGACATAACAGGAACTTCGACAAATTTTCCTAAATAATACGGGAGTTCTTAATAAGAGCTGTTAAATACCGTTGGATAAAACAGTAATCCTTAAGCATTAATCCCAAGCTTACCAGAACACAATCATCTATCTTTATTATGTGGCGATACTTACAATCTTTGTTTACGAACTACATGTTATAAATTTAGTAAACTTTCGAAATATAATCGTAAAAGGCCTTAATATTATTTGAAATGCTTCACGTTTTTTCGGACATATTCAGCAGTTTTTTGAAAACTAAATTTAAGTCATTCCCAAAAATAATAAAATATATCTCTTCAAAACTATATAGTCTCAATAAAACTGTAACAGAATTTTCAATAAAACACTAAAAACTTTAGCTTTTAAAACTTAATATTATTAAAATTTACTATAATTGAATATTACTACAGCCGTTTCGGCCGTGACTTTCTCAAGTGATCTATTTTTGGTTTGCGTTTACACTTTATAGTCTTTAATTGAATAAGTTGAGGATGTGAGAACTATCTGTTTTAAATTGGTCATTCAGAATTATGTGTGTATTTTTTAATTTGTTTATTTTCATAGATTCTAATAAAGATCTTACCACCTTTATTTTAAATGTGAAGAATTTACAATTCGTCATTAGAAGAATGATTATTGTCTAGAAGGTGAAGTGCGTACGTAGAATCTGTTTTACTATTGTTGAAAGCCCTTTTATGTTCTGCTATACATTAGCTAAAAGTTCTACCAGTTTGACCAATGTAAGTTTTTGGGCAGTCGCTATGTTTAAGTTTGTATACACCATTATTTAAGTGCTACATTTGGCTCTTGTTATTCTTAATATATTTGTCTAAGTTGTTTTTTTGTTCTATAAGCTGGTGTTATCCCTTTCTTTTTTATGTGTGTGGCTATTTTGTTGATATCTTGGCTATATATGTAATCGACCAGAAGTATCGGATTTTTTCTCTTTAGTATTTCCACTACTAGAGTCTTATATAACCTATCTAATAAAATATTTGATCCAAAATTTGTTTTTAGTATATCTTTTAGAAATTGCTGTGCTAATATTATACTAGATATTATAATTATTAAGTTACGAATTTTGAGTTCGATGTATAAATAGTATTACTCAGAGAAATAGCATCATTTATTAAAAGAGTTTTATGCGCTATTAAATAAGTCTTCAATTAGATAAATAACTACAATTTAATAAATTAACTTGTTTGCTCTGTTTTAAACAAATGCATGGTAGAACATTGTAGCAGATTTAAATTTACATAGTTCCAATCGTTAGTTGAATCAGTAGACTTGCATTTAATTAATAATAGTGAAAGGTATAAGAAACTGAGTTTTTTCCCTGATGTTGGAAGGACTATTTTCGAGGCTTTCGTATGTAGTTTGTTTTTATTAATTTTATTAATTGTTTGTTTGTTCTACCCGTTATTTACTGCTATCGCTTAATGATATTTAATTCTATCTCCAAGTTTTTTTTTTGACACGGAAATTTCTATTAATCTATTTTACATGCTATGGTAGGCTGGCAATTTCTGTTGTGTGGGACGAGATAATGAATTGTGTATAGTCGTGCCAGTATGGGTAGGTTTATGAAATACGGAGAACTCATATTTGTTTGTAAGCCTGATAATTTTTTAAGTTTAAATAATGTATGCTTAATTCTGTTCCGTTTCTATTGTTAATTCAACATGACTATAAAGTAAAATAATATACGATACGAATTGGTCAAGTTGTCTGTTAGTTCCTGTAAAACATGCCAGTACATCGTCTATGTATCTTCACCAATTTTAAAACTGTTTGAATACCGGATGTTGCCAACCCGTGCCGGGGAAAGTCATGTCCTCAACCCAAGATCCCTACCAAAAAAATAAATAAATCCTCTCACATATCCATTTCCAAAAAGTAAACCACACACGAAAGAAAAATCATTGGGGAAGCCAGCGGGAAACCACCCCAATTAACTTTCCCTATTATAATCACAATGGATCAAATCAATAAAGAAACGGCCCTTAGTCTCGGGTACCCCTTTCCAGTTTATTCCAGGTGAATAACGAATTCCGAAAAGTGAATAACGTAATTAAAGAAATGTTTGGACCATCCTTACCCGTATGGATATCAAAAATAGATAATAATAAGATAATTATGGACAACCTATTATCAGACCTACAGAATACCCATGTAAAATTTTATAGAAATCGGTCCAGCCGTTCCGGAGAAGAAAGGTTTCATATGACAACAACATGTGGTGTTCTCAAGCAGCCATCCATCTAACTACTAACCGCAACCGATACTGCTTGACTTCGTTGATCTAACGAGAATCGATATATTCAATGGTTGTTGCCTAATCTATTAATACTGACATTTGTTTTGCCAATCCTAGCTTCTTTTATTTGTCATAGTATGGCGCCATCTATTAGTTATATTACGATTTAAAATAAGGAGAAAACTGTTTTTGAAGTCTTTTCGTATAATTTTTTGAAAATTATCTTTTACACAAACCTTCTCCAGAAATTAACAAACACAACAAAAAAGAATTATCTAATTTGGTGCAGTCGTTCTGAAGTGATGCCCGTAACATTTCGACGATTCATTTTTAGAATTTTTTAAAGCGAGAAGTGTGTTAAAAATTTAAATAGATGAATAAATATTGTTGTTAATCAGATGACATTTATGACTTTTAAATTTTCGAAAATCGTTGAGAATCGAATCTTTTATTTACAAATTCTTTTTATTTTTTTACTTCTTATTGAAAATCTGTATTTTTTTAGTTATGTTTCATGCCAGTTTTCATTCTATGAGTATTCACGTATTGTGAACTTACCAGGTTAGTAAACATGCCGGCATATATGCAATCTGTTTTATCGACGCATCTGACAGTTGATTTTCAACCGTTGAGTGTGAGTGTTGTCAACAGTTTTCTCCTGTTACAAGGTCAAATAATTGCATCTTAATTAAAGAACAAATCGACCCAAATAAAGCACCAGGTTATGACCTCATTACCGGAAGACTGCTAAAAAATCTACCAAGAGAAGCTATCGTAAAATTAACAAATTTAATAAATGCTGCCTTTAGACTACAATATGTTCCAAATTTATGAAAGATAGCTGAGGTGATCATGATACCAAAGCCTGGGAAACCCCCCAATGAGGTGACATCATATAGACCAATATCACTCCTACCTGTGATGTCCAAGGTGTTTGAAAAACTCCTCCTGCGAAGAATCCTGCCAATAATTGAAGAAAAGAAAATAATTCCAGATCATCAATTTGGATTTAGAAATAAGCATTCGACAATTGACCAAGTGCATAGAATAACTGCTATAATTGAAAGATCATTAGAGAAAAGAAAAGTCTGTTCTGCAACCTTCCTAGATGTGGCACAGGCGTTTGATAAAGTCTGGCATAAGGGTTTGATACATAAACTTAAATCATTCATGCCTAAACAATATTCAAATATATTACAATCATATCTAGCGAACAGACATTTTAGAGTAAAACAAGAAGATGCATACACTGATCTCAAGGATATTGAAGCAGGTGTTCCACAAGGGAGTGTATTGGGTCCAGTCCTATATCTAATATACACGTGTGATATACCTGAACTAGAAGACGACACCATAGCTACCTTCGCAGATGACACTGCTGTCTTAGCGGTAAGTGACACCGTCGAAGAAGCTACAGAAAAACTACAAAATTCAATAAATAAAATCCATAAATGAACCAAAAAATGGAAAATTAAGCTGAATGAGAATAAATCAGTCCATATAAATTTTACCAATAAGAGAATTAATAATTTTCCTATTAGAATAAATGATGTCCAAGTGCCTATTCCAACATCAGCAAAGTACTTGGGGATCACTCTTGATGCGAAACTTCGCTGGAAAGCTCACGTAAAGAAGAAAAAAGAAGAACTAGGCATCCGCGACAAGAAAATGTATTGGTTAATGGGAAGACAATCATCTCTATCCATAAATAATAAACTTCTAATCTATAAACAAATACTGAGACCAGTATGGACCTATGGCTGCCAACTCTGGGGCTGTGCCAAGCCTAGTAACATCAAAGTAATCCAGACATTTCAGAATAAAGTACTGAGGAACATCGTAGATGCGCCTTGGTACGTTAGGAACAACGACCTTCACCGAGACCTCAAGATGGAAGACGTCAATCAGATAATCAAGAAATTTACAGGGAGCCATGAACAACGACTCCATCATCATGTAAACGTCAAGGCTATCCAGCTCCTCGACAATACGAACCTAGAGAGAAGGCTCAAAAGAACAAAGCCTTTTGAATTGGTATGAGTGAGTGAAAAGCAGAGTAAAGTGTTGTGCGAGTATGCATGCTAAATTTAATGCTAGTTATTAGAAATAATAGGAAAGATACTAGTGAGTAAACACCTAATTTTAAGATCTCATTAGTAATTTAAGTTAGAAACAAATTGATAATTGGTCTTACTGACCAGATTTTAATGTAAGTACACTTCTGTGTCCTTAGTAAAAAAAAAAAAATTAAATCAAAGTAAGGTGATCTTTTTTTTTAGACACATTAAAGTGTACTTTATTTAAATACGACATGTTATTATGAATATCTGCTCACGCGTATGTTCTAGAGACTGAAGTTAGTATGATTCATATATGAATCATTGCGCATTTGCGTGACTAATTTTGTCAGACAAAACTAATATTGCTGGTAATGTTCAAATATTAAAAAAAACGTCAAACAGTAGTTATGTGATTTTCACTACAACCAGTAATTGTGGGAAATCCTATATAAACAATATATTTATAAAAAAAGTATGTATTATTAAATAAATTTTATTCTTTTTTTATTATGGTGACTTTTATTTTTAGATGCCACTTATACATAACAAAGAATCATAATATGTGGATTTGGGGGCCATGACTACAGATGAATTATTTGATTATATATTTTATTGAAAACATACCATATGAGAGTGAAGATGAACATGAAATTAATGAAGATCTGCTAGATGAAGATGAAGCCTTTTTTTCTGCAAACAATATACATATAATTCTAGAGGAAATAGAACCTAATCCTGCCACGCTGGAGCAGTCAATTACAGAAGAAATATCTAGTAAACCATCAACATCATCGTCAACCGTGAAACAGCCAATTGCAGAGGAAATATCTAATAAACCATCAACATCATCACAAATTTAGTATGGAAAAAAGGAGAAATGAGAGATGTGCCATCTACATTCACGTTCAGTCTGTCAAAAAATGAATTGCTCAGATATATAGGAATCTGTGTCACTTCATCAGTCGTATATGTACCAAATGTGAGATTGTATTGGAGTAATGTATTTGGGCAAAACATAATTCGGAATGCAATGAGTCAGAAAAGTTTCAAAAGAATAAGTTTAAATTTAAATTTTAACGATAACTCAGAGGACATTGATGATAAATTAAAAAAACTAAGACCCGTAATAGAATCTCTATCGTCAGCATTTTTATCAGTTCCTGTGCAAGAAATGTTGGCAGTAGATGAACAAATCTGTTCTACAAAAACAAGACACCATCTAAAACAATATCTTCCACTAAAACCACATAAATGGGGGTTCAAGTTTTTTGTTTTATCTGGAACTTCCGGCTTCTGCTATAAGTTTGAAATATATACAGGCACAGAAAATGATCCTGCAAAGCGATTTCCTGAAGAATCAGATCTTGGTGCAAGTTCAAATGTTGTCATCAGATTATCACGGGAAGTACAAGATCATCATTATCATAAAATATATTTTAATAATTAATATACCTCCATTTCCTTAATAAGCTACTTAGCAAAGAGGGGGATACATTCTTTAGGGACAGCCAGAAGGAACAGAATTCCGTCATGTAAAGTGCCAAAGGATTCAGATTCCAAAACAATGAATAGAGGAGAATATGAGGAATTCATAACAAATTTTGAGGGAACGGATATCAGTAATGTATACTGGAAAGATAATAAGATAGTTGTTATGCTGTCATCATTTGTTGGATCTGAACCATCTCAAATCGTGCAGAGATATGACAGAAAGAAAAAACAAAGGGTAACTGTTCCATGTCTAGCAATTGTCAAACAATACAATAAACATATGGGAGGAGTCGATTTGGTAGACAATTACATTGGAAAAGGAAAGAAAGAAAATAAAGCCTAACACCTCATCTCTGCCTCCACTGCATATTAGAGTGGACAAGGAAAACCATTTTCCCAGATGGAATAGCACAAGAGTTCGTTGCAAATTTCCTGGTTGCTATGCCCAAACTTACGTCGTTTGTAAAAAATGCGAAACAGCATTATGTTTCAACAAAGACAAGAACTCCTTTTCAGATTTCCACAATTATTAATTTGTCATAGTAGATATTACAATTGCGCAGTGATTCAAATATGAATCAACCAATTTTTTTAAAAATAAACCTTAAAAAATAAAAAATATTTTTTTTCCAATATCACACCTGTTTTAGTATTTCTTATTCCCTATTAACAAATTTTTTAATTGCAAAAAAAAATCGCTGATTGTATTTAAACCTGCTTAGAATAAATAGAACCGCTATTTTATGACGTTACCCGTGACGACGCTATCTTGTGGCGCTACTTCCGTAACGCTCGCCTCAGCATTTTACTATAGAAAAAAAAGTGATACAACGCCAGTACAGAAGCTTTGCTTCAAAAATACTGTGACATTTCGATACTAAATGGCTTTTCAATAAAACAATAAATTGACAGATTAAAATAAACTTCACATACGTTCCTTCATAATATATGAAGAGTGCACCAACATAACAAAAAAAGAAACTTAAACTAGTAGCAGCGCCCCCTCTTGACGAATAGCAAAATTTATTGAAAGCCAAAAAGATTTCATAAATCAGATGGATCAGATAAAAATGATGCATGTAATATTTATTAATTTAATTTGTAGTCATTTTCATAGATATGACATTTTTGCCTGTATTGTAAATATTACACAAGTTTTTCGTCCATATATTGTTTAATTCAGTTTTAGCTATAAAGCTAACAATACGCTCTCGGTTACCCTCGTTTGTAGTACACTATCATTCATTCTACGTTCTGTACTGGGGATACCCAAAGTTCGAATTTCTCTAATGAAATCAATATTATATTTAATGGACCGATATCGAACATTCAATGGAGAGTGGAGTTTGTGACGGGAATATTTATTTGTTGAAAACTGATATGGCATTTTCTACTTGCGATCCGTATTTCAACCTTCTGATCAAGATCAGTTGTTTTCCAGCAAAGTAACCGTAACTTTAGTAGAAACTTAATATATTTGTTGTATACAAATATACCATTATGGTGAGTTGTTCAATTTAATTATAGTTCCATTTTCTCTATATTTATTTCTAATAAGTCTGTCTTTCATCGTTTTAAAGTTCATTATTACTGGCTTGAAAGTCTTCACTATTTTCAGCTAATAATTGTGTCATATGTGTAACTTAAGTAGTAAATATAAAGATTCTATTAGCTCTAATTTTTTTTAAAGTATTTTTAAGGGATCCTAGTGTAAATTGGTCGGAATTAACGCGATGGGGAACTTGATGCAGCAGGTTTGTGTGCCAAACATAGTTAAGATATGTAAGAATTTCGATATAAGTAATTCTTTCTTAAAAAAGTAGTTTTATTGTTTAAATATTCTAAATATAGTTTAAATATATAAACAAATACTTCAAGCATAATCTTGCATTTTTTTTACAAAAATATGAGCATTAAAATGCGCATTAAGATAAAATAATTTTGCAAACTATTTTTAAAGTGGAAATATTTCCCTTTAAAATGATGGTTTTGAAAGTTAATCGCATGTATGAAAGCTGAGTTATACTTGGAAAAGCTCCATCGGATGCCTTTTTTGCAATATTGTTCTATCAATCTGATCAAAGTTTATCTAACGTCATTTTGTTAATTTTTTCAAAAGGAATAATTTTCATTTTAGTTGAATTAAATAGCTTCAATAGTTAAGGAGATAGAATCATTTAAACAATTTAATTATTAATAAGAAATTATCTGACGAGTTTTTAGCCCGGTACTCTCGAAAAATCGAAACTACGCACCAAAAACATACAAAAACGTCAAGTTACCCAGAAAACATCTGCATACTAAAGCCCCCCAAGCTCCTAGACTATGGCTATTGGACTAAATACTTACATCCAGGAAGTATGAACGGATTAACCGAAAAGAGAATTTGGCTTGTAAATAATGACAACGACTATCAGACCAATTGAAAACATTTTTTTTATTTAGAAAATGGCATAGACCAAATGGCCATTAGCGAAAAATTAATGGATTACATTAGGTACAATTACTGCATTACAATTTGGTTTATTAAACATTGTGGTACTTATTAATGTCTTTCAAGAAATTCAGAGTATTGTTCTAGTCTGCACCTAGAACTTCTAGAAGTGTTCCTGGTATCTTGTTGTTACTTCGTTGTTGATTGTAGAGGGGAGATTCACATATTATGTGCATTATTGTTAGTGTCGTATTACACGTTTCACATCGCGGCGGTTCGCACTTTTTAATTAAGTAATGATGCGTTAACCTAGTATGTCCGAGTCTGAGGCGCGTTATTATTATTTCTTGGCTTCTTGACGTAGGTAGCACATTTCACGTCTTTATGCTGAGTTTCACTTGTTATAATTTTGAGTTCGACACATTCCGTTTATTTTTTCACGCATTTAAGATTGCTTTTTTATATAAGCTTTTATATCCGTTGATACCGATGTGTTTACGATTTTGGAAACGTCACTCACTATCGCGTCTTTCGCGCTATGGTCAGCAATTTCGTTGCCTTTTATTCCTATATGGGATGGGATCCAGATGAAATTTATCTTATTATGATTGATATAAGCCTGAAGAAGTACCGTTTTAATTTTTTTTAAAGCGGGTTTTTTGGATACAGTTGTCGGATGCTTTGTATGGCACTAAGTGAGTCTGTTAAGATAATATATTTGCAGTTTGTTGTCAAATTGATTAGTTCTATGGCGCGATAGAGAGCATACAGTTCAGCTGTATAGATAGTACTAACACTAGATAGTTTGAATTTAAGGACCTGCTCTGGAGTTAATACAGACGCTCCCACACCTTCGGATGATTTTGAACCATCAGTGTATATTTGAGTACGATTTTTATAATGTCTAATGATTTTTTCAAAATGGGAAACAATTAAATCATTATTAGTGGAGTTTTTGTCAAATGACAAAGTAAGTTCAAAGTTATATGATGGTATGTTTTGAATCCAAGGTGGATTATGGTCATATGTGTATGGAAAACATTCAGGTATGACAATATCAAACAGATGCAAATGGTCTTTTATTCTTTTAAAAAACAAAATCCACAAGGAAAATAATTCCTGCAGCTGGCTGTATACCACGTATAACAAAAAGAGGTTAGTCTTTGTATGTGGGTATATTTTATTTTATAAAAACCCTTAAAAGGGCAACATTAAAAGCACGAACGTTTTCGGAACAACTGTTCCATCATCAGGTTAAAATACCTAAAATAAGTATAAACCATTTAATTACAGCAAACGTGGTTTAAAATTTTGACTAAGGTTAAAAAACAAAATGGTTATACTTACAGGTTACCATGCCTGAGCCACCAAAATATTTGGGTAAAGACCCTTTAAAATGTAATGTGTTACCAAAGATTGTACATGATGTTAATAATATTATATGATGTTTAATATTTTAATTAAATTTTACTTCAGGTAACATACACCCATGCTTAAGTGAGTTCCAGTGTCCGGAGAGTAAACCTCTTCAAACGGACTACGGCTGGTAACTGATTGATAAGAAGATACCCATGAACGGTGTCAAAAACAAAATGTCAATGTACCATGAAACAATATTAGTTAAACATAGTATTACTACAGCCAAAAGATTAAAAAACTTTGATGATGTTAAAATGATAACAGCAATCCAGGTGTTGGGATTTAAAAATTTTTCTATAATTATTTAATATTGGATATAAAAGATGTAAATTACTGGTGTTGTTGAAGGTCATGTTTAAGAGAATGACGTGTGCATTAGGCAGCTTATGTTACTCTTTGTCGTATGGGGTGTGGTCTAAAAAGTGTAATTTGTGACGAATTAGCTTAAATATATGGAAATGTCCTTTTATGTTGCTTACATCTAGGACAAGGAAAAAAATAAATAGTATATATTTGTAGCTAATGTAAGACTTCGTATTTAAATGTAATAGTTTAATACTGCTCGTATCGTAAAAATTTTTTGATATAAGTGAGTCCAATAGATTGAGAAATGGGATTAAAAATCTTCCGGCTGAAGGAATTAGAGTTATAATATATGTGATTAAATTTAAAAAATTGAAAAGGCTGAGATCCTCAGAGACTTGGCAGGAATAAAAGTAAATGAAATGACTAAGGAATAAAGGAGAGTGGGATAAAGGAAAATAAATGAGTTAATCAACAAATTTAGAGATGAAAGAGGTCCTTCATGCTTAAAGCATCTAGCACCCTGAACAAAATATATTTTGATTATATTAAATTCGGTACATAAAAGCCTGAAATTTTATTTGTGAGTATGATGTACTAAGTTGTTGACTAAGAGAGGGGGGGCAATGGTTAATTAAGGGTTTTGGCAAAGTGAGAGAAAGTGAATTGTGATGAATTGCTGGATTGTGTTTAAATGGTTACTGAGTTTAGAACTAATGAGTGGATGGTAGATATATGAAATGACAGAGAAAAAGCAAAAGAAAAAAGAATTGACAGGAATATGATGTAAACGTGGAGATTGTAAAATAATGAAATAGTGAGGTATAATAGATATAATGTTAACAATAGGGGGCTGAAAAAATTCTTTTGGAGGGAGTGTTGTGACAGTTGTGTAGAAAGAATGGTTGTTTTAAAAGCAACAATTGTTGAGAAGGATTAAGGTGTTGACGTTTGTAGAGGGAGGTCAGATAAAGAAGATGGGGTAAATTTGAGAAGTGTGGGTTATGAAAGAGTTGTCGGTGTAAGGGTTGAAAGTCACGGTTGAAAGATACATGGCGATTAACGCAGTTGGGGCTTCTTTGCTTTTCTTTGACTATTTCCAAGTCTTCATATAGATCTAATTTTAGAAAATTTTTTTGGGGTATATTATGTAACAAAGAGACGTCTTCTGGTATGTTGAGGGTATGTTTATGTTGTGCAAGATGTTGTGAGAAGGTGGAAGTGTTCTCTTTTTTAGTGTGTTCTAAGGAACGGGAAGTTAGTGATCTACAGGTTCTACCTATATATGTAGCATCACAATCAGAGCACTGTAATTTGTAAACACCACTACGATCCATGTAGTTGATGCAATCTTTTGAATTGGTTAAACATTGTCCTAGATTGTTCAGGACTTTAAAAGAAATGTGGGTATTCTCAACAGATCTTTTTAGGATATATCTGATATCTCCAGAAAGACGTTCTTGAAGGTAAGGTAAAGAAGCATAATGAGGTTTAATGGTCAAGTCTCTGGGGAACGCAGCCTCTCTCAATAGTTTGAGTTGTCTCTTATTAATAAGTTTGTTAATGAGGTTGGGGTCATACCCATTGTTGGATGCTATTTGCTTTAGAATATTGAGTTCTGTTTGGTAGTTGGATTGTGATAGTGGGATTGTTTCTAGGCGGTGAATATAACTATGGAAGGCTGCATATTTATGTGACATTGGGTGGTTGGAAGATAAAGGTATGATGTGGTCGGTTTGTGTACTGGTCGGTTTGTGGTGAACTTTAGTTCACCATGGAACTAGAGTCGTCTCAATCTATTAATTTCCTCGACCTTACTATTACCAGATTAAACGACCATTTCGATTTCAGTATCTATAGAAAACCTACACAAACCGACCACATCATACCTTTATCTTCCAACCACCCAATGTCACATAAATATGCAGCCTTCCATAGTTATATTCACCGCCTAGAAACAATCCCACTATCACAATCCAACTACCAAACAGAACTCAATATTCTAAAGCAAATAGCATCCAACAATGGGTATGACCCCAACCTCATTAACAAACTTATTAATAAGAGACAACTCAAACTATTGAGAGAGGCTGCGTTCCCCAGAGACTTGACAATTAAACCTCATTATGCTTCTTTACCTTACCTTCAAGAACGTCTTTCTGGAGATATCAGATATATCCTAAAAAGATCTGTTCAGAATACCCACATTTCTTTTAAAGTCCTAACCAATCTAGGGCAATGTTTAACCAATTCAAAAGATTGCATCAACTACATGGATCGTAGTGGTGTTTACAAATTACAGTGCTCTGATTGTGATGCTACATATATAGGTAGAACCTGTAGATCACTAACTTCCCGTTCCTTACAACACACTAAAAAAGAGAACACTGCCACCTTCTCACAACATCTTGCACAACATAAACATACCCTCAACATACCAGAAGACGTCTCTTTGTTACATAATATACCCCAAAAAAATTTTCTAAAATTAGATCTATATGAAGACTTGGAAATAGTCAAAGAAAAGCAAAGAAGCCCCAACTGCGTTAATCGCCATGTATCTTTCAACCGTGACTTTCAACCCTTACACCGACAACTCTTTCATAACCCACACTTCTCAAATTTACCCCATCTTCTTTATCTGACCTCCCTCTACAAACGTCAACACCTTAATCCTTCTCAACAATTGTTGCTTTTAAAACAACCATTCTTTCTACACTACTGTCACAACACTCCCTCCAAAAGAATTTTTTCAGCCCCCTATTGTTAACATCATATCTATTATACCTCACCATTTCATTATTTTACAATCTCCACGTTTACATCATATTCCTGTCAATTCTTTTTTCTTTTGCTATTTCTCTGTCATTTCATATATCTACCATCCACTCATTAGTTCTAAACTCAGTAACCATTTAAACACAATCCAGCAATTCATCACAATTCACTTTCTCTCACTTTGCCAAAACGCTTAATTAACCATTGCCCCCCCTCTCTTAGTCAACAACTTAGTACATCATACTCACAAATAAAATTTCAGGCTTTTATGTACCGAATTTAATATAATCAAAATATATTTTGTTCAGAGTGCTAGATGCTTCAAGCATGAAGGACCTCTTTCATCTCTAAATTTGTTGATTAACTCATTTATTTTCCTTTATCCCACTCTCCTTTATTCCTTAGTCATTTCATTTACTTTTATTCCTGCCAAGTCTCTGAGGATCTCAGCCTTTTCAATTTTTTAAATTTAATCACATATATTATAACTCAAATTCCTTCAGCCGGAAGATTTTTAATCCCATTTCTCAATCTATTGGACTCACTTATATGAAAAAATTTTTACGATACGAGCAGTATTAAACTATTACATTTAAATACGAAGTCTTACATTAGCTACAAATATATACTATTTATTTTTTTCCTTGTCCTAGATGTAAGCAACATAAAAGGACATTTCCATATATTTAAGCTAATTCGTCACAAATTACACTTTTTAGACCACACTCCATACGACAAAGAGTAACATATATAAGCTGCCTAATGCACATGTCATTCTATTAAACATGACCTTCAACAACACCAGTAATTTACATCTTTTATATCCAATATTAAATAATTATAGAAAAATTTTTAAATCCCAACACCTGGATTGCTGTTATCATTTTAACATCATCAAAGTTTTTTAATCTTTTGGCTGTAGTAATACTATGTTTAACTAATATTGTTTCATGGTACATTGACATTTTGTTTTTGACACCGTTCATGGGTATCTTCTTATCAATCAGTTACCAGCCGTAGTCCGTTTGAAGAGGTTTACTTTCCGGACACTGGAACTCACTTAAGCATGGGTGTATATTACCTGAAGTAAAATTTAATTAAAATATTAAACATCATATAATATTATTAACATCATGTACAATCTTTGGTAACACATTACATTTTAAAGGGTTTTTACCCAAATATTTTGGTGGCTCAGGCATGGTAACCTGTAAGTATAACCATTTTGTTTTTTAACCTTAGTCAAAATTTTAAACCACGTTTGCTGTAATTAAATGGTTTATACTTATTTTAGGTATTTTAACCTGATGATGGAACAGTTGTTCCGAAAACGTTCGTGCTTTGAATGTTGCCCTTTTAAGGGTTTTTATAAAATAAAATATACCCACATACAAAGACTAACCTTGTTCTTTTTTTTATTCTTTTATATAAAGGTTTATCAGAACGGTGATTTGCATTGAGGTTTGGGAAATTATCAGTGAAAGTATTTCTATAGATATGGTTTTTTGCATTATCCCTAATTTTTGTTGCATACGTTAGACTAAGGTAAGCCCTTCTATCATTTAACGACAATTCACTTGCTTTGCAAAGTAAACTTTCAATCGGTGTTGTACAAAAGGCTTCCAGACACATTCTGAGTGCTATGTTGACAATAGTGTCGAGCTTTTTAAGTACTGATTTCTATGCTGAATCGTAAGCTATAGCTGCGTAGTCTAGCTGTGATCGTATAATAGTTCTGTATATACTTAACAATGTACTCCTGTCTGAACCCCAATTCTTGTGTGCTAGAATTTTTAGTAAATTTAATCTTCTGTAACATTTACATGTTAGATTATTGATATGTTGTTTAAAATTCAAGTAACACCTAGCAATTTTAGCGAATCTTTTTGTTGTAGTGATTGGTTGTATAGATATAATGAGATGGGTGTACTGACTTTGTTTTTAGAAAATAATACATATGTAGTTTTAGTTGTTGATAAAGATAAATCCAGTTTCCAGTTTCCTGTGACCATTTTTCAATATTTAACAAGAAACTCTGTGCAAGTTGTGAGAGGTTGTTTAAGTTTTTGCTTTGACCAAATATTATGAGATCGTCAGCATATAAGCGGCCTTTAAGTGGAACTTTTAAATTTCGTAGAACATCATTTATGGCAATTATAAATAGCGTAGGACTTATAACAGATCCCTGAGGAATTCCATTTTCTAATTCCACTTTTGACGACAAGTTACCATTTATTCTAACTTGCATACACCTTTTATATAAGAAGTTTTTTTTATAAATGCAAGGCAGTGTCCTTTAATTACATCCTTTCAATGTCAAAGAATATTCCAATAAATTTTTGATTAAGGGAGAAGGCTTCATGTACACTGCTTTCTAGGTCTACAATATTGTATAGACTTGATTTATTTTGTCAGAAACCACTTTGTTCTGGAATAATAATATTTCGATCTTCAAGTGTCCAGAGGAGACGACGGTTGACCATTTTTTCTAACAGTTTACATGCAGTACATGTTATTGCAATTGGTTTATAAGACTCAGGATCTGTTTTGGGACATTTTGGTTTTAATATTGTTATTATAGTAAATGGTATTATAACAAAATTCTCAGGTAAATGCTTAAGAACAATCATTGGGATATTATTTGGACCCTCACTAATCTCTTTAAATGAGTTTAAACCATCTCTGTATTCATTTATATTAAATTTGCTGTTTAAATAATCTGTGTCATGTACAAACGGTATAATTACATTGCATTCTTCGTTCTGTTTAAAGTTGATAAAATTATTAATATAATTGTATTAGATCTATTTTTATACGTATTAGCAAATTCTTCTGCAATTTCTAGCTCATCTGTGATTATTCTATTATCTTTCTTTAGTTGAATTGAAAACATTCACAAATGTGTATTACGAAAGTTTGAAATAAATTTTTTGATTGAGTTGATTTATTGTATCACAAAAACTACCTTTAAATGAAGCCGGCCCAAAAATATACATCAAAAATACTAACATGATTTTAAAATGTATATATATATATATATATATATATATATATAGAAAATAAATTTAATCTTTGCAGATTAGTTAAATAGTAAACTCTTAAATATTGGGGAATCTGCAAGAAAGACTCTAATGTGTATCAATTGTTTCGCCGAACATTTTCGCCAAAGAGAATTAATTTGGCTTCTTCAGGGCTGAAAGAGAATAAATTATAATTAGCTACCATATATTATCTATTAATCTAAGATCAATAATGTTTTAATAGATAATATATGGTAGCTAATTATAATTTATTCTCTTTCAGCCCTGAAGAAGCCAAATTAATTCTCTTTGGCGAAAACGTTCGGCGAAACAATTGGTACACATTAGAGTCTTTCTTGCAGATTTCCCCAATATTTAAGAGTTTACTATATATATTCCAGTACTCTTCTAGGCCATCTGTACTCTGGCATTCTTTTAACATTTCCGAACCAGATTAATTGTTTTCTTTCTATGTCATCATTGATATTTCGCTCCATTTTCATTTCGTTTCTTATTTGTTCGTTTCTAACTCTCTCCAGTTTCGATCTACCGCAGCTTCGTCTCAGATAATCCATTTCTGTCGTCATAAGTTTGTTTCTATTAGCTTTGGTGACGTACCATACTTCCGAACCGTAAATTGTAATACTTTGGACTATACTACCGTAAATGTGTTTTTTTGGTTTCTCGTCGAATTATTTTTTGCCAGAGAAGAGAGTTCAAGGCACGGGTCGCTGCTCTGCCCTTGTTTAATTCGTTCTCTGATTTCATCTGCGCTATTTCCCTTCTTGTTGAAAATGACCCCCAAATATTTCGCCTTTGATTTTGTCGTCTTCCAAGACTAGGTCACATATTTCATCTGTTCCCACTGAGAGATATTCACATTTTGTCATATTCATTATGTTAAAATCATATGGTTTCAAATTTACTAAAGTCAATAATATATAATTTTTTTTATAATTTGCTAGCATTTGTTTACTTAATTTGTACTTACTTTTATCGCAATAAGTTTATTTTCTTTTAGCAAGCTCCTTTTGAATACGCCTACGCATGAATGTTATTAACCTTTCGGTAAAACAAATAATATAAGATTGGTTTAATAAAGGTAAGCTATGTGGCTGGAAGACTAATATCAAACCAATACCGTAGCATAGAAAGCAAACTTCACTTTTTCTTAAATAAAATTTAATCAACGAATTCTTTTTAAAAAACTTCAGTTTGACGGTAATAAAAATACAGATAAATAATTTTCAGATAAAAGTTATGTCTAAATTAAATTTTAATATTTAATATTGTTCCCATTTTCGTGTGGGTCGTAAAAGTCCTTAAGCGTACTGTGATATTTACTCAAATGTTATTATGTTAAATTTGAACTGAACCTATGATAACGCAAAAAAAAATAAAAAAAAATGTTAATAAAATGTAATGTTTTATTGCTCAATTAATTATGAAGGCTAAAATAGAAGAAAGACATGGCGGAAATGAAATAAAAGCGTTGTCCTGGGTGGAAAATATCAGAAAATGAACCAGACGTGTAGAAAAGTTTTAATTTAAGTTTTTTATAATTTACAATAATTAAGACTGCACTCTAAGATGTAAACACTGCTTTATCGATATAAAATACTTTAATACAAAATTATAAGCAATTAATAGAAACTAAGCGACTAAACTTAAAGACCAGTAGTAACGTCATTCAAAAGTTCATAGACCTCATTTAAGTTTTCAGTCTAAGCTCTTGCTTCTAATTTATTAATTTTAAAATTAACTAATGGAACTTTAATTGAGTTTTATCCTGATCTAATACATATACTAAAACAATTTTTAATTAAAGGTGATTATTTGGCAACATCGCACTTAAAGTGACGAAATCATATTCCACTTATTAACTTTGTAGAGGCGCACCAAAATAACATTTTAATTATTTTTGTAAACACATAAGTAATTACGTAAATACTTTAAAACCTAAAGAACAGAAAAGTAGCAGGTAAAGACGGGATACCTAACGAATTACTGAAATATTGTGGAGCAGCAATGACAGAAGAATTAACAGAACACAATAAAATACCGAAAGAATGGAGAACGAGCGAACTAGAGTACAATAGACCAACATTTCTGTGTCTGATCGACCTAAAGAAAGCGTTTAAAAGAGTAAGACTATAAAGATATACTCCATCTTCTGTTTAATAGAGAAGTTCGTCTAAATATTATAAAATTTATTAAAAACATCTATCAAAACAACAAAATGGAAGTCAGAATAGATGGACAACATACAGAACCTATAGAAATAGGCAGCGGAATAAGACAATGCGATACATTGAGCCCCATGCTCTTCAATTTCATCATGGATGAAATCATCAAAAGAGATAACAAAGGAAGAGGATACAGAATGGGAAACAAAGAAATAAAAATACTCTGTTACAGAGTTTTCGCAATATTGATAGCCCAAAATAAAGATAGTCTGCAAAGACTGGTCCACAGATTTAACATAAGAGCAAAAGAATTTACAATCTCATCTCAGAAAACTAAAACAATAGTAGTTAGCAAAGATCCAACCAGATGTAAAATAGAAATTGATGGCATCAGTATTGAACAAGTAATGTGAATAAAATACGTGAGAACTGTCTAGCTATGGAGACCTGAACATAGAAGTACAAATAGCAAATAGACTGGTAGGATGCCTTAATATCAATATATGGCGAAACAGACATATTAACACTGAGATGAAGTCAAGAATTTATAAAGCCAGTGTAAGACCAATTATGACATATGCTTCAGAAACAAGACCCGACACAGCAACAACGCAAGGACTACTGGAAACTGCAGAGATGAGAGTACTGAGAAGAATTACAGGAAATACGCTGATGGATCGAAAGAGAAGTGAAGACATTAGAAGAAAATGTTACGTACAATGTATAAATAAATGGACACAAAATAGAAAAAAGAATGAAATACCCACATAATCAGAATAGGGGACAGCCGTGTCATCAAAATAGCAAGAGATAAGTCATCAATATGGTCGATATGATTATCATGAGTATTTTGAGAGGTATTAATTTGTTGGTTTTATTATTCATATAAAATAAAATAAGGTAAGCTAAACTATTATCATGTGAATGCGTATATACAGTAGTTGTTTGGGAAAGTATGTACTTACTATTTCTTTCTTATTTTTACATTTAATATTTTTCTGTTACGGTACTGTAATGTTATCTAATTCAATACTATATTCTAACGACTTTGGTAAAATATATTGCTTCCTGTAAAATTGTTAAACTGGCCATCTCATGTATTATGTTTTAAGTACAGAGAATTTGACTTCTCTTTTGTATTCTATGTCACAAATGTGCACACAAGTGTACGGTTTCGTATTACGGTCTCAATTAACTTAAATTATCGCATTCAAAATCATAATACAATAGGGTGATTTATTGATGTATCCTCTTCCACCCAACGGCCAAAAGGTTCTTTTCTGACCTGCAATCTCGACACTTCATCCCCAGACAGCGAACCAAACGGACCTAGTGTTTGATAGGTTCTTGCCATCGAGCGTCGGCGGGCGCCCCGACGCGGTACCAACGAGATTTCCTTGGCTACGACTCCAATAGTTCAAAGGGTAAATCTATATTCTTTGTACAAACATCAATAATGAGTAAGACCAGTTAATTTCTTAATTTATTTATAGTTGTGTTTGCTATTTGTCGCTAATTTATTCACAAACAAAATATCACATTTTTAAGTTATAATTATTTATCTAATATCACTTAACCAGCGACCTCTTAAGTTTTATACAAAACAGTAGTACCTACATGTTTTTTGTCTAGTAAATTCTCAAAACATAAAATTAAGAAGGCACTAACTACTAAAGATTTAATGACTTTGTTAGCAAAAGACTCAAATTGAAAAAATACTGACTCACTTGATGTGGTTTATGTGCCGCCTAAATCGGATGAAATTTCCGATCTAGAATACATTGATGATAATATTATTTGTGAAGAAGAAATAAAATCGGATATTGCAGGTATGTATGAAATACAAGTGAATGGGAACTCTGACGATTCTGATTACGATATTCGGACCACAGACCAAAACGTATAAAGTTAAAACCAGGCAAAAATAATAAATTTAAATTCGTCTTAAGTTGGGATACTCCTTCGTACTCAGTAGTAATTCAACATCACTCTGATTAATATTTAGACAATATAAAAGTCAACCATGGGGACAACTCACATATTAAAGTTTTTTCAATCTTTTTTGATAAACAAATAATTGAGAGCATTCTATATTTTACAATTATTTATGCATAGCAGAATTAAAAAAAAATTCATTTGAAATGAATGACAGATTAAAAAAAAATATTGGCATATGTATATTATCTGGTGATTACACTCCGTGAAAAGTTGATACATATGCATTGGTCGAAGGATGAGGATAAAAAAGTGCACAGATTATAACAGAAAGCATGAGTCGACATAAAACTTAGTACATGGACATCAATCTAAATTTGCTTTACCATTTGAAACTAGATTCGTCAATATTGGCCAGATTAGAAAAAGATACGATACTAGTGCAAGAATGTTGGAAATGCAAAAGTAATACTATTTATTTATGTAAAAGTTGTATAGTGCATCTACACCCCGAATGTTTCAAAATTGTACTGTTTTTTCTTGAAAATAAGAATAAAATCTTTTTGGTTGTAAATTAGTCTTAATTTATGTATTTTTAATCCAATCTAATATATTAATTGTCAAATTTCTCTTTGTTTATTGTATCGGACGTTAATGGGTTAATACTCTAAAAAGAATAAACTAACCTCAAATTTATTTTACCTACCTCAAAACTATTTTAAAGTTAATAATTAAGTCTATTTAATAAATATGTTACCAAAAAATAGAACACACCACGCATATGCTGATATAGAATGTGGAACGAATAAACAATTTATCTCATTCCCATTCTTTCCAAGAACGTAAATATATAGACCAGTGAAATGTTAATAAGTTTATCGATGTTTTAAACTATTTAGTGAACTTGTCTAACTATACGCTCGTGAATCGTATCAATTTACATTGTTACTGGGGCAAATTTTATAGAACTATCTTACTGCTCACTTATTTACATTGACAAAGCATACACAATAAAAATGACCAGATAAGAATTTAATTCTGACATTTAACATTGTTGCCGTTAGCTCTTGGTTCAATTTGTAGATGAGTCACCTTTAATTGAAAATTATCCGACTATATACTATATATGTAATTGAATCCGTATTTTCCTTTGAAACAAATTGCCTTTCTTAGTGTTTCTGTATAACCATGTATGCTACGTATTAGTTTATTAAAATTTACCAGAAATCAATCTTAAATTAAACTTTTAATATAATAGGTGATTATGATGAACTAGCTGCAACCCTTGAGTTAATTCTTGTTTAGAATTTATTTTTTAAAAACCCTTCTTAAAATAATCACTGAACAAACCAAAAACTGGATAAACAAAGCACAACGGTAAAAATTCGAATTTAATTCCACAAAACATTTTGCCAAAAAAACTCCTCCTCTGGTAGTTGCTGGGAGGTCTGTTACTATCAGTGTTGGTCTCAAGCCCGGATAAAGGAGGAGGGTTTGCGTCAGGAAGGGTATCCGACAGTTAAAACCTTGCTTAATCCACGGAAAGTAGAAACATGGAATACAGTTTAGAAGCTAGGGCGTTCCCCGTAAGCGACGCGCAGTTGCGGCTTCGCTTGACCCCTGCGAAAAATAAGGTAGGCCAACTACTTAAAGAACGGAAGGTTCAAAAGAAGCTAGTCCTGAGAATTAAAACTCTCATCGTCGGAAGCATGACAGAAAAAGGAAGGGAGCTCGATGAAGAGGAGAAGGATTGATGTACTTTCTGTGCAAGGAACTCGTTGGAAAGGTAATAAGTCGAGAGATCTTGGAGATGGATGCAAGTTATAATATATAGTAGTTCGAATAGTCACGGCAGAAATGGAGTAAATATTATTTTGAACAACGAATGAAAGGAACATATTGTAAGGGTAACCAGAAGAAGTTAGAGTAATGAGTGTCCAACTAAATACAGGCAATACCAACGTGAACATCATATTATGTGCCTATGCCCCATAGGTAGGTGTGTCCCTGTGCAAAACAGGAAAAGAAAGAATCTGCGAGGGCCCCTAATTTCGAAATGCTTGAGATTCTTGCGGAAGAAAAGTATTTTAATGAAGGTGATTTGAATGGAGATAATAATACAGAAAAAACGGGAATAGAAATAGTTTATGAAGATTTGGAGATGGGATGACTAAAACTACATACATACTAATATTGACGTAGCAACCATACGCGTAGCATAGTTTAAAACCTTCCCACCTCCAAGTTGTATTAAAAATTATTATTTAAGACTATTTTTACTATACATTCAGTTTCAATTTTCTATATTTTAAATAAATATTAATCTTTTCATAATTATGAGGATGCATTACTGTTATATTTTAATTAAACTATGATTTATAAACCTTTTTAATTTCTTCATAATGATCAAAATTAATAGTGGCTTGTATGCGAAATTTAATAAACTCTGAAAAGGGCCGAGTCAAAGAAAATTGGACGATAAGGATTTTTCAGTTTAAATGACACAATTTTCAGATTGGATCTTACAAACGAATTTATAAAAAAAGCAATTAAATTGTCATCTCCAACGCAAAAAATTAATTAAGAAATATAAAAAAAGTTTTGTAAGAACAATACATATACAAATTGGAAATAAAAAAATTAAATAAAGGAGTCTGAATATCTAATATAAGACGAAACATGATCTGCAGTTATTTTCTTTTTGTCATTTTTACAGTTCAATACTGAATAATATTTCAATGCAAAATAAACAAAATGCGCAATATATTGTACTTGATATCAAAGTATTTCAATCCAATATTTTAATAAAAAAAAACAATATAAAGCACTAAGAAGATATAGCAATATTTTAAAAACTATAATATACTGAGTGAAAAAAAAACTAAACATCCACCTACGTTTATTAGAATTTATTAGTTTTTTACCTGTCGATATCTTTCTATGTCTTTTTCTTTTGGTACCTATCCTGTGTGGATGTTGGCAATCATGTTGGTACATACAACTTTATTGACAGCTGCTCTAAATAGATGTATGGTAGTCATTCCTGCCCACTGTCTGCTGTTTTTCAACCACGATGCCCTTCTGCGCCCTTGAGATCTTTTGCCTTCTATCTTGCCTTGTAAAATTAGTTGAATTAGTTAATACTTTTCATTGCGCATCACATGCCACAAGTATGTCATCTTTCTGATTTTCATGATACGTATAATTTCCAGATCTTTATTCATACGTTGGATCACGGTGTTGTTTGTAATATGATGGATATAGGAAATTCTTAGCATGCGGTGGTAGCACCACATTTCGAAAGCTTCTAATCGTTTGGATGTTGCCTCCGTCAAGGTCCAGGCTTCGACTCCATATAAAAGGGTAGCTTTAACCTTTTCTATATGACATCTTATTTCCTGTGAGTGGTTCCATTCCTTATTTAGGCTGCAACCAAGGTATGTAATTTTGTCGATTATTTTCAAGGGTTCATTATTAGCTGTGAATTGGTGCTGAATTACGTCGTTTTTACTTACTACAAGAATTTTGGTCTTCTTACAGTTTAATTTTATGTCGTATCTGTCACAGGCTTCCACACACGGTTTCTTAATATTTGCAGATCCTCTGCATTATCAGCAATCAAAACCGTATCGTCCGCATATCTTAAATTGTTTATGATTTCACCTTTGATTTTTATACCTTCTTTAAAAATATCAATAGCTTTCCTGAACAGCATTTCCGAGTAAGTATTGGACAACATCGGTGTTAAAATGCAGCCCTGACGTACTTCCCGTTTTATCATGAATTCTTGTGAGGTTTCTTTGTCTACTCGTACATTTGCCCTTTGTTGTAAGTATAAATTTTTAACTAGGCGTAAATCTTTATCATCAATACTAGATTCTTTCGATATCTGAAATAATTTTTGATGTTGCACCTTGTCAAATGCTTTTTCAAAGTCTATAAAGCATGCGTAGACTTTACAATTTACGTTTCGAGCTCTTTGTATCAATACTTGTATAGAAAATAGGGCCTCTTGAGTTGCCAATTCGCTTCTAAACCCAAACTGAATACTGCTAATGTTTTCTTCAAGTTTTCTATATATGCGAGAGTGAATAACAGAAAGAATAATTTTGAGTGCATGCTCATTAAGCTTATATTTCTGTAATCGAAGCATCTGGTGGCATTTGCCTTTTTGGGGAGAGGGATGAAGGTGGAAACTAGCCAATCTGTAGATAATTCTGCAGTTTCATAGATTTTGTTCAGTAGACTCGTTAGGAGTTTGTGTTGGTTGTTTTCAAATAGTTTCAATATTTCAGCTTGTATGTTATCAGGTCCAGGTGCTTTGTTGGTTTTTAGTCTTTTTATTGCATATGTTACTTCACTGAGCGTTATTTCTGCTCCTGAACATCCAGAAACACTGACTTAAGTATTCTCTCATTTTCGTAGAGCAGATTTTTGTGCTCGTCTAGTATTAAGTTATAATTTCGTGATCCGTTTCTTTCTGTTAAGTTTTTGATCTTTTATCAAGGTAAAAATGTCATGCTTCTGTTCTAGGGATTCTATTTCTATGCATTGATCTTGTTGCCATGATTCTTTTGCTTCTTTAATCTTCTTTTTAATGATTTGGTTTATTTCTTTGTACCTTTTCTCAGTCCTATTTTTGTGTTTTCTTCGTTCTTCCATTAGCTCTAATATTTCTTGTCTCATCCATGGCTGTTTCTTGATATTGTTTTCTGGTTTAAGTTTATTATCTACCACTGAATTACAGATATTTTTGATTTTATTCCACATATCATCCACTTATGTTTTCTTGATTAATATCTGAGATTACCATGCTGTGATGTGTGTGTGTAGAAGAACTTGCCAGGTGTCCCAGCTAAGTGACTTTGAAAGGGGTCAAATTGTTGGGTTGCCTGAAGCCGCTGTATCGATAAGAGAAATTTCTAGGAGGACCAACAGATCCTTATGCAGTATACTATAGTATGAAAGAGCATGGACTGGGGAAGGTGATGGATATCGAAAGAGAGGCTCTGGGCGTTACACAGGAACCAAAGAGCGACAAGATCGCCTCTTAAGACTTCTGACTTCATAATCAGATTAAAGAGCTTAAAAGGTTGGTCGGTAAGAATACGGTGTATATCGTCAATTACTACAGTTTGACTTTTTTTCTTATCGCCCACATTGAGTGCTAATTTTTTAACCTTTTGCTAACCTCTTGCAACTAAACATTGGCTTAACCGGTTACTCTGGTGTAGAGAAAGCATTCTATGGGACCGGAAATAGAATCAGGTAGTCTGTAGTGGCAAATCATGCTTCTGTTTGGAAATCATCATGAATCCACAATGGTTGTGCAAGAGTAAAAATGTGATGCAAAGAAAGGCATGACTCACAATTTAACAGAGAGCGGCACTTTCATCACACCGTCGGATTTATGGTATGGAGTGCTATTACTTAAAGTAGCAGACCAAAACTTATTTTCATCAGCAGTAATATGACAGTCCGATGCTATATTCAGGTAGTAGTGGGGTAGAAACTTATTCTATACTTGAAAATACCATCCATGACATGATACTTCAGCAAGATATTGCCATACCGCATGTAGCCAGAAAATTGTTAGTCTTGACGGATCAACATCACGTTAACCATTTTTCTTGGTCACTAAGATTGCCGAACTGTCGATAACTGAACATATCTGATAGGTCTCCAGAATTGGCAACATCCTCCATAGATTGGCATCTGTTATTCCCGAAGCTGCAGTAGGCTGGAATAAGATAACCCAACTGGATATCGACCACCTTACCAATACAATAGCTACACTATGATACTTTTTGCATAGATATTGCTAGAAACCCTTTTACAACATCGATGAAAAGGGCTGCCGTTGGATACTGCACCACTAACAAGTGGTTAAGTTTTTGCCAAAAAACTGACAAAGGAAGTGTATATATGCTAGCACCTGAGCATAAGGAAAAGGTGATGATCGTGTCGTATGCCAATGCTAGTGATCAGTACATACCATCAATGGTATTCTTTAAGGCTAAGAGGCTCAAACTAGAATAAGACGAAAATCTTTCTCCGGGAACCAAGGTAGTTGGGACACCCAAAGAAATTTGACATACAATGTTTTTGTAAAATGGATCGAACATTTTTAGCAGAATCGAGGTTTTTTGAATCGTTTTAGGACTATAAGATTATTTGTTTTAGCATAAATAATTTTGAACAATCGATAAGATGCAGTCTCTGAATGAATATTTTCTAAAGTTTGGGCTAAGGCTATGATAACAAGAAATATAACGAGCACGCCAATATTGATGTCTAAAATATTGACTTTATTTTTTCTCAAATAAAATACTTCTATCTAATATTTCCGGGAGATTTTAGCATGTTAATTGGTTTACTTCTAATTAATATTTCTAATAAAACTATTTTTCGGCCTCTTATTTATTTTTTAAATCCCTTAAGCATTCGAAAATTAATACTTCCAAAATAAGTATTATTTTCAAACTCCAGAACTTGGTATTAATTATGGAACCTAAATCAATATTGGAAATAATATCACTTCCTTATGTTCGAGAAACGTTCTTATTAGAAAGCGAAATGAGATCCGAAAAAGGCAATACGCCTTCCTTCCGCATTTAATCATTGCTTTTCAGAAGAAAAGATCAAGTTTCCCTTATTAAGCTTAAATTAAAAAAACAGCATAAATTAATAAAAATTAGGGTTTATTATTTTTAACATTTATTAATGAAAATGGTCTTCAAGATAATAGAATAATTTTGGCCACCGTAACAGGATTGATATTATACTGTGTTGGATTGCAGTGTTTGTTTTAATGCCTTTATTTTAATAGTAATTTGGATCTAAAAGCAGAAACATAAAATTTTTTATTTTGTACCAAACATTTATATTTTTAATGCTATTTGATTTATTTGTTTTTAAATTTATTTTTAAAAGTTTTTAAAAGTTTACTTCACGAACTCAAAAATAAAAAAATATAATTAATTACTATTTAAATGGGAATAAGCCACAATTAAAGGTTAAAATACATTTATTGACGTTTCAATTTCCACTTCGGAAATCGTTCTCAAAATACAAACATTAGTAAATTAAACAAATTTTGTTTTTTGTTACTTAGTGAAAAAGTTTTCTAATAATTTAATTTTATCTGACTCATCTATATTGACAATTCAGACATACCTTATACATTTTAAAGTAGACGACTTTAAAATGATATTGCCAATATTGTTGAGTTGCGTTCCTGGGACGACTTTACTTATAAGATGGTTCATTCTATTACATGAAATCAACTTTAACTTGAGAATACCCGTCAGAAAAGATCATAACATGTAATTCGTCTTTAAAAAGACAAATACATGCCATGATGACATTAAAATTCTCCTGTTAGTGATTCCATAGTAAATTATGAGGGAAAAACCAGGAAAAAACCTCATAATACTATCCCGATATGGTAAGTATTTGATCGTGCATTTAGTTTAACTTCAATAAACACCAAATTCCGATTTTATATGTTTGTTAATTAAAAAACATAAATGATGTATTCTCTATATTTCCGAAGTGGAAATTGAAACGTCAATAAACGTATTTTAACCTTTAATTGTGGCTTATTCCCATTTAAATAGTAAATAATTTAAAATGCCACAAGAAAATAGCTTCAGAACAATAAAAAAAAGTATAATATGTTATAATGTACTTATATTATACGCTTTGTTTAAGGTCTGCAAGGAAAATGAAATTCCTGTAGTTGGCTATATACCATGGATCACAAAAGTACATTTAAAAATCCTTAATAAAAAGTATATAATTAAAGGAGCCGTTTAAGCTGCATCACAGAACGTTTTTGAACTAAAACCCATCATCAGTGTAATACATGGAATAAATATTACCGCTTTAGTAAGTGCTGACGTAAAGGTTAAATTTTGACTAAGATTGAAAAAGCAATGTGGTTAAATACTTACCAGTTGTGCATGAGTCAAGCACTAAATATTTGAGTAAATAAAATAAAAATGGTGCAAAATTTATTATGTGATATTATGTGATGGTAATACTTATTCTAGGTAATTCCAGATGATGGACTTTTTAGTCCAAAAACGTTCTGTGATCTAGTCCGAAAGGGAATTTTAATTACATACCTTTTATAAAGGATTTTTAAACAAAACTTTTGTGTTTAAGTGCGTTTTAATAGTAAAGAGTCAATAAAATTAATTAATATATGTATATACTAAACAGTTTTTATAGCGTAGTATTTTTTTCCGCTCCTCTTGCAGCTCCTGTTCATTTTGCCAGTTTTTTTTATTTTTTAAGACATCCCTTGACGATATCCCTCATCCATATTGACTCCGTTTCTCTGTGATGGTTCTGTCTAATATTTTATTGGACATTCGGCTTTCCTTATTCGTCTACTGTATCTTCATTCTTATAGAGATCTTCTTGCGCCTCTCTTCAAAAGTCCATTTCAGTAGTTAATAGTTTGGCGGTATATTTTTTGGTTAATGGTCATACTTCTGACCCATATGTTAAGATTCGTCCTTTTGTATCCTTTATTATGTTTTTTCCCAATGCATTCAGGGCATTACTTGTCTTCTTTTTACTATTCGGTCTTTTATATTTTCTTAATTCCTTCCTGTGCTAGGTAGCTTACTTATTAAGTGTATGTATTCTCTGCAACGCTCAATTTTTTTTGGTCAATGTCCAGTTTCTCCCTAGTTTCGTCTCTTTGTATAGATAGGTACTAAGTTTTTTTCAAGTGGACCAGATATATATATTTCCACAAGTTTCGTTGTCATTCCAAATGTTTCTTGTCCTATGGAATAACAATTTGATTATTTGCGTAATGTAATGTATGTATAGAGTATTGTAGCATAATAAATTGCTTAGTAAAAAATTTTCTAAGACCCCCTGGGCCAAGTATTAAATATTTCCACAATTTTGTGTTGACAAAAACTTGTTTGAGACGCATTCACAAAAACTGGCAGTAAAATAATTCAAATTACGTTTTAGTTCTGCAATTCTGAAAGCAAGCATAGTCAGATAGGGTGTTTAACTGGAATTTTGGGTTGGTTCCGCGGTATGAACGGGTGAGTGTGGGACGCGAAGAGAGAAGCGGTACGATTAGGAGTGTCGAAGTGAATTCAAGTTTTAGGTTGGAAGATTTGGTCAAATGGAACGGTCGTTGTTATGTAGCGATGAGATAAGCCGGCAAAATTTGTTGAATATAATGGAATTTTACTCTGTGTTAATATGTCAGCTTAGAAAAGAGTAGTCACTATTTTGTTAAGTATCTAAGAGATTTGTGCCGTGTACCAGAGTTTTGAAAATGGTGCCAGTGTTGTAAAAAGCCACTTATAGGGTGTGTCCAATGTGCCGCTGATTTAGTTCGAACCTCACATTTATTTGTCTCTGGTCGTCTTTCCAGACCAGTTGAAGCAGTCCTTTTTATTCGTACATAGCAGAAATTCCAGTATAATTCCAGTTTAACCCCAGAAGTGTTAGTGCATTTTTTTTTTGTGAAATCAAAGTAACTTTTTTGTTTTAAACTTTCGAACGAAAAATAAACGTTAAAATGATAATTGCTTTCATAATTTAAATAATAAAAATAAAGGTTTTAATAATTAATATAGTAAATCTTAGGGTGTGGCTATGCTGTCATTTTAATTATTCTCTGTTATAAAATTCTATGTTGACATATAACAGCTAGATTAATTTTTTTGTGACATTAGTCTGTTTTGTTTTCAGAAAAGATTAACCTTTATGAATGTTTTCATCTAAAAATATAATTCTTTACTTGTAATAATTTTTTATTTTCCACAGTTTATAGCCCAGTAACATTTGTAAGTTTTGTAGCAACGGATTTTGTAAACAAATAGGACATAATGTAAGTTTTTTCTTCTTTATTATTTTGTATAAATCTCTTAACCTATGGTGCAGAGACATGGAGACTAACAGAAAGCAATAAAAGAAAACTCGAAGCAACAGAATTGGATGTATTTAGACGATCACTTCGAATATCTAGAGCAGACAGAATTAGAAACGATGAAATAAGAAATCGGATGGGGGTAGATGGATCACTGGCAACAGACATAGAAAGGAAACAACTTATATGGTATGGCCATGTTCAAAGAATGCCAGAAACAAGACTACCAAAAATCGCCATGAAATGGATACCACCAAATCGTAAGAAACGAGGAAGACCAAAAAGAACATGGAAGGAGGGAATAACAAAGGCAATGAGCTCCCGAGACTTGACCGAAGAACAATGGAATGATAGAAATTCGTGGAAGTTAGGCATCGGACAACGACGCAAGACGTTTTGAAACCGATATATATATATATATATATATATATATATATATATATATATATATATATATATATATATATATATATATATATATATATATATATATATATATATATATAAATCTCTGTAACTATTAATATAGTATTTTTTGTGCCATCTGTATTTTGTAACTGTTTGTGTTGAGACAGTAATAAATGTTTAATTTATTTCTCTGAACCATTTTGTCTTTTTATTTTAGAAAAGTCTCCTAACCTTTTTTGTAATTCTTATTTTAGGAAAGAAGAGCCGTTTTTCCTTTATCTAGCAAGACTAGGATCGTTCGAAGCAGCGTCCTTATTTTAAATAGCTAGAGGTCTTTTTTGTTGTTTTTGTTAATCCTTTTGTCCAGGAGATTCATGTAAGTATCCATTTGTTTCATTTTTTTTGTAGTTGCCCCAATCCAACCCCATTGCCATTCAACTTATCCACGACCCAGCTCTCCAAACAAACCCTGAGTGCCGTTAGCACAGTTTCGTTTATTTTGCTTGCTCTATTTCCACCCCCAGTAGTTTCTGGCCCCAGTTTTCAAACCCCCTATAATTATACTCTAGTGGTAGGCAAAATATTTCGTTACAGTATTGTATTGCCTATTGGCAGTCCCGTAGTCTTATATTTATGTTTCCACTGTCTCAAGGTCCCATAAATGTAAATATTAAATATTCCTAGATATTTACTGTCTAAGTGCTTTAGTGGCGAAGAAGCATTTTGATATTTTATCTCTTAATTAATTTTAGAGGTAGAGTTTCTGTACCGTTCTCTCAGAACATTAATTAGAGTTATATTTTTATCTAGACACTTTCAGTGGCTTATTAATGTGTACTGTGTCATATGCATCCGTTAAACCCGTCCTTAGTAAATATAATTCTTGTACTCTTAAAAGCATTTTTTATTGATTAGGTTATTCCAAAAATTATGTATATTGTTTATCTACCAGCTCTAAACCTATTTTTTTCCTCAGATTCATACGAATTATGTTCTTCATATATGATTTTTTTAATACTTTTCCATAGCGTCTATGTATTAAAAATAAAACAAAAAAGTTTTGATACAGTGTACACTTTCCACAAAATTACTGAAATAGTAATCACCTGGACTACAAGTGAAAAATTTACAATAGAAGATGTTTGCTCTAGTGATATCTTCCAACACTAGTGCTCCTAGGCTTCCAACACTGGTGACCAATATATTAAGAAAGACGTGTGTTAGAAGGAACGAGAAGAATAAGAATTCCTGCTAAAGATAAAATCTTATTCTGAATCAGCTCACTAACGCATTTCATCTACGGAAGGGCTTGATAGATAATCTTATATAGGCGGATGACGGATAACAACAACGATTTACAGAACATAATGCAACGACTTAATGAATGCTGTCATAACTACGAGACTAAAAATGAATTTAAAAAAACTAAATGCATAATCATGACTAAATCAGCAGATGCAAACATCCAATTGATTGTGAAGAATATTGTAATTGAGTACAAATACTTAGAAATATGGATAACGTCAAATGTAGACCAAACCAAAGAAATTGAGACACGTATTAAAATAGCACTTGCATCATTCGTTAAACTTAAAAAGTTTCTTTGTTGTCGGGTTATAAGGTTAGGATTATGCCTAAGAATGCTTCGGTGTTATGTATTCACTACTCTTAAATGCATGGACATTAAAACAAATGAATCTAAATAAGTTGGCCGCCTTTGAATTGTAGTGCTACAAAATAATACCACGTATATAATGGACTTCACGATATGGATAACGAATATCAAACGCAGAAGTTACTAGAAGAATAGAAAAATGAATCTGAAACAATATTGACTATCAAAAGAATAAAACTTGAGTACTTACGCCATGTTATGAGAGGGCAAAGATTCTCATTATTGCAGCTTATTATGTAAGTCAAAATTTTAGGTAAGCGAAATGTGGGAAGACGAAGAATATTGTGGCTCAAGAATTTGAGGGAATGGTTTGAATGCAGTAGTGCAGAACTATTTAGAATGGCAGTCAACAGGGTCTGCATCGCCAGGATAATTTCTAACCTTTGATAGAAGATGGAACTTATAGTAGAAGAAGGTCCTTTATAGATGGTTTGGAGTAGCCAACTTACAAATTTTCTTAATTTACCAACCAATTAATTGATTTTTCTAAAACAATTTTTTATGCATAGGGTAAAGTACTACTCAAAAAATTTAAACTAAAAAACATGAACAAGCTTATGCCTTACGTTCCGGATTAATTCAAGAGTTTTTTGAGAAACTTCAATCAATTATAGTGTAAGAAGACGAGAGTGGTATAGACGAAAACTGGATGCTTAGAAAACTGGAAAAGGTGTGAATCAAGTGGGGATCTACAATTAGTATACAAAAATCCGAATACTTAGTTGCAGGGAAAAAACCAGAAAACCTAGAAATGGAAATTGGAACTATAAAATTAACTTATACCTTCAAATATTTGCGAGTCCGGATAACAACAAAAGCTGGGGTCCCGGACAATTGCCCAAAAACAGTTTTCCGAAAAGAGAATTGGCCGAAAAATAAATTTATTAGTAATTTCTTTATATGTGTTTCCTTCATAATAATACGGTAACTTACGTGCTACTTAAATAGTTATTACTGCTAAGATTGTGTTCGATCTAGCTGTCTCGTTAATTAATTTATTATTACAATATATATTTTTTGCTTCATGTTCCCCTTCCACTTTTTTACAGTTTATTTTAATTTCTATTAATTTTTTTAAATTTATTTATGCATATGATCCTTATATGTGTTTCCCATATACTAATACGATAAATTATGTGCTATTCCCCGCAAGATTTCCTAAGTCTGCGCAGGGTCTTAATTGTTTACCAGACTTGCAATGCTCTCTGCACAATCTCTGTATTTTTCACGTGTAGAAGGGCCTTCCAAGCCTCCTATATACTGTTTGAAGCATATGTAAACTCTGCTTTAGCTATATACTTTTAATAAATTTCTAAATGTTTGGATAATCTGCGGAAATCTGTTGTTCAAACCCCCGATGCCATCCTTCTATTGTAAAACTTTCTTGGAGCTCATCATGATAATTTCACAGATCATGTGAAAATAAGAAAAAACGACTTTTTCTAGCTCTTTGTGGACGCTCGATTCAGGTATGTTCAAAATAATCAATTACTGACTGGGCTTCTGCTGGCAACAGCTGTCTTGTTGGGTAGTAGTGCGTATACTAAAGAAATCGCAGTATTCTTCTCTAATTCGTGGATTGTGTATAGTTGATAAAAAAGGTGAGGTACAGTTTTGAAAGTTCCGTCGACAAACGAGTGTTGTGATCTTGCCAGAAGAAGCAGATTTTGTCTTGTTGAAAATATTAACAACCGATCATCGTGTGGGCCTAAATCAAATAGTAAAAATTGTTCTCCATTTTGTGTTAGTTTATACTCTTCTGGAAAAACTATGTCTCTTCTGTGAACAGGTTAATCCGGAGCGGCTTTATGATTACTTCGTACACTCCTTATTGTTCTTTTAATGCTGCTCACTTTTAGAAGCGTGGCAGCTATAGCTTGACTAAGCTGAACAGATGCAGTAGATATTATATGCTGTGGCCCATCTATCTGGGGTTTGTGTAGCGTTTTCACTTGCCTTGCATTCGCTATATGGTTGTGTGTCCCACTTCTTTTTACTGCTGAATCTTCTTAGGTAATAACACGAGCTTTACACTTGAATGTCTTGTAGTAATCACACTTCCAATAAATATTTTGCTCTTCTTTATCTTTCTGGTAAAGATAACCGTCGATCAATAATTTACTCTTAGCCGATTTACTAAGTACACACTTCAAAGTCATTTTGGGTCGTGACCCTAGCTCAGATTTTTCACAATAACGCAATAGAAAACTTTCGTTCAAGTATTTATATGAAATTTAGTTGTTTTGGTTAGTATTAAGACTAATGGCACATATTGTAATCTCTGTTAATGGGGTGTAGTTATAAAGAATTTAAGAGTGGGATTTCCCAACTTCAGGTAATCAGGTAAAATAGAATTAATTTTAAGATATTATTATCAAAAAGAACAGGAAACAAATATTAAAATATTTGGAAAGCTTGTTAGCAGTTTTATCACTTTGTTAAAGAAAGCATTAACATGCAATTAGCAAGGAATTATTACCCTCAATTCTTGCGGGGAATAGCACATAATTTATCGTATTAGTATATAGGAAATATGTATAAAGATCGAATATATATTATAAAAATAAATTAATTACCGAGATAGCTAGGTTAAACAAAACAAGCAGTAACTATGTAAATAGCACTTAAGTTACCGTATTGGTATATAGGAAATACATGTAAAGAAATAACTATTTAATTATATTTTTTGGTCATTTCTCTTTTCGGGCTATTGTTTTTCTGCCAATTGTCTATTAGGACCATTGTTCATTCGCTCCATTCGTGTTTCCAACAATTGTACATTTGGGGAATTGTCCATTCGAGAAATTGCATTCGGGGATTTGTCTTTCGGGAAACTGTTTGCGGGCAATTGTCCTAGATCCCAAAGAAGAAAAAGAAGTAACGAAGAAATACATTCCAGGATTAGTCATGTAAGATCAGCCACAGATAGTTACATGGACTATTGTGGAGTACCAAAATAATAGAAGAAAATAAAAAAATATGAAACAATTATAGAAAATATAAGATTGTGCGACGCCGAACTCTGGAAAATAAATTAAAGAAACAAATCAAAAATTAATGTCATGTAAATGATTTTTTGGAGACGATGTTGTTGGCTATATTAGACACAATTCAAGCCAGAAAACTAAGCTGGTATGTACACATGCAGAGAATGCCTAAAAATAAATAACCAAAAAAATATATAAAAATGGTCCTCTAAAGGAGAAACGTTGTAGACCAATAAACGGCGCAGCTGTAAAGTGACTGAAACTTGGCTATTATATAGTATTATATGGATTTTTAACTTTGTCCTGTTTTCCCAAAATATCCATCAAATATTGCATTAGCATATTACTGTACAATAAATATTTCATAAAAATTAAAAAATCTAAAATTTCTGAATTATTAAAAGCCTCAAACTTAAACATGTGTAAAATTATTCTGAACATTTTCGGTGCAGATACGTTACGAGTATAACAACTTGGTTTCATTATCAAGGAAAAGTTTAAATTAAAGATAAACAGCATAAAGTGCACTATTATTATTATACTGAGTTCTGAGGATTCAGTTATAACCTTTAAGCTTAAACCTTAACAAACAAGATTATAATTTATATGAGGTAAGAAAAAAGACACAGTATAAAAAACAAGGTTATTTCGTAGCTACACTTGACTGTATCTTATCTACAGTTCTTAAATATTCACAGCTCTTTCTATTCACTATCACCTGTGATTATAGCAAAAAGTAGTCTTCTCATCGGTGTTGTCATTTTATATAGCACAACCTTGATGTAATAATGGTATTTATAAATTCTGCTTCGAATTCTATACAGACTTTGTACCGTATACTACTATGTAACTAAAATATTATTTTTTTAGTTACTTATGTTTATTAAAAAGTTTGTCAGACAAACAAAAAAATATAATATTAATATTTCTTTTACTTAGAAATACAATCTCTTGGCAATTTGTGTACACAGAAAATAGATAGTTTTTAGTAATTTATATCGGAATCTGATTTATAAATACAAATTGTTAAAACATTTTAATAAATCCATTTTTTTAAATATCAACCAAGAGTCCAGAGTAATTTTAAATGACTCTATACCTTTATCAAAATTAGAAATTAACATTGACGCCAATCTATATTTATAGTGGCAGTCAGTCAGTTAGGCATGTTTTGTAGGTGAACTTTTCAGAGGAGCCGTCTCAAAAGACCGAATAGCTATGATAATTGCCGACCTCCGCCGCGGAGATGGCACTTGAAGAAGAATTAGGAGGTGTAAATTGTTGTTTTTCTAACTGACTTACAGCTACTGCTCATTCGTTTACACTGTTGTGCACGTTGAATCGCACCATCGTCTTCAGAAATAGTCGCTTATAGGACTGAAGTGTAACACCTCTAGCCTCTTCTACCCAATTCCTATCTTGGTAACCTGAGCACCCCTACTGGAGATTGGGTAACCAACCTTAATGTAAGATAGGGGCGGGGCTGACGAGGAAGGGAGCTTACTAGTCAACGGCTTTGGCTAGATTAGCTGGTAAGACGAAGGACACTCTTTTGTCCTGGCATTGGCAAAGCGGTCTTAAGAGCGAATGGACCGTAAATGATCAACGGTATAAGGATGCAGAAATCAAGGAAAAACCACTGCATTAAAGATCCCTAAGAATATCTAAAAAAATCACTTATAGATAGTCAAAACAAAACGGCCCCAGGTGCCTGGCGTCTCTTAAATGGGACAGAGCTGCGAACAATTTTCGGGTCGAAAAACAAAGTAGATATAAATCGTATTGTAACGTGGAATGTATGAACATTATATAAAACTAGACAATGGAAATCAACTAAAAATAGAAATACTTATCCTCAGCCCATAAGATGGCCCAGTGCTGGACAATGTTATTATAACGACATTGTTCTTTATTACTCAGGTAGCCATACAGATAATGACAAACATGGTGTAAGAATCATAATTACAAAAAACTGCAACCGTATGTCCCTAACTTTATTTCCTATAATAAAAGAATAATTATTTTATAGTTGGAAAGCCATCCAATAAACACAAACATAATTCAAATTTATTCCCCAACATCAAGCAGCACCGATATTGACATAGGTTTATTCTATTCAGATTTACAATATCTAACGAAAAACATAAAAAACATGACGTTAACATTAAAATGGGCGACTTTACCGCCAAAGTCGGAGAATGGAAAGTAGAAAATATTGTAGGTAATTATGGTCTAGGAATAAGAAACAAAATAGGAGATCGATTTTAAAATATTGTGAAATAAAAGAAGTAGTCCTCATAAATATCTTTTATAAATTACCACTAAGGAGACTTTATACATGGAGTGACAAGAAGACAACGAAAATAACCTGATAAAAAAACCAAATCGATTACACTCCTGTTAACAAAAGATTTAGAAATGGAAGTTTAAAAGCGATAAAACATGCAGACTCCGATCAACTTTACTTTTTTTAACGTTAACATTAAACTAAGAAAACAACAGAAAAAAAAGGAAAATTGAGACTAGATTATCAAAGGTTGGGGATGAAAAATGTCAACAACAAATAAATTGCACCGGCATTCACATAAGCTTCAAAAAAAGATATTAACAGTGCCTGGAACAAAATGAAGTCAGCAGTATTTAACGCTGGCGAACCGTTTGAGGATAGAAAAAAACCAAGTGCCAAAAAAGACTGGATGACACCAGATATTGTACAGCTCATAGAAGAAAAACGAAAATACAGAAAAACATAAGCACATAAACAAACTGGTAGAAACGCAGATCAAGAAGGCTAAAGAATGCTGGATGGACGAAAGTTGCAAAGAAATAATTTTTAAAATGAAACACGACACACATAACCTAATTAAGAAACTGAAAGAAATTACAGGTAATAAACGAAATAGAATACCACAAGTTATAAGAAACTCGAATGGAGATCTCCAATTATGAGAAGGAGAAAACCAACTAACTTGAGAGAAATACATCAAGGAATTGTTTACAGATAATAGGAAAGAAATAAATAAAATATTATCAACTAAAGAAAATATACAAATTCTAATATTAGAGGTAAAATAGGCAATTAAAAAGTCAAAAAGTTGAAAAGCGCCAGGTCCTGATCAAATTTAGGATTTTAATTGGCGGCTTGAGCGGACGATGGATTCTTTATGAGAGCTCTCCATGTCGAAGGTAACCGTATGCTAACATCTCTTTAATGGAGCAATTCGACCGTTTTTCATTTTCTATGACTTCTTTGATAAAGCGGATGGGGGGTATGGTTCTGGAGTTTTCAAAATCAATTTTGTGACCTGTATGAAAATGGTGTTGACCTACAGCTGAAATTGAATCGGAGTTAAGAACAGAAATGGAATGTTCATAAATCCTATTTTGGATTCTACGATTTGTTTGGCCTATATAAAATCGGGGGCAGTCTGCACAATGGAATTATAATCTAAAATAATTTGGGGCTTTTTGTCATTTTTGTCACTAATAGCCTTTTCATGATGCAAAGTACTCATAAGAACAACATTTTTATTCTTTTTAGGAATATAGTTAACAACAGTGGTATCTTGCGTGAAGTAAAAATACGAACTATGAACTTCTTTATTCGCAATTTGTGCTGAAAGCTCTGGTTTATTTTTTCTTATAGTCCCCAGCATTGTATTTTTTCTTTTCAGAAGAAGTTGGCCTAAATTGTAGGATGTAAAAAAGTTATCGCAAGTAATATTGTGGCCTTTCAAATCATTAGTCAAGTCGCACACCACACGCATTCCCTGATTTCGTTCTGGCGCGGCACCTGCTTCTTTTCCTGTATAGATCTGCAATTTTAGAGCATAACAACTTTTGGTGTCACATAAAGCCCAAATTTTTATGCCGTATTTCGCTGGCTTGCTTGGAATGTACTGTTTGAAGAGACAGCGACCTCTGAAGGCTACTAATTGCTCGTCGATAGTAACATTTTCATCAGGGTTAAAAAATTTTGGTAGATTTTCCACCCAATTTCCCCAAATTTCACGTATTGCAGCAAGTTTATCTAATCGCCTCCTATCCTGTCTAGTAGTCTTGTTATCAAAACGTATCACTTGCGAAATTTTTGTAAACACTTCAAGGGACATTGTTGCTCGAAATATACTACGACCAGTTTCTTCATTCCACAAACTTTGAGTTGATTCACCATGGGACTTAAAAACTCCAGCTAACAATAAAAGACCAATGTATGCTTAAAAACCAATTTTATCCAAGTCTTTCCAGTTAGTTCCAAAAACACGCTGGCCTTCCATGTTTGTCATATTAATAATTTGGTTTGCAACTATGTCAGAAAAGAGCACGTCAAATGAATTTTTGATATCGAAAATTCGTGCACATGCGTACCTTGTAACTCCTGGAGCATTATTTATAACATTGGCCGTAGAAAAACGACCGCGTTGATAAGGAGGATCAAGCGACCACTGAATTTTTCCATCTTTCGAAGGAACTGTTACAGAAGGTTCTACAGGATGTGGTACGTAGAATGGAATAACAGAATCATGACTACTTTCTTATTCACTCTCACTACTTGTATGGTTTTCTGTTTTTGATATGTATTCATCACTGTCTGACACGTTCGCGAGCTCGCGCAGCTTATTTTCGGTTAGCGTTCTTCGATGCGACATTATCAACATGCAAAAATGGACTGAAATGTATATGAATGCGCTTGACATATCAGTGTCCTACCACTTGTCTATCACCCCCACTTCCTTCTACATGACGTGCTCTTCTACCTGACATCGTCCAGCTACACTTCAAATTTTTTACAAGTTCCAGCTTGCAGAAACTTGTTTTTATTTATAAACTTACATGACTGACAAACACTGTTAGAAAATATAAAACACTGCCAACTAAACATACGTACACAGGAAATTTTTAACGGTTTAAATATGTGGGTCATATTGACCCGAACGTATCATAGGTAACAATTTAATTTTTATCAAAAAAATCAGGAAGTTGAAGTTTTATCTCATATGCAATTAAAAGACCTCAGATTAGGTAATAAAGTCACGGAATATCAAAACGTTACTCCGCGTAATAATTTGTAAAATAAGAAATAATTTTTTTTTGGGTCAAATAGACCCGAACAGGACAGCAAGGTTAAATTTGCGTGGCACATTATAAAGCAGTAATAAAAATTGTAACACAAACATTTAAAGCCAAATATCTCAATACCTGTTTTATTTAGGTAAAGGAATTTAGGTAAAACTTAAACAACAATGTAAGTTCTTTTTATTAACATAGTAATACAGGGTAACCTATTTAAGAAATTTTTAAGTTCGCGTTTTGAATCACCTTGTATTTTCAATATTATTCTATCCACATCAAGTTAAATGTTATTAAAATAGACAATATATGGTCAACTTATGGTAAAGAAGTTGAAGCTGTTTTCAGTTAAAGATTCTATTTGTGTGGGGATCATCCCATTCTGGGTTTGGTTTTACAGTTTCTGGTGTGATTTCGCTGTTTCCACTATTTTTCTTCATTCTTCTCTCTCTCTCTTTGATTCCTTTCCGTCCTTTCTATATTTCTCATTTCTATACTTCTTAAGTCTTATGTTACTTGTTGTCTCCATCTTATTTTAGGTCTGCCTCTAGTTCTTTTACCTGGTGGTATCTATTGCGTTATAACTCTTAATGGATCACTTTTCTCTCTTCTCGTTATGTGTCCATACCATCTAATTCTTTGTGCTTTTATGTCTCTAACTATGTTCTCTTGTACTACCCATCTATTCTTGTATTTCGTGATTCATCCATTGTCTTGCATTCTCTTCGTTTTCCCTCTTTGGTTCCAGTATTTTTCTGATAATCCTCCTCTCAAAAACTTTTAATTGCTCTTCTTCTTTGGCTGTTCATGTTTTTGCAGGGTCTTACCATTGCAGTTCTTGCATTGGGTTGCTCTTATGCATTATCATTGCTCTTATTGGTCTTACGATCGTTTTGTAGATCTTCATTTTTATGTTATAGCTTACCTTCTTATCAATAAACATTTTTTTATTTCTATAAATCGCTGTATTTCCCGCTTGAATGTTTTCTTTGTCTGCACATTTCTTCTGTTAACTAGTACTCCCAAATATTTGAATATTTCAACCTCTTCAAAACCAATAATGCATGGAATGAATGAAATATGTGCATCTATTGTCAGTTCTGTCATTTGGGTCTTTTTTTTCTTGTTTACGTATACGTATTTTTTTTAATTTTCACTTATTTTAGGTTTTTTTAGTTTGTTTCGGCTTTATTTTCTATTTCTTGGAAGGTTTTATTTTATCTGTGGAAGGCCATTTTATCTGTTGCTATTATGGTTATATCGTCCGCATACCCTGTTACTTGTACTGCATTTATATTAATAGTTCCTGCATTTGACAGATTTTTTATTATCTTGAGTGATAGAATGAATAGTACCGCTGACAGCGGATTTTCTAGGAGCTTTAAGTATTTTAGGTTAATTGGGCACATCTTAAAACTCCATATCATAAGTTTTCAAATATTAGTTATGTAAAGATTATCTAAAACTTTTAATAAAAACTCGCAAATTTCAAAGAATCACCCTATATATTGAACTGCGACTAGAAAGCTATAACTGGAAAAGTTTTCCAGAATCATCCTGCAGAAGTGCAGAAATGCAAATGCGTTAATATTTATTTCGTACTATCCTATTTTGACTTAAGCTAAAATGTTTCCGAAATTTACTCAAAATTATGTATAGTTTAAAATCAGCCCTGCTACCAATCTCGTCTTTAAATGTTAAATACACATAATGTGCAACACTCTATACCTTTCCCCAATACATTTTACAGAAGACTGGCAATAAACACATTATTTTAAACACGAGCGCGTTATTACATGCACAATCATGTTACAGCTAATTGCACTCCCTCAGGAATTATGAATGGCTCATGTCACCACCTGATGATTCAATGTTTTAACCGTGACAATAAATTTAGTTTCTCTTCTGTATGGCAATTCTTTATACTATTTACTTATTTAAATATTGTTAAAATTATAATCATCATCATTTTCAACACAGTATTAACATATCCTGTTCCTATTCTCTACAGATATTGATAAAATAGTTTGCCTTTAAAAAAGATTTTGTTTGTTCTTGACAGGTGGTCTTCTTATAATAAATTGATTACCTGTTTTTCTAAAGCATAATAAATTACTGTGATAATATTTTATTTACTTCTTACAAATGTGAAAGGTATATCGCCTTCTTTAGATGTCCATTATATATTATGAAGGTATGTTACGGTAAGAGTAGATAATCTGGTAATTGTACACAATTACCAATAATTGTATACAATTACCAGAGTCGACGATAAATATAGAAAATATTCTTTAAAATCCCTTTATTTCCTATTTTTATGGGTAATTATATACGTTTCCCAGAAGATCTTGGTAAAAGTAAGAAATTCAAATTATAAAGATCGATGCACAAGCGCAATGATGTTACCTACCTATCTTTGAAGTGTTTTTTATACCTACATAACGTTCTGTGTTAACCTACCTACATACGGAACTGTACATAGTGTACACTACATTATCCTAGAAATGATTATTTTTGATTTGACAATAGAAGGGAGTTTTAATACAAAAGTACGTAAAGTGATGAATAGTAAAAAGCACAACAACTGATTTGCCCCTTAACTAAACATGAATAGAATGTTTTATTTTAGGTTCGTTTATAAGAATTCTTTAAATTGATTGACGGAGCACATAAATCTAGTGGGCATGGACGTAGAACAAGAATGTTAAAAGACCTCTGAAGTACAAGAACAGTAGAAATCATAACGATCTATTTGGATCTGTGTAAAACTTGCTAGAAAAAATCTCCTTTAGTAGTGAAAACTATACTGACAAGAGAAATGAATAGTACGGCTAAGATAGGACTATGCTTTTCTTATGGAAAGTAAACGCACAATGTTGTCGGTCTTCGCCAGCTGTTAATCTTTTACTCAAGAGCGTCGCGCAGAACCGGCTTGAATAAAATGCATCTCCCGGGGGTACGAGTATATTTTATTTTATGTATATAGTATAATAAAAAGTATTGTTAACATTTTAATAATAAAATTCTCCATAAAATGTATAAATATCTTGGAAACTACTAATTTTTTTCCAAGAGGGTAGGTGTTCTGCACATACAATAACCTTTATATAAGATTTAGAGCCAATAAAAAGGAAGGAGAATGTCCATGTTTAATGTAGAACTTATTAGTTTTCTTCTTTCTTCGAGTATGTACTTCACTATAGAAAGTAAAAGCAAGAGGAATATATGAAACTCTATGTAAAAGGTAAAGTCACTATTAAAATATGCGTAGTAAAGAAACAAATAAAATTAATTAATTCATAACCCAGAGAAATTTGGACGTATTAAACTATTTTCCTCTACAGGAACTGGACTATTGAAAGCTAGACGTACGTATACCTAGTTACAAACAAAAATAAATAAAAAACATATTGTTAAGAATTTACTTAACCTTCGTCGAGAGGCATAAGTACAACAATTGTTCTTGAGTTTTCAAATTTTGATAACTTTTTTTAAAGAGGTAGATACTTTAAATTTTGTGACATCTCTACATTTATTCAGTAGATTATGTGAGCCAAATGTAACAAAACAATTTTTATTTAATTCCTAGAAAGAGGGTTAGATTATTTTTACCCCCATAAACGACTGTTTCTTGCGTTGGTCCTTTGTTTTTTGTAAAGGATTGTACTCTCGATATATAATGTAGGATGCTAAAACAATGAAGTCCATCATTTTATTCATGGTATCAACACCCTTTTGGTTTTGTTGTTATACTTAATTATTCCTAGTCGTAAGCATAAACGGAAATAACACTACAGCTTTGTTTTTCTTTGGCACATAAGAACACACAGTAACACCATGATTGTATGCAAAATCCTTGGAAAACAGCTCTTTCCTTGCTTGCTTGCATACGGGTGAGTAGAAATCTCTTATTTTTCTTAACTCTGCACGCTAACGTCATGTGCCATAAATTCAAGACTTTAGCAAGTCCAAAACTGGTAAAAAAGTTGTTATCTGTGGTAACATTCGACCAAGAACCCTTATAAGTCGTGACCAGATCCAAAACTGTTAATTTGCCAACGTTAACTTGTCGGGAACCATCTGCTCTTTTTCCAATATAAAGGTAACCTTGTAAAGGATAAGTGTTTGACGCATCCCAATACCAAAATAACTTGATCCCGTATTTAGCGGATTTAAAAGGTATATATTGTGTAAAATTTGTAAGGCATCAAAACGGAAACAATAGATCGTAGATTGTAATACATTGGGATAGTTTGTAGCCCTGTTGCAAATTTTGATTCAGTATTTTTCAGATATCTCGTATGGGTGCAGGCTTATCGGTTTTTTTTGCATTCTTGGCGAGTATTTTCGTTTCGAGTATTTTCGTATCTTGTAAATCTTAGCATGGTCTTAAAACGACCATGAGACATTGCTGCACGTATTAGTAGTAGAGAATCCATACTCCACATATCACACAAGTTTTCTTTGTTGTTTCTATGTACACCAGCATTTATTAGGATACCAAAAAATGTGTCAAACTCACATTCAGTAAATGGCTTTTTTATGGAGGCCGTCTTGAAGCATTTGAGAATCTTTGCGCCAATTCTCTGATAAAAATCTTACAGACTTTCTGTTTGTTTTACGCAAAGTTATGTCACAAATTTCTGGGCTTATAGTTAACTTGAATATTTGTTTAGCCGTAAATAAATTACTATTAGCTGCAGGTCCACTTTTTGTAGAAGGATATTACGAGATTTTGTTCTATACACAGTGGATCATTACTCCATTCAGTTTCATCCTTGGATATCAAAATGTTGCCTGAAGACTGAGATTTATTTTCTATGTGCTTTTTTGAGTCATACTCGTCTGCCTGTTCTACAATAAATTCTTCTTCTATGTCGGACTCCTAAGCATCTGATTGTAGGACATAACAAAAACGTAAAATTATGTTAATAATCTTTTTTATAATTTAATGTCAATTTGTGTACAATAATATTATCAAGACAAAACGTAAGCTCATGCGTTAAAATTAAATTAAAGCTTTGACATTAATAATGGTCTAAGACAAAAAGACGCGCTGGCGTGTCTCCTCTTTAATATTGCTTTTAAAAAAGGCAATAAGACAATTAAATATTAGAATGAATGGAACTATTTTTATACGAAGACGGTTGCGTTTCAATTTAATTTGAGTCTTGTACCACTTCCTAACAGGTGTTTCTGGGTCTACCCGTTATCAGAGAGAGTTTGTAAGAAGACTCGAAGTAAATAAAAACGCACCGACTACTCTGGAAATTATAGGAAAAATAATTACCAGAGTATGCTACTAGAGACCTCTAGTGAGAAAAGATGAAGTTAAATGTGTCGATAGCAATTAAAGTAAACTGTATACCCAAGCTTAATCAAGCCATTTAGAGCGATGCTGGGAATATTTATATTCCACTATGCATCAACAATTTACTCATATAAAGGAAAGGGATTCAGCAAAAGTGACCATTTACTAAGTATGAAAAAATTTATAGAACGAACAAATAAATACCACATTCCTCTATATATAGCGTTCATAGATTTGGAAAAGGCTTTTGACAGTGTCGAACATTGGGCAGTGAAAAGTTCCTTGATTAACAGCAGAATTGACCATAGATATACGGAACTAATAGCCGATATATATAAGGAAGCCGAAACAACAATTAAAGTATATGAAGGAACAAAATCAATACAAATAAATAGAGGCGTGAGACAGGGTGACACAATATCACCGAAACTTTTTAATCAGGCTCTGGAAGATATTTTTAAAAAATTAGAATGGGAAGAAAAAGGTATACAAATTTGTGGACAATTCTTGAACCATCTAAGGTACGCTGATGACATCGCAATGATAATCGATAAAAAAGAAGAATTATTTGAAATGATGAAAGAACTGGACGTAGAAGCTGGAAAGATGGGCTTTAATATGAATTACAGCAAGACCAAAATCATAACAAATACAGATAAAGACATCTCAATGAGGATCGGAAAGGATGAAATAAAACTAGTTCAGGATTATATATATCTGAGCCAAACTATAAAACTTAACAAAGAAAACCAAACAGCAGACATAAAAAGACGAGTTAGACTGGCATGGGCGGCATTTGGCAAACTAAGCTACATTCTTAAAAACAAAAGATATCCACAGCATCTTAAGCCCAAAGTATACAATCAATGCGTACTCCCTGTTCTTACTTATGGTTCCCAAACGTGGACATTTACTAAAGCAAACATGGACAAAATCATAAAAACCCAAAAAGCAATGGAAAAACACATGTTGCACATAAGACTAATGGATAAAAAGAAAAACGAGTGGATAAGAGAGAAAACAAAAGTGAGCAATGTTAGACAAGAAGTTGCAAAATTGAAATGGAGATTTGCCGGATACAATATAAGACTAAAAGAAGACCGATGGAACAAAATTCTTATAAATTGGAGACCGTGGGAATATAAACGAAGCAGAGGAAGGCCCCAAATGAGATGGGCAGATGTTATCAAGATGCCTGTGGGC